>NC_057769.1:35994126-36308857 GCF_010389155.1 Erigeron canadensis | reverse complement strand
CTAAACCTTAGGAGCCTGGAACTCATAATTCTTCGTTTAACATACTACCTCCAATTAATCTAGGAAGGGGATTCCTTCAAGTTCTTCCAACTTGACTAGTTAAGTTGGAAGGATCTTGACCCTTGATTGAAAATCAAGAGCCAAGATTCAATTATTATCATTGAATCTTGGCCCTTGATTTTCAGTTAAGGAAAATCAAAGGCCAAGATCCTCCCAACTTGACTAGTCGAATTGGGAGAACTTGATGGAATCCCCCTCCATTAATCAATATGTATCAATATATAATATAATTAATATAAGGAAATGGATTGATCATCCTAACTAAATATCCTAATAATCTTTTTAAGCCTGAGATGATGACATGTGAAAAAAGTAATGGATACCACATGTTATCTAGAGGATTTTTAAGCTAATTTTTAAGAAGATTTATCATTTTCCTTAATATAAATTTGGAATACTCAAATAATAAATATTGATATATGTTTTTAATCAAATTTGTATTTCTAATTAAGTTGAATTAAATTACATCACAAATATTAGTTAGTACTTTATATTTGACGTGTTAACGAATCTTTGACTAATGTCATAACCTCCAATATTTCAGAAATAATAGAAGGACCTGAACATTTTTTATGTTATCATATTTTGCCATTTCTCATTCTACAAGTGGCGTTTAAGGATCTATCCAAATATCCATTCATCACTTTTTTTTAACTGCAATTTTGGGCTCAATGACATGCCTCTTCATATATCCAACTCCAACTTCAAAGAAAGCCTATTATGGAAACCCCTGTCTTTATTCCTAGAAACATTTTGCTCACACCAGGATTTGAACCCAATATCTCTCAGTCTCAAGCTCCACCAAATATCAATTTATCTATTGATGATTAGTTCCATTCATCACTTGGCTAACTAAACACTCTCGTAAGGGTGTTAACGAATCGAATAAATACAAAAGGTGATTTTTGTTCATTTCATTTAGAAAATGGTTTCAAAGTGGAAAAAAAACACAAAAGGTTTCGTTCACTTAACATAGATTTCTTCATAGTCGTTTATTCATGTTTATGAATGAAAATAAACGAAAGTAAATATATAAATGAACACAAACAAACAATCTTTGGTGCCGCGCTATGCTTTTTCCATCAAAATTTTGCCAAGAGATCATTAACGGTTCATGTAATGTTGCATTCATTTACAACTCTAAGTTCATGCATTATTGAACTTTGATTATACATAATTTTTTAGTACTATATATCTCACACACCGTCCAAAAAATTTAAAATTTATATTATTCATTTAGGTAGTCCTCTATTATTATTTAGAGTACGTATTCGTGTAGACAAGTGGTAGTTATTTTATATGATGGTTACTTAAATTAATTTTTAATCTTTTATTTTATTAACATACTTGTTATTAGTATTAGTATAAACAATATTCAATTGCAAGTTGTAAACCAAATGACTTGTATATTAACATGATACATATCAATAAACCAAGATCCATTGAAAATTGTAAAATTAGCTTCTTATTGCAACTTTGAATAATAATGTTCTAGCTTCAAGAACTAATTTGTGATCATGAGTACCACTCTCTCAAAAGCATTTAGAAATGACAATATAAGCTCACACCTTACACCTCTTGACTTTGATTCAGTTGACGGGGTTCCGGAATCCCATCTATGGCCTCAATCCGACGAACCCCATCAAAAGATTCAAACCCAAGACGGATTGATCCCAGTTATAGATCTAAATGATCCGAATGCAACGGATCTTATTGGTCAAGCGTGCGAAACTTGGGGCATCTTTCAAGTGACTAACCATGGAGTACCCTTAGAGTTGATCAAAAAGATTGAGTTTGAGGCAAGGAGGCTATTTACTCTCCCAACTCATGAGAAGTACAAGGTCTTAAGATCTCCTAGCAATGGGTCTGTTGGCTACGGTTCGTCTAAGATGGCATCGTTCTACGGTAAGGGTTTGTGGCATGAAGGTTTCACCATCAAAGGTTCTTGTGTTGATCTTGCTAAAGTTCTTTGGCCACATGACTACCAAGGCTTTTGGTAAGTTGCCTTATAGTTCAATTCGTGTAAATAATTTAATTTTTGTAGTTTTAACCTAAGTCTTCAATGAAAATGCATATGCATATATAAATTTAATACGTACGTACATAGCACTACATAAATAATACACTGATCAACATATCATCGATCTGAAGTAGCATTTCAATTGTTTCCCTGCTAGATGTTAACACTCTTGTAATATTTTCGTTCAAGCATCTTACTAGACAACATATTAATATCAATATCTATATCTATATTATCTTATAAAAAAATAGCTCACAAGTCCCATATTAAAAGTTACATAGAAGAAAAATGTTTAAAATACCATTCATGATTATATTATATTATACTATTAATATTTTATTTTTTAAAATATCTCTATTAATTCTTTACATTAATTACTTTTATATCAATTATTTACCCTACTTGACGCAGCTTCTACTACCAACAGTCGACTCCACTACCAACCCATCACCGTCATGATATCTGTCACATTGCAAGGATACCGTGATAGTTTATATCTATATATTATAATACTAGCACGGTGCCCGCGCAATCGCGCGGGCGGCCGTGACGGCTACGGTGTGATGGTTGGGCAACTTTTGGTGGTGGAGCGGCGTTGAGTTGTTTATATAATTGATGTAAAAGGTTAATGGACATATTTGAAGTGATAAAAGGATTGATAGTGTAATTTAATCATTAATGTTAAAGGGATTGTGCATGTGAAAGCATTTAAAGGGGTGCTAAGTGAAAATATTACATATTTTCAACATTACCAAAAATAAAGGGAGTTATTCTTTTTATAATATAGTATAGATTAACTAAAACAATAGTTATCAATCTTTTCTAAGACACCAGAACCTCATTTTATTACACCTGAACCTCATTTTATTACCGAACCAACCAAATTTATTTGAATTTTTATTAGATAAAAGATTTTATTTTTAGGCAGATGATTTAAATCCCATAAAATAAATTTATGATTTTAAGAAAAATAATGTGAGAATCGCGTTATAATGAAATTCAAATCTTTATAATATTTATTTTCTTTATTTATGTAATATCAATCAATATCCTAACGGGTGGAGATTCCCTCAAATTAATAACATGACTAGTTATGTTAGAGTGATCTTGACCTTTGAATGAAAATTAAAGGCCAAGATTCAAAGATGATATTAAAATCTTTGCCATAAATTTTTAAAGGTCAACAACTTAACATCTTCTAAACTTTGGAGAATCAATTTGAGAGAATCCTTACCCTATCTTAACATGATATGATGGCTGGGTCAAAGGTTTGCAACATTACTTATTATTTAAAACTTTAACACGCCTTATGATCGAATAAGTACGTTTTGAAATGGGACTGAAGCGGGGTGGAGGTATGGTCAATTCATGTATAATTGTGACTTCTATTTTTTTATTATGAACTTGTTCACATATAATATTTACAAATCCATGTGTTAGCTATATATAAAAATTAATAGAAACCAATAGGTTATTTTTGTTTTTTTCGTTTACTTTTTATTTTCCTTTTTTGCTTTATTGATCCATATCAATTTATAAACATTTCTTTTTAGAAGTTTGTTTATAAGTCTAGTTATTGTCTTTTTAACTAATTTCCACTTTTAATTACTAATGTATTATGGACTATATTATCTACTTGATGAATATTGTAGTGACACCGTAGATGCTTATCAAGACCAAATGAAGCCACTGACTCACAAACTCATGCATCTAATCCTTCAAACAATGGATATAACACAAGAAGAAATCATTTGGGCTACTTCAAGTCATCACTACTCTCAAACTGCGGTTCATTTTAACTCGTACCCGATATGCCCCGACCCTAGCCATGCCGTTGGTCTTGCACCACACACGGACTCCCAGTTTCTAAACATTCTGCACCAAAGTGACATAAACGGCCTTGAGATCTGTGTCGAAGGGTTAGGGTGGACTCCGGTGCAACCTATTGAGGGTGCATTTGTGGTGAATGTAGGTGACCTCTTGCATATATTTTCTAATGCCAAGTTTCCGGTTTTTCATCATCGAGCCATGGTGAACAACTCAAAACATCGGATATCAATAGCATATTTTTATGGACCTTCTCTTGAGTCTACGGTAGCTCCTTCATCTAAGTTTCAGAAGCCTTGTTATAAATCGTTACCCGTGAAAGAGTACTTACGCATGAAGGCTAAGCATTTTCCTAATGCCTTGTCCTTTATCCGGATTTGAATTAAGTTCTTTGGTTGGTTTGTATGTATACATTTGTTTGTCATTTTAGAAATTCTCTTTATGAATAATTCAAAACTTATATGATAACGGTTTGTAATTTGATTCTGAAGTAATAAAACAAAAGCAAAAAGTTTTTTTTTTTGCAAAATGTACAGTGTAGCTACGTACAAAGTTCTGAATTAAACCACTTTGTTTAAAATAAATTATAACAACAAATTGTAAATGAGATTGGTGGCTCATTGGTAAGGTCTTTGACTATGGGAGAATCCACCTGGTTTTTTGAGAGTCCTGGTTTCAGACATACGTGTAATTTAGGAGTAGGAATACAAATAAATGTCGTTAAAAAATAATAATAATAATAACAACAAACTATTATTCTCCAACTTTTTAATTACACTTATGTTTAGGATAGAACTTATAACTTTCGATAACTAACTCAATAGTCCATCTCTACAAATGTAAAAATGAGACTCGTACCCATTCTACCAATATAATAATTACCGGAAAAGAACCTTTTTACGATGCCAATTGTCGCCGTGATTATTAAAGCCCTAGCTTTTCTTTGCTAAAGGTTTTGTCGACAAAATACGTTATCGCCTATCTTCGTCGCTAAAGTATTGGCGACATCTTTGTTACTATATATAAAATATAAGAATAAAAAAATGGTTGGTGGCCCATTGATAAGGTCTTTGACCTTGGAAGGATCCACCTGGGTTCGAGTCTCACTTATCACATTAGTGATGGTGGATTAATATGGATTTTTTGAAAGTCTTGTTTTCAGGCATTAGAATAGAATGTCGTTCTAAAAAATAAAAATAAAAAAATTAAAGAGAGTCCTTAGGTATTTTCTTTTATTTATACATAAAAAGGAGAAAAAGACGCATAGAAAGGAAAAAAGAAAACATTTTTAATTACTTTATTCCGTTGCTGCAAAGAAAATTAAAATTTTTTCTTTTATGGCTCTTAAATAAATACGAGTATTAAAAAAACTAAAAGTACCCAGATAATGTTTATTTGACTTCTAAAGTCAGAAAGGAAGATTCGCTTTTTTTTTTTTTTTTTTTTTTTTCCTTTTTGTTGTTGTTTAGTGATTCTTTAGCAACGACAACGACGACTTTTCTTCGTCAAAACCCTTGTTTCTTGTAGATGGACAGGGGACTAGATATATTTGTTGAAGGTCAAGTGTGGGGTCCAGTACGAGTGTACGACCCAATGAGGGTGCACTTGTGGTGAATGTAGGTGGCTTTTTCCATATGCAAATATTATGGTGGCTCCTTCGGTTGAGTTTCAGAATATAATTAAGCTTCAAATCTAAGGACTTTCATAAAGCAATTAATCATTTAATTAGAAAACAAACTTATTGTTTGATTTGTAAAAAAGATCATCATATTGATCAACTTAATTAAGGGGCACATACTGAATATGGAAAGAGGCTTTTAAATAGGCTATGTATGTGTATATATATGAGTAAGGTTTCTATACAGATTAAAGGTTCCTCCTCTATCAATACAGAAAAGGAAATGTTTTACAATGCAAACTGAAGCTTCATTGTACATTTTCTATACAGACTATGCATAGAAAGTAATATTGTTGCCTGCGGATTCATCCTTTATTCGTATAAGGTAATGATATATAGTTGATGCTTCGTTGGCTGCCTGTGTATAGTTAAATCCGTACAAAACTGCAGTATTGATCTGCAAACTACACAAAACAACCATCAGTCAGTAGCAAAAGTGGATACTTTCTAATTTTAGAAAGTTTGGTTACCCTGTTACTATAGAATCGTTTTTAAAAAAAATAATAATACTCATAATGAATCGAGTTTTGAGAAAAGATGTTAACTACCTTAACATTCATCTTCTTTGGAAGTTGAAGGATTTCATAGTAAATGCAAATGTGACTGCAAACAAAAGGCAGAAACCGACCACTGCAGTGGCAGCAACGCCTAAGAAGTCAAGACGATACCCAAACTGGTCTTCAAGAAACTGTTTCAATGGGACCGAATTAGAACCATCAGCAAGCATCAAGGGTTCATTCACATCTCCGTATTGTGATGTCAAAAGGCCATACAAACTCCATGCTACTGGATTTGCCCAATAATACCATCTCCACCATACAGGAAGCCTCTGATGTTCACAAAACATAGACCAAAACAATTACTGTAGTTGTCTACACCAATAAAAAAAACAAAAAAGAGACGAGCCCGCCATTTCTAACATGCAACATTTATTGGATTGTATACATCTATAACTATAAGCATGAATATATATACATACACAAGGTAATGTGATTGATGTATTTGTAGTTAAAATAATTATAAGAGGATTACCATTCGAGCAATCATAAATCCGCTGAAAAGATTCCACATCATATAAAATGGAGCAGCAACGATGGCAGCAATGTTATGGTTGGGTGTAACAGCGATAGTTACCATTCCAAAGAAGGTAAAGTATAGCAAGGTGAAGTACATGAAGTAAATGTACCAAAAGAGTTTCAATAAATTCCTTTCAAACGAAGCCAGAAAGTAGAAGATAAGACTGTAAATGAACGACTGCATATACACGTAAGGGAACTCTATTGCAACCTGACAAAACGAACATATGAAATATCGTATCATACATATGGCGTATAAATATAGTTTTATAATAGTATGTTTACTAAAGTACCTGTGCAAATGCAAATGGTAAGGCGGAATACATCCCTGCTGCCCTCTCTCGGTAGGAAACTGATCTTTCAACATAAACCACCGGTTGCACAGAGGCGGCATTGGTGATTCCAATGAATAAAACTGCTGCATACATTGATCCCATTGCATTGAAAATGTCCTGCTGTGTTTCCCTGTTGGAAAAGATTTAACAACGTATTTAAGATACAGTTGACTAATAGTCAAACACTTGGGATTGAATTCTACCTCAAAAAGTCAAAATACATCTTTCTGTACACTGAATGGGATAAATTGCATAAAATTGTAACGAACTTTGGTCTCATATCTTTTTTGAGTAATACACTTTAGTTTCACTCACAAGAGGGTCAAACTTTCAAAATTTCTGATTTAAGGTAGTCTGACCTGTTACCCAGACCAAATGATGACACGTAGCTGACCATAAACTTTGACCACGCTATGTTTATCACAACATGGGGCAAAAGTGGCACATGGAAACCGGTTAGCTTAGAAGATTATCTTATACAGTTATAGAGAAAATATTTAGAAAGTTTGAGCCATAAATAAAGCGTGTTACCCAATACGGAAATGAAAATCATAGTTATCTTTATATGATAAGTTTTCCCTGTTTTGAACAGATAGAGTAATATGTTTGGAGTTAATTCTAGAACAATGTACAAATTAAACTAGATTAGCCGAATATGTCACCTTTTAGAACCAAATTTCCAGCACATTGTCCCAAACATCAAAGAAATGATGACTGTGTAGAAAAATCGTACAGCGGTATATTGTGGGTTCCGCCAATATGACAGATTTTGCTTCCAAAGGCATGCCAAAAACTGGCCTGAAAATGACTGAGAATATCTGGTCGGGAAGCTCAGAAATTTTGAATCTCTATCTGGTCTGCTTAAGTTTTCAACTAGTTCTTGGTTTTGCCTGTAAAAAGAATTGTATAAACACAATTATTAAGAAGTATGAAATGTAAATAACTTCATTATACAGAAATGTATTAAAGCAAGGATCAACACACATATATAGATTTGATTCACGGTAAACTTCAGCAAAATCTACATCAAGGCGTTTTTCTTCCGTCGATGAAGTGGCCTCAAGAATCCAAGCAGCAGGATTAGATCCCTGTTTTAACTTAGAAACTCCTTTTACTGCCTACATGTTAATTATTGAAATTTAATCAATCATAGATTTTTTCTATAACCATACAAGAACATGATAACTAAATGAATATAGAATATTATGAAGATATACGAACCTCAAAAAACTGAACAACTTTATGAGACCCGGTGCCCAAAGGTCCAGCATATATAAGCTTCCCGCCTCGTTTCATCAGTAAAAGCTATAACATGAATCTGTCAGCTTAGTTGGTCCATGATATGATATAGATTTAGAAGTGACAAAATGAGTGGGTTGGGTAGTACTTTTATTATAGACTGGGTTGGATTGACCCAAAGCACTTTCGTCTGAAAGGTTTTAAAACTTTACTGTTAACAATTAGTGTGTGAAACATAATCTTAGTAATGTATTAACTCGGTCAAAATCCAAGTATCTATTAAGTATTAAAATAAAAATTAGAAGGTTTTATACTTTTATGCATTAAAAGTACACTTGGGCCAAAGTTTTTCACAATTATTTTTCAAAAAAGAGTTTTTTAACTTCACCTGTTTGACCCGTCAGAATAAACTATCACCCATATCCGCCCTTGAATAGGTAAAAAGGATCTAAACATACCTCATCAAAAGATTCAAAAATATCAATGCTGGGTTGATGAATGGTGCAAACAATTGTCCGTCCTGTGTTGACTATATTTCTGACTGTTCTCATCACAATGGCAGCAGCCCGAGCATCCAGTCCTGACGTCGGCTCATCCATAAATACGATAGAAGGATTTGCAACTAGCTCAACTGCAATCGTTAGTCTTTTTCGTTGTTCTGTTGATAGTCCATCCACTCCAGGGAGACCAACCAATGCTTCCTTGAGTGGAACTAGTTCAACAAGTTCCATAACCTCTGCTACGAAGTCCTGTAAAAGAAATTCTCATTTTAGAATTTTGGTGAAAACTAGAAACTAACAAATAGCAAGGGAAAAACATTGGCAGATGTATTGTGGGAATGGCTGATTACTTTATTGACTATCACATAATCACTTTCAAAAAGATAGTAAGCAAATGTAACAAGTACTTACCCTTCGTGTCACTACGCCAATATGTGAAGGTAACCGAAGTGAAGCTGAAAACATTAGCGATTCGTAAACAGTCAAACATGGGGAGTGAACATCATTTTGTTCACAGTAACCAGAAATCCTTGCAAATGTTTCTTGATTTTTGGGGTAACCCGATACGTATATCTGGCCCGAGATATGGCCACCAGTTTTTCTACCGGCTAAAACATCCATAAGAGTAGTTTTTCCAGCACCACTGACACCGACCAATGCAGTAAGGACACCAGGCCTAAATGCTCCAGTTACATTGACCAATAATTGCAACTTGTTGAGTGATAGGCCTTGTTGCTTCAGTTCCTAAAACAAGATAAACCTGAGATTGATGGATATTTAAAAGATACTACTCTTGTGAAATAACTGATATACGATATACCCCTGGGACATCCACGTAATAGCTAATGTTGCGGAAAGACATGGCAAGAGGTTGAAATGGAAGAACCATTCCTCTCTGGCTTTGGACTTCAGTGCCTACAATAAAGGTAGATCAAACAGTTAGTACGGGTAGTTAACACTTTAACAAGAAAGGATATATATGTATTTCTTTATAGAATTTTCTCACAAACCAGCATATGAAGGTGACCGCTGTATGTAATCTTTTAACTCGATAATAGCAGATACAATCCCATTTCTTTTCTGTACTTTGGTGGTCTCCCGGGGGACAACCGCTTGATGGTTTCCAAGAGCTGCATTAAAACAACCAATAAATCAATTCAACAGTAAAATAGTATAACAAGAAAATGAATATAACAAAAAACTTACGATTGAGATACGTAAGGAATAATGTGAAGAGAACATTGAATAGAATCGTGTAACCAAGCAAAGCACCGACTCCTATCCAGTACCAATAATCCTCCGGAAACAAACTTCTGATTTTTAGTAGCATTGTCCCTAGAGGGATGTCAGTATTGTTTCCAGCTGCCTGCATTTCATAAAGTAAAAATGGGTCGACATGGTTTGATTTTATTGTTAACGGGACAAATGGGTAAGACTAAATATTTGACTAAAAAGGATAACACTACCTTATTCCAAGTATCCCCCAAAAATTCATTGACTGAAACTGCATTTTGAGCATACATCAAAGGAGAAAACCAGTAACCCCATATCCACCAAGCAGGGATACTATCTACAATCATATAATCGAAAGTTATCAGGTATCATCAGATATTTTATAGGCTGATTGCATCGAAAGATAAGCCACTGTTTTAGACCATAATAAGCCATCAAAGTTTCAAAATATAGATTCGAGTAACCTGCTTTTGGAAAGTTGATTTTAAGTAAATCTAATGAAGTGACTAGCCGAAATGATGATGTGGCAGCTGACGTGTTGGTAACTTTAAACCATGTTGAAGTTATTCCGAAGTCTGAAACTGGTGATTTTTGGTAAACCATTTAATCATACTTGTTGGAACTTTGTTGGGTTTTTTTTGTCTGAAAAGTAGTTTGTTACTGAAAACAGAAAACAGACCTAAATTGGCCAATTTTTTATGCAACTCGTTGTATTTTTAAAGTTGAGATGGACATAAATTACATGTATACCTCTAGAAAGTATGAATCCTCCAAGTGCCATGACAACAAGCATGGCAAAAGATCCAAAAGTGTTGGCTACTATCATATTTCTTCCTAATGATCCCATCACACGGAAAAGGCCAATCGACATTTGGTGTAACGAGAAGTACAGCAAGAACTGCTTCAAACATCTACAGAGATGGGTTCAAAAAGGTTCTGTTATAACTTAAACATCAAAATGCAACAAATCAGATATTAACATAATAAAAATATACCGAGAAAATTGAGGGTCAAAGCCAACGAGATAATATGTGACCGCTACCCAAACACCAGATTCTATAATAGATGAGGGAATACTTAAAATCCATGAAGGAAGGGTGTAAACCCAACATGGATAAAAGTGCAAGTCACGGTGCTTGTAGATAACAGGAAGTTTGGCTATCAACATAGGGACCTCCATGAAGCCATTGAACAAAATCATAACAATCGCAAAGTAAAGAGCACCAAGATAAACTCCGCCATCATCAAGTGAATTATGATGCATCGTTGTACGAAAAAATACACTTGTCATGATTACAACAACCAACATAAGCTGCAAGAAAACACAAGCTGGCCTTAAATCGACATTTCAACTTCATTAGTGAGTAATATGTTCAATTTAAACTTGGAATATACCTGCAAGAATCTGAAGATATAAATAAATGACTCGCGTTTTAGAAGTAACATTTGCCATGAGAAACTATTCTTCAGTAGCCTCATTTTTTTCACACCGTAAGTGCTTGTAGAAAGAGCTGCTGGGTGATTATGTCGTCTATCAAAGGGAATAGCTAGTTCCCTTGACAACGAACTACCAAGAAAATTTGACTGAAATGCTTCCACAAACTTTTCAACAGAAACATATTCATAACGCTCATCAAGTGCCCAATACTGTTCCTGATCTTTTACTGATGTAACCTGAATCAAGTATGTAAAAAGCGTAATGATAAAATAAAAATGTGTAAATGCGCTAACTTTAACCCAATTACATATGAATGGGTCCATTCAGGTTATGTTTTACCTCAAAAAGGTCCTATAAAAATAGCTTAAACGGGAACGGGTCAAATGGAAAGTCGCATAAAAAGTAATTTAATAGTTCACTGCATTAAGTTCTTCTAAGTCATTTTGCTTAAAGGACCAGATAAAAAGTGAAACAATTTAAGATTGTAGATAGTTACTGAAAAAGTATAACTTTATAATTGCACTTTGCAAACTATTACATTAACAAAAATGGCAATAATTGTGGACAAAGGGTGATATGGGTCAACCCAGCCCGGTATGCTTCGAAAAGCACCAAAAATCTAACCCTTTTGACCCATTACCAAATCCACCTGACTCGCCTTTTTTGGCTACCAAATCCACCTGACTCGCCTTTTTTGGCACCTCCATAAGATATTGAAGCGGGGAAAGTAAGTGATAGGCTTACTTCTTGCAGAAAATCTGCTACGTTTTTCCTCTTTGGGCAGTGAAAGCCCATTGAAGCAAAGAAAGCCACTGCAGCATTACGTGGACCTTGGTATACAATCTGACCTTCACACAGTAGAATCAAATCATCAAACAGCTCGAATGTCTCAGGATCTGGTTGCAGCAAAGAGATGACAGTTGTTCCATCAAGAGCACGAGTTGCATGTTTAAGATACTGAATAATTTGATAGGTAGTTGAACTGTCAAGCCCGGTTGATATCTCATCCATAAAAAGAACCCGTGATGGTCCCACAAGCAATTCTCCTGAGGTCAACCGCTTCATTTGACCTCCAGAGATCCCTTTACGCATTTCATCTCCTACTAGTGTATCCTCACAGATATCCAATCCTAAAATCTTTGTAAAATGTCAGAATCATACATCAAAGTAAAACATACGTTTTCAATGTCAAGTGTTCATCTTTAAAAACCATCCAAGAGAGTACCTTCATAAGGTATTCCACTACAAGACTTGTCTCGTTTTCTCCAAGTGCCACTGTCTAAAGTAAACATATAAACTTAATTACAAATTATTGAGTTAGTTGCATAAAAAATGGCCTACCCATGGTATTGACTCTCTCCTAAGAAAGTATGAACTTTCAAAACAATCTTATTTAAGATAAGAACTTTAAAAAAAATCTCATTTTGGGTAACCAAGTTTCAATAGAAAATTCTGAATTTGGTCGGTGGTAGCACGAAAATGGTCTTTTCTGCATCCACGTCTTTACAACTTACCTCATCAGGTTTCCCATTTACTTACACAGATTAAAAGAACTGATACTATATACGTGTTTCGTAGTGAGAAAATACTATACTGTTCATCATATAAACTATGAGAGAAGTTGGTTACCTATTTCTGAGATCATATCTAAATATTTAACGAGATATTAACACCGGTCTAATAAAACCTTTATAAAAATGAAGGTAAAAGCATGCACCTTTATAAAAATGTCAAGATCTTCATCAGGTCTAATACCGGCATTCTTTTCTCTTCTCAAAAGTTCCATAATCATACCTATATCAAGTTTTAATAGTACCATATCAGTTGTTTAAACATTAGAGATTCTGAAACATATCATAATCACCTTAAGTGTACCTTGTTTATGACCAAAACCTTGGCATTTTTCTGCAAATTGAAGCGTCTCTCTGACTGTCATTTCAGCCATATGACAATCTTGCTGGCTGATATATGCAGAAGTTTTTTGAGGAACAAACTCATTTAGTTCATGCCCATTATATGTGATTTTTCCAGACACCTTCACAAAATACAACATGTTTGACTTAAATAGTCAAATTCCAGATTAAATGCTAACTTCTGGACTAGGATGGCAACGATAATTCTTAACAAACGCTAAATACCTTTATATCTTGCCCAAGACGTCCTGCAAGAGCCAAAAGCAGTGTCGTTTTTCCAGAGCTTGGAGGACCCAAAAGGAGAGTTAATCTGCAGGATAACATTAAATCAACATAAAGCAGCAATGTGAATATTCAAGTAATTGCTTGAATAAAAGCTTACCTGGAAGGCCTAATGATACCACTGATGTCGTTTAATATACTCAGTTTCTTTTTTTTGCCAGGGAAAATCCTTAATTTCCTCAAGAAAGCCTTCCAAAGGTATAAGAGTCATATGTCAGAAAACAACATTTCTATGTGTATTCAAAACATTAGATATACTATATGTATTTTTTAAAATTACCATGTCAGCGGAATTGGTTACAAATCAACTTCAAAAAGAAACAATGAATATAAACTTTGTTCTTTCAAAAACCTACCTCAGTCATGTTACATACAGAATTTGGCAACGTGGGCAATGCTCTGCTCCCGACATGTATAAATGCATCTATCTCCAAGTTTTCAAACCGAACCTCGACTTTTGGAAATTTCAAATCAACACTAGAAGAAATACGTATCCAGTAAGTCTTAAGTATCACCAAAATTAGATACAGATGACATGAATCATACATAAGTAGGACTAGTCTAAAACACATTGTAACCAGATATTAAACTTGCGGCTTCAACTTGACACAACTCATTAACTTTCACATAAAGAAAATCTTACTTATCAAAACGCTGTCGGATTCTATCAAAGAACACTTCTGGATTCGACTTCACAGTAGTAACCAACCTATCCAACACAACTTTCTTCTCTTCATCATCAAGTTTACTAACATCAACAAGAGTAAACTCACCACCATAGTTCCTAAACACCGACGTCCGGGCCCTAACAAATGTGGGTGATCGTTGCAATGCAGCCAACTGCAAGGCTTCTTCATCGTTATCTTGAGTCCTAACAAACAAGTTTCCTAAAGAATCCCACATTGTTGAAAAACTTTAGACAACAATAAAACATAATGAGATGGGTAAGAAATGTGAGGGATTTAAGGCAGTGGGTTTGAAAAAAATGATGATTTTCTCAACAACTTTTGGAATTCTTGAAATTGTGAAAAAGGAGAAAGATGGGTGGTTGAAGCAAGAAATTTATGTGTGTTGATATGTATATGATTATATGTATATAAAAGCTGTAATTCAGTGTGGAGATGAATGGATTATGGTTTTAGGTTTGATTTGGTGAGAATTGGGTTTTTTTAAAAGTTGTTATAAGCCGTTGAGAAACTTAAATTTTTCCCTCTTGAATTTTGGGCCCATTTGACTATATTGTAGGATGGTTTTGGGACTTATTGGTCAAATGATTTGAGGGCATTTGAAAAGTCAATTTGTTAAGCTACTCATTTTGTGTCCCATCAAGTAAAAGCAAAAAAAAAATTATTTGAATAAAGAAAAATATAACTACTTGTATTTTTACCATAAAATTTAGGGGACTTTTGATGTATATAATACCAGCATAATGGGCCCTTATGGTTCTGGTTAAAAAAAAAACCAAAAAAGAGATTATTTAAAAATATATATCTTATTATAATAACAAAAAATTTATAATTTTTCTTGTTGTATTACACGATAAAGAAAGCTTGAAATTTTGGGTGGCAATTTAACATCTTAACTTTTTATTAGTAATATTTAGCGTAATCCATGAGCAAAATCCTATTTTTTTTTTTCTTTTTGAAAATATGAATTATATTACTATTCAAAACATTTACAAATTTACATTTTAATGTACCTTGGACAGCCTCAAAAATACCAAACAACAGACAATACAATGCAATTAGAATCTAGGAACTAATTCAGAACCAACAAATATTAATAACATTCAAAAACCATTGCTATCCATCGACCTCAAGCTGAGCATACCAAAACAGCAGCCTCACACCTCTGCATACATTCCCAAAACAGACCCCATACTAGTTGACTGCACCAGTATAGGACCAAGTAGTCTCATCTTACATAACTCACTATTCCTAATTGAATTACGCTAATTACTCCAACTTCAGTCTTCCCTTTTGTTCGATGACCAATTGACTTGGAATTGAAATGTTTTTTATTACTTCCAGAATTAATAACTAAACACACGCCCCATTTTTGTATACTTAACGTTATACTATAATAGTATAATAACGAGTATTTATTTAAACAGCCAGTTTATATTATTTCTTATCCTAAGGTGTGTTTGGTCAATGTTTTAAATACTGGTATATACCGGCCGGTACTACCGGTATTTGAGAGTACTCCGGTATTTTCATCTCGATATTTTTCCGGTATTTTCGCTATTTCATACCGGCCGGTATTTCCGGTATTTCCGGTATTTTCTGGTATTATCGTTCTGGTATTTCCGGTATTTTCATTTTTTTTTTTTGAAATTTTTTAAATATTTGTTTATGATACTTTAATGTTAGTTTTTGTTATTTGTGTAATTTAAACCTTATATTCTGTTATGAAATACCCATTTGTTATTATTTTTGAGTGAATTATAATTGTTTTTTGACTATTTTTGTTAAATTGTAACGAATTTTGTAGAATAATAATAAACTAAACTAAAATAGTCATACCGGCCAGTATTTTCGGTAATTCCGATAATACCGGTAATACCGGAAATTTTTTTCAAACCGGTATGATTAAAATACCGGTTTTTAAAACATTGTGTTTGGTTCGTGAATTAATCATTTGGAAATGAAATCCCATATTTGATCAAATAAAATGGTGGGATTTGAAGTCCATGAATTTACCCCAAATCTCTTTGCTTATAGGATTTTGAAAATGGGAGTGGTTGGATTATAATCGCATAAGAAAATTTTAGAAAATATATCTATTTACCCCCGTTAAATTTTTGAATAAACAATTCGATAAACCCAAACTATTTCTCTTTTATTTATTAATTTAAAATATATTTACTTATTAAATCTATAATATCTTTAATGAAACTATTAAAACAAACATCTTTAAGACCTTAACCATTAAAATAATTATTTACATCAATTACTTAAATAAATTTTACATTAAAAATCACACCGTCGCGACCGCCACCCGTCTCTGCCACCGCCACTCGTCGTCGCCGCCACATCGCTCGGGCACATGTCTAGTATGGATTAAATATATCACGTCTAATTTTGAATTTGAAGTTAAATACCTAGTATAACTTTTAGAGTATACACAATAGAAAACTAAAAAAAGTTGAATACCCTATCATGCAATTTCACATTATATAAGCAAAAAAAAAAAAACTAAACATAAGGCTTTAGCTTTAAGATGAAAATGGGGTTACTCGACTGATGTAAGCTACATATTTTTTTAAGGTGTCACTCTGTTCATAAGGCATGGTTAAAATTACCATATTAAACATGAACAAACTTTCCTCTGTTATAGAAAATATGATGTGTAAGTATTACGAAATGATTTAACATAAAACACTAGCAAACTTATTACCAGAAACAAATGACAGTATGACACTGTATTAAGGATAACATTACTCGCCAGAAAACTTTTAGTGAATTACTCCAGCTGTTTAAGATTTCGAAAATAAAAACCAAGATGGACTAGAAACGATGTCATACAAGTTTTGATGCCTGCAAGTGCATGATTAATGGGATAAGCCAGTTGATTGTTGTGTGGGCTCAATGTGTATCATCTGCTACTTGAGAACTCCGGATGCCCCAAAATGAACGAGGCTTCAGTTTCTTCTGTGTAGCTGTGAAAAGCCAGCCCATCTGATATTCACATGTCGCACAATATGCTACCGTCCATGCATATCTACATAGAACAGACAATTATCTGCGAATGAGCAATTAACTAAACAGGGATCACATAGTTTTTGAAAATATTGGAGGTGGAAAAAAGAGTGAGTAGGAAGAATTGGGTAATGGGTCAAAACAGCTAATCTATGAAGCAAGAAATTGGGTAATGGGTCAAAACAGGGATCACATAGTTTTACCCTAATCAATTTCTTTCCACAAACTTACACTTCCTATAAATAATTCGCGTGTCATGTATGACTATATCATTCAATGGGTAGGATTTGACCTCAATCACTTTCTTTTCACATACTTAAGATTTCTACAAATAATTAGTGTATCATATGTGAATATATTATTCAGATTTAATCAGATAATAATCTGATATTTCAATAAAATGCTTTTGAAGGTTTTGTACAGTACAAGTATTCATATCATTAACTTGTCAACCCATTAAACCAGTTGTTTGAGAAGAGCCGAAATCAACTTCTTCTCTCACAATTCATACGATATCAATAACGTTTGGAATATATAGTAATATTATGGGTCGAACAAAAACATGTAGAATAAGAACAAAATTTAGTGAAATACCCAGGAAACCAGCTATACTCTTTTGTGGGAACCCCAACTAGTGCTAATCCATTTGCTTTTAGAAGCGTCATGATTTCATGTACATAGCCACTCGGGTTCACATAAGCGCCAAGAGGCCCTTCAATAGACATCACCAACATATCACTACGGTTCGCAATCAAAGTCTGAAACAAAAGAATAGTTTTCTATGATGTAATAGTCTTAACATAACTTTAATGAATGTAATCAAGATGTGTAACAAATACCTGACAGCTTCTGCATTTGATTTTATCAAAATTTTGAAGCAACTCAATTTCACGACGTAACCGATACGAAATTCCATCGATCTCCAAAAGCTCTTGTCTTGTTGACTCTGACACGGGAATCTTACTTGCAACATGAAAAGAAAGAAGACCGGGCTTCCTGACGAGTGCATCCATGCTCGGTGTCCCTACTACTTTTGTCCACATGTCTGCAAAATTCTTTCGTAAGGGTCACAATATATGAGAGATTCATTCACATTCCCCAATCATCATAAGGCAAAATCTCATTAAAAATAACATTTTGAAACAAAACATGTTTTATTTAACAAGTCATGATTTAGAGTCTGCCAATATAAGTAAACTGCACTCGTGTAGCTGGAAGTATTTACACCCTGTTATGATAAGTAAAACGCACTCATGTCTTTATTGCCAAACATAACTCCTTATCTGATAACTATGGTACTAGAGATGCAGTGGTTGCAATAAGTAAGTTGCACTCACTGTTACAATAACCCTATTCCTACTGGCCCAATGACTCTCTATGTTGTCATTGTCTTGAACATTTCAAACATGGCATTTACTGTTGGAGAGAGAGACTTTTTGAAATCTATAAGAAGAAACAAACTCAAGACTTGTATAAGGTTCTCTATTTTTATTATCAGTTGGTGCAACATCCACAAAAACGATTAAAGATTCAACTAAGTAGCTATGTGCAGAGGAGAAAAAGATGGTAAAGTTGAAGTACCTGATAACCTTTGAGCAAGACAATAGGAGTCATGCATCTGATAAACCCAATTAGGCCAATATGCTCTTGGGCATTCTCTAAGAGCACGTAATGAGTGATTTCTCCTTTTTGTCCCACTATTATTGATGGAACGGAATGGACTAGGCTTTTCTGATTTAAGCTTAGGTTTATGCATAGGCCTCTCATCATCACTACTTGATTCACCAAACAAATTAGATTGATAAGAAGTAACAAGTGCAGAGCTATGCAATCTCCTTTCAGTTAGTGATAATTCACTCTCAAAACTATCGTCTGAATCATTGTCCTGATCTCCATGAACTAGTAATTTAGAGTGAGAAACATTAGCCGCTGACAAGTTCTTTAACGGTGCTAGATCTCCAACAGCATCTCGTGGCATCCTTAATGGCAAATCTTCTTCAATGATTTGAATCTCACCACATGGCTACAAAAAGTTTAACTATTACCAAGTCATATGTATGAAAGAATATCCAGGAATTGATGGTAAAGACGAGAACATACTGCTCCTTCAATTTCAATCCAGCGACGCTTTAAACGAAACCGCTGCTGGCCACGGGTAACTACATTTATGGAACCATCGTCCAAACGCCGATATTGCCGAATCTGAGACAAAAAAAAAAAAAACTTCAATTTGATATCACAATTAGGGGCTAAGTGCATAAGAACGTAACCAACTTTGGTCTAGTTTCCAATTTATGTAAACCAAGTTTTTTAAGCCAAATTGCCAGAAAAACCCATCGATATCTCAAAAACAAATTATGATAGGATTTACAAGAGGTGACTAACCAAAAATGGCAGCTAATGTGTCATTAACTTTTGACTAAGTTGGCTTCGTTTTTTGGTGTGATGCTTGAAAAGTGATCATCTTGGGCTATTAACTTTAATGATAAACTTCAGATGTTTTTATATTTAAAAAAAAAAAAAGACTTTGAACTCTAATAGTTTTTTGCCCCAAAAAAAGTTGAAACTGAAACGGAAATTTGTCCAAAGTTGGTTACCATGTGATGCAGTTACCCCTATATTAAAGCATGAGTTGTGCCTACACCTCAGCCGTTGTCCCAGTGGTTGCAAATCTTATTCTCCCGTCGTCACCATCCCGATACACACGAACCTGGACAAGTTTTAGATGTCCCATGTCAACACAACCAGAATAGAAATCGTTCTAGAATCATATGGCTGCTAAGAAAACGTCAACACGTCAAATATCACATACCACGCCTATGGTGTAAGGAGTTTCAACTTGTTTCAGTGCTCGATCCACAGCAGCTATAAAATTAGGTTGAATTACTCTCAGTGGAAGAGTTGCTTCTGGGAACAAAACCACACCTGAATTGCGAATACCATTATTAAGTATGAGCTGAAAATAAAGCACATTAAACATGTAAAAGCATAAGATGTAGCAAATGCCTAAATGCATACCTTCAAGATAAAATAGTGGTACATGCAATAAAACACCACCATCCAGGAAAGTGAGCCTATTATGAGTATCTTCAACCTCTGATATATTTTATGTGACAAGTTAGGCCTCTTGAGTATAATATAAGAGGTCAAAATGAAAGCTCATGAGATGCTTACCACCAAGGTAAGAGTGCATAGAAGCCAAAGAAGTATTAAAGGTATATCCACCAGATGCAGTTGTCCCAGCAAATGCGCGGTCACTGGGATTGTCAACAAGAAAAGCATAAGGGACAGAACATAGAAAACAGCCATAGCTATGTACCAAAAGAAATTGCAAAAGGTCCTTAGATTTACACATATGATACATGTTATTGTCAAATTATATATAATGTAAAATGCAGACAGACTCAAAACCTGAAAAAAATCTCTACTTATGACTACGTATATGATAAAAAAGGGTAAAAACATAGCTAAACTATAATTGGCCAAATACTCTACACATAATTTTGTATTGCTAAGTTGACTTATGATACTGCCAGAATAGTTTAATACCATCATGAAACCAGCATTAAACAATGTAAGATCTTTTCGGTTCTTACACTACTCCCAAGTCCCAAATTGATCAAGTATTAGACCTTAACCACTTACCACTCTATAGCAGAGAAGTCAGCTACACCAAAAGTAACATAAATCTTTTATCAACCAAGCAAAGAAGTTATTCGGCACACATGGTATATACACTATAAACCCAAGAAATCATAATAAACCGACATAAGTGAACTGTACTGTCCAGAACGTTATAAAAGAATAAAAACTAAACCAATTGGAAGTCTCAACAAGCAACCCACTAACAATAAAGTTGAAAGAAGAATACCACATCACCCATATGCATATGGAAAAATAGGCACAAAAAAAAAAAAAGGGAAAAATTCTTACTGTGAATTCGGATATACAGGTTATAATTCATTACTTTGTATGTGTTTAGTTCTCTTCCCTATTTATATAAACCTGATACATGTTCATACCACCCGCTACAGAGAGCATCCACAAACATGACCGTATCCCCTCCGGAAGTTAACCGACCGAGTTACAAGCCAGAAGGCTCCATCGAACATCACTCACTCACACACACACACCATTTTTTGATAAATACGGACACATTAACCAGGCCCATTTTACAAACCGAAATTTCAAAAACTACACATCGAATCCAATACACACTCGTAGTCACACGGTAAGTATTAAACTTTCAATATAAGCTTTCATTATAGGCAAAACGTTCACCCAAAAGCGTAATCAGAGCCTAATTTTCAATATTTAGGTTGCTATACACAAATTCTACACATATTAACTAATCGTCGCAAAAGGTTGATAACCGGAAACCCTAACTAATCAGCACACGCCTTCCGAAACCATACGGCAAAACCTAAACGTATTTATATAGTCATCCCTACAGAAATGTGTACACATACATAGCTCATATTGACAATTAAAAACACTAGGCCTAATTTCACAAAAGTATACATAAAATTCCAATAAATTATAAAAAAAATTAAAAAAAATAAAAAATAGAAGAAAATTACTCAATAGGATCATTATCATCGTCGTCGTCGGAAGATTGATGGCCGTGTTCAACTTCTTCGACTTGTAATTCTTCAGAATCCAATTGCCTGATTTGTTCTATTTGATATAATTCCCTTTCTAGAAGCCTCTCTTGCCGCCGCACTTCTTCATCCTCCATTTTCCCCCCTTTTTCCTTTTTCTTTAATTCTTATTTTATTATTATTTAATAAATATAGATATAGATATAGATATATATAGATACAGGGAGTGTGGGAGTGAATGTATTGATTTTATGGTATAGACAGTAGAAGCCCCCCGCCAATTTTGTTATCAAAATGATTTTAATTCTGGAAAAACGTTGGAGTAAGCCGGAAAGAGTTAATTTTAGGGTCGTTTTTATTCTTATTTATTTGCCACGTGTCTCTATCTATTTTTGTTTAAAATGTTTATATGAGTAGAATAAAATAAAATATATTAACCAATTAAAATTAAATATTTATTTGTTTGCGCGATCTGGTATTATAGTAGCGGCAGCAGCGTGTGGTCAATGAAGTTTATATAGAGAGTATATATATATTATTGGTATTTATAGAGAGTAATATCTATTATTATGTTTTATACACATGGGTTAGGCATGGTCATGCCTAGTGGCAAACACCACCACCATGCTTTAGACATGAGCTAGGCATGAAGGTTCTAAGCAAACATTGTCGATCAGGCATGAACGAGAGTGAAAGATATTTAATGGTTTAAAGAGGGATAGGAGAGAGAGTGGGTATGATTGGAGGAAAATTATAAAGGGATGGTGAGACATAAAAAGATATGATTGCCATGGGTTAGGCATGGTTTAAACATGAAATGATGTGGATGTGTGCTATTGGTAGATTGCTAGGCATAGATAAGACCATTGCTATCATCCTTAAGAATTATAAGGATAGATTTCCTAAAAATACTTGTTAACTATTATATATGATGTTTTATCTTATTAGAGCCATAACGTTTGAATGTTGTTATATAAACAATCAAACAACTAACCATCTCGATCGAATATAAACCAAATAAGCAACCCTTTATATTTTATTATCTCATCGCGCGAGGAAATAGTAGAAAGTTTGTTCTATAATTTGAAACGTAAGAAATAGGTTGATAATTATTAATACAATAATACCCCGGTTATATATAACAATTCAAAACACAACTATTACAGTAGTCATCTTAGTTGGCTTCTAATTGGCTTAGTTAGGTTCCATTTAGCTTAGTTGCTTTTTTTTAGCTACAGTAAAACTAGAAGTACAAATTGTAAAAGAAAAAGGTACAGCTCAACTAATTATTATTATTAGGATTTCATCTTTCCAGATGACATATATTACTCGAATCACACAATCCAAAAAGTGACACAATTCTTTCATTTTACTTTTTTATCTTCTAGAGTTGAAAAAAATACATCTCTTTATTATCTTACTCAATAACTTTATTACAAGTATAATAAATCATGTTTTTCCACCTTATTCTTCATTTTGCATCTATGTTTTTTATTTAATGCAATGTATTTATACAATTCGTATTTTTTTTCTTTTTATCGTTTCAAGATCTATATTTAGTGATACCAAATGAGAGAACATTCATTTATCACCTTTAAAGCACTTGTAAACGTAAGTATACATTTTGTCTAGTGAGTGACCATTTGATATGATATATAAACTAGCGTCCCCTTGCAATGGTTTTGATCAGTAATAATTGTCCCCTTCAAAGACCGAAACAACGTCTTTGTTGGTCAAGGTTGGCCCCATCCAGACCATGACTCTTGTTTGACTCTCGGATATCATTATTGTTACATACGTACAAAAGAAGAAACTAAGGGGCAAGAGTATAGTGTCAAATCTTTGATAATTTGACAAGTTTTGGCAAAAAAACTAATCAATAGGAGCTTTACACATGTATTTAGTCAAAAACTTGTCAATCCTTGCCAATATTGAGGGTGTAATGTCATTTTCTTGACAAAACTTGCCCAAAAAAAAAAGACAAACCAAGTAAAAACAAAAAAATAGAATCTTTACTCCTTGTCAATCCTTGTTACAATCGGCCAAAACCTGCCGATTTCACTTGCCAATTAAAGTTGTCAATTTACATGTTATAGCCTTGCCAATTTGCTAAAACTTGCCAATAAAACTTGTCGATGGTTTTGCCAACTACACCCTTGCCTCTAACACAACCCAAAAACATTAAAAATATAGAAACCTCACATTAATTGTTTGCTCATAAGGTGAGACAAATGTCATACTTTGTAATGGTTTTAATCCGTAACACATATATTTGTAAATTTGTTCAAATGTCAAGACTCGAGACTTACTCAAAAAACCCGAAGAAGACACGAGTAAATTAAAAATCTAATTTTGAAAATAAAGCATTGAAAATTTTAAGCGCCAGACTATATTAATTGGTACTTGTAGCATTAAATATTATATATATATATTATATATATGAGATAGAAATCAAATGAGAAGATACCTTAAAGAGAGAAGGGTGAGAAAGTTCGTTTTTTATTTTTTTTAACTTGTTTTTAAAACTTTTTCCTTTTTTTTTCACTTTTTTCATTCTCTCTTTAATTAACTTATTCCATATAAAAATTCTAAAAAATTTTAAAAGATATTTTTTTTCAAAAGGCGTAGCCCGTAAGCTATAGGGCGAAGGGTGAAGCCTGTTAGGTAGATCACCTCGTTAGATATATCATCCCATCACTGATCACCCTTATGACCTATCAACCTTTATGACCTATCACTCCCATTAGCTACCCCTTATTAATATCCTTAAGGGCGAAGCCCGTACCGTACCCTTACATGTATAACTCACTAACTCGGGTTGGAAAGTTTTTATTTTTATTTATTTTTAAAACTTTTTTATGGATTGAATTAATTAAAAAAAAGTTGAAAAAAATCAAAAAAACAAGCTAAAAAAAATAAAAAAACGAACATTCTCTCTCTCTCCTCTCCTTGAGAACCTTCTTTCTAGATCTCTACCCTATATATATATATATATATATATATGTGTGTGTGTATATATATAGGGGTGAGATAATTTGAGACCACCTCTTATTTTAGGACCAACTAGGACCATTGATTTTTGTACACCATCATGATCTACTACGATATACAAGACTTTTTTGTAAAAACACTAAGACTTTCCGGCGATGGATCCATAGAAAAATCATGTGTAAGTTACCTACACATGTGTAACTTACACATGTGTAAGTGTGTAAGTAAACACTAAGACTTTCCGGCGATGGATCCATAGAAAAATCATGTGTAACTTGCTTACACATGTGTAAGTGTGTGTTAACTTACACATAATTTTTCTGTGGGCCCGTCGCTTGAAAGTCTTAGTGTTTTTACAAAAAAGTCTTATATATCATAGTAAATCATGATGGTGGTGTGTAACTTACGAAAATCAATGGTCCTTTTTTGGACTTTTTTTAGTTGGTCTCAAATTATCTTTCCCATATATATATATATATATATATATATATATATATATATATATATATATATATATATATATATATAGTGATAGACATAGCATAGATATTCATCCACCTTTAATTTCACTCCTTGAAAAAAACGTAAAGAGATGGAGAATTTATCATCTATATTAAAATGGAAAGGTATGATTTCAACTTTCAAGTAGTCTAATTAAACAAAAGCAAATATGGCTTTTGTTCATTGACTTTACTAACTTCGACAAATGGTTCCCCAATATGTTTACTTGTTACCGGGTCCAAGGTACTAACGGCGAGGTCGGTTGCATACGCTATAGTGACGGTTCCTCATTATCAAATTAATGAAGATGGAGGTGTTGATCCGAACCATATGTCCATAAGCTATGAGATGGTTGATTGCAACGTTGGGTTTAAGTCATATTTTTCGACGATCAAGGTGGTTCCAAATGGTGCTAATGGGTGCGAGGTTAACTAGTCGAATTTTGTTAACACAATTGAAGGGTTAACATATGAATATTTGGTTGAGAAGTATCAAAATGGCCTCGATCAAGCTACCAAACAAATGGAGGATGCATTGTTTTAGAAGAACAACTATTTTCAATATTTGGTAGCGATTAGGATAGCCGGTAGCGTTACATCAAGAAGCAAAAGATCAAGGTTATGATGATCATAAATTGTTTTAAAGATACCATGGAGAGTTAATTTTATGTATCCATTTTTTGTAGAGCATGCTTTAAACAAGTCTATTCTTTACTTTTATTGTTGATCAGGATAATTCTTAAGCCTTGGTTTCTTATTCGTACATCATAAAACTATGTGTTACGTTTTGTATATATATTACAATGTGTTAAAATACGTTTGGTCATATGTAAGACAAAAAAATATTATGCATATGAATCATCACATAACTTTGGTTACATGAAAGTAGAGTAGAAATAAAATACTGGATGTCTTACAACGAAGTCGATAATTTATTATCATGTGGGGTCTTTGAAAGTTTTACATTTGAGGCATATGCATATTATTTAAATTTAAGAGTAGGAAACTAGAAATGTAGGATTGTCTGTTATCTAAAAACACTGTACATATAACTGATTAATTGTTAAATGTCCTCCTATTATCTAGAACTTATACTTATATTAAAAGGTAAAAACAAGAAATGATAAATATGATTATTACTCTTATAAACATGTCTACAAATTTAATGTTAACACGTACATGAATGGACATGGCGTATATCATGATCGTAAATAGACATTGCTTTTATCGTGATTGTAAATGTTAATACATGTGGATTTTAACCTAGAAATATAAAATGATGAATAATTTAGTGGATTTTAACCTAAAGATATAAAATAATTTAACCAGGTTAATAGTCATTGGCTCATTGCTTTTATCACAATTATAAATGTTAATGCATCTTGATTTTAAAGTATAAAAAAAAATAAGTATAAGGTTGTTCAACTCAGTTGTGAAACCTCTTACACACTAACTTTTAATAGTGTTTGTATAATAAATAAGCAATTGGGTGTACTCGTGTTTTTAATAATTAAATTATTATGTTTGGGGGATTTTATACCTAAGCTTAGGTATAAGCCAATCTCATAAAACGATAAGTTTATTAAAAAATTTATAAAAATAAATGAAAACAAGAATTACAAAAGGAAAAAAAAGTAGCCAATGAGCCCTCAAACTAGCCAAATTATTAACTATTCATTTGGATCCGCTTTTACAATGTATATAGGTCAAACTGGGATCAAAACAAAAAAATTCGTGACTTCTGATAACCCAAATCTGATTTTAGAAAATTAGGAATTTTAGGTCAAACTATTCATGGGCACTTTTTCTTTTACACTGCATTCTCAAGTTTTTTTTTTTCAAAAGAAAGGGAAACAAGAGATAAGGAATTTTATCTTTTTGCATTCTTGAGTTATTCTCCCAAAAGAAAAGAAAGTATAGGGAAGGAAAAGTTAGAGTTTTCTCATCCCAAAACTTTCTGGCCATTTTTGGCTTGAGTCGGATGGAAAGAGGCTATAATTGTCTCCTCAACAAACACCTCACACACATAATCACAAAAAAATTTCCATCTCTCCTCACTCTCACTCCTTCTTCGATGTGAAATGGGTCTGAAACTGCCGGCAGCGGCTGCGGAAGCTGAGTTTATGGTGGGTTTGTGAAAAAAAAACATAAATTGAAAAGGGTTTTGTGGATGCTAGTGATTGTGTGTGTATAGATATATTGGTTCATGAGCGGGGAAAGATAAAATGAGTCTACCTAAAAAAAGTCCATATAACTTACACATGTGTAAGTTAACTCCGACTACCACCATGATCATCTCCGACCACCACCATGATTTTCCGGCCCACTAGTGTAACTTACATATGTGTAAGTAACTTACACATGATTTTTCCGGTGTGCCCGTCGCCGAAAAGTCTTAGTGTTTTTACAAAAAAGTCTTGTATATCGTAATAGATGAGGATGGTGGTGTGTAACTTACGAAAATCAATGGACTTTTTTTGGACTTTTTTTAGCTGGACTTATTTTATCTCACCCCTATATATATTGATTATGATCAAGTACGTGTGGACAAGGTGGAAGGGGTGGTTATCGGCGGCAGATGGTGGAGCAGCAGATGGTGGAAGGGTGTTGTATGTGGAGGGTTCATCCGGTTTAGGTTTTTTTTTTCCTTTTAGTTTCCTTTCACTCGAGAATGTCTTTTCTTAATGTATCTATTATTTCTTCTTTTATCCCACATCTTTCCTTCTTTTTTTCTTTTAAAAATTCTCGAGAATGAAGTGTTAAAGTAGAGGGTTGTATTAAAACTGACTACAAACAAATAGTTATAAGGGTATATCTGTACATATGTACGTATATATTTCATACAAAAAATAAAAAAGAAAATACGTACATGAATTAAAAGAACTACATCTTAAATTAACATTTTCACTTTCCAATGGAGTGTAGCCTTTGAATGGTTGTACCCTTAATGTCCAAGAAAAGGAAAAAGATTTCTCCTTGTAGGCGTGATAATACACCAATTTGACCCCCGGGACTTTGGCGGATAGAGAATGCTATTATTTTGGGATTTTCTTTTACGTTGAGGTCTATCGAATGATGTTGAAGTATGTTAAGATATTATTTAATGCTCAACGAATAAAACTTGGCCATTTGCGTTAATTTAATGACAAAAACGACTTTATACGGCCGCAAACACAGAGAGTGTTATATATCAAGACTCATTATCTGTAATATCAGCTTAAGGTTTTTGGAGGCTGAGATTAATCGCAAAGGCCTAGTTCATTAGTACTAGTCATATGCCCGCACGATACGACGGTGGTGGCGGCGGAGACAACGAGGGTGGCGTCGGTAGTGGCGTGGTTATTGATATAAAAGAAGATATTGTAGTTATTTAAGGGGTGGATAATATATGTGTAAATAATTTTATTAAGAGTATTGTATGTATATTAGATGGAGATAACTAAGTTAACAAATAAATGAGATGGATAATTTGGGTATATCAAGTTCTTTTTTGAGAAAATAAGAGGGTTAAATGTTTTATAAGGTAGTTACAATATAAATCATAGTAAAAAAAAAAGTTTAAAGAAAACGTAGCTCGGCTTATGTTAGGGATGTGCAAGTGACGTATAAACCCATGACCCGAATTAAAATGTCCGAAGTCCTAACGGATTGGGAATTATTTTTTTCTAATCTCAATCCACATCGCGCAATTTGAAGCTTAAGAAATGGAATGAGATTCCTTCAAGTTTCCCCAACTTGACTAGTCAAATTGGGATAATCTTGACCTTGATTGAAAATCAAGGGACAAGATTCAATAATTATCATTGAATCTTGACCTTTGACTAGTCAAGTTGAAAAAACTTGAGGGAATTCTCCTCCTTAAGAAATAGGTTGGTAACTGATACCATATAAGCACATGTGATACAGAGGCCTAATATATAAACCTAATGATTAACCTACCCACTAAATGTTTGCCATGTGTTAATCTCATAAATTAGTCAAATTTTTAAATAATTAGTCAAAACCTTAAATGTTGTATTCCAACATTACCCTTTTATGTAATTTTTAATATTGCTATACGTAGATTCGTTTTCCCAATTTTTTCTTTTTCTTATAACATGTCATTATTGATTTTTTTTTAGCAAAAAAAATTACCAATCTCAAAACAATATTTCATTCAACATTGAACAATGCATAATATTTTGTATATCATTGCACCAATTTATTTACGAACTGAACATCACATAAGTAATAAAATAAATACTGATAATATATTATATTAATTTGCTCATAAACATTGAGTAGCAAAATCAATACAAATCGGATGGAGCTGGAATTTAGATAAGACTAATCAATACAAAAACATTATATAGTTACGGTATGATTACAGCAATACCAATATGTGATGCAACCACACGAAAGTAAAATAAAGGAGAAACAAAAAAATGAACTAATATGAAAAAAACTGCACTCAAAAATCATAACTATTAAAATCTAATATTTATTAAATCAACTTTTTGTATGATATGAGATTATCGGTTTCAAATCTTACATTAGGCTTTGAAGAATACATACAGAATAGAATCTAGATATATATGTAGATGGGTTTCAGTATGGAGGCACAATATTGTATGATTTGAGGATTCGACCATTTAATGAGAAGATTAGGGGATAGTAGTAATTTGACAAAATAATTAATGGGCTCATAAAAAATAATTCCAGATGGCATTTAAAAATTGTTAGGTCTACTTTTAGGTTGTTTTTTAGGAAAATATCATATATGCCACTACTAAGTTCCTAAATATCACATTTAGATAATTAATCTTTGAAATATCATAAAAGCCATTATTAAGATTTAAATATATCATAATTACCCAAATAGTTAAATTTAATTAATTTAAAACATTAAAACACTTAAAATTATTAAATTACATTTCCAAATTACAATTATACCCTTTATTATCTAACTACCAATTACACTATGCACAGGAAGTGAAATCCTTAGTGTCTTTCCCCACGACCACCTCGAAGCTTTAAGTGATCCTCTCTTATCAAAGCCTTAAAAACAACCCTCTCTTATCAAAGCCTTAAAAAAAACATATAACGCAGAGTTAAAAGAACATGAATGATAGTGTTAAAAGAACATGTCATATATAGGACCTTCTGACATGCTAATGGAAAATCTCAACAAACTTAGTATTGAGAACATGTTCAAACTTGCCACATCTAACAACACTAATATGGATGATCAAAATCAAATACATTACGCAGCAACTTATTTAAAGTCATTGTTTAAGCGTTTAAACCAATGGAATATCTCAAAGAAAACAGAACGTTTGGTATGTAAACCAACAAAAAATGTCAAAGATAACAAAGTGAATCTGGAAAAAAAAAATACGAGTAGAACCGAAGTGTATTACTTCTAAAAAGAAGACTAACTCTATTCACGAGCCTTTTCATATCAACCCTTAATCTGCACCATTTTCATGAGCTTTCCTCTTCTTTCCTCGTCTCCTAATAAAGTAACAGTTCATAGCATTCTATAAGCACAGATTTATATATATTATTGTAAATAGAGAAAACATAAAATGAAGTAACCTTTTATTATTATGTGCTTTAGATGTTTCATATTGATCAGAACTTTGAGATGATGCGTTATTGCATGTCTTTTCACGGTGTCCAAACTGACCACATCGCGGACACTTATGACTTCTCCTTTTGGGTTCGTTTCGTGATACAATTCTGTTTTTTTTCGGTCTTCCGGGAGGGCGTTTAATAATAGGCGGGTATATCTTCTCCTCTGTATCTATATGTACCCATTGATCTTTCCCAGATATTGTACCAAAATCTAAAGCATATGCTTCCTTAAATTTCTCAATGGAGAAATATGGATCAACATATTTGTCCCAATCACTATCTCTTGTGAAAGCAATCAAAGCTGCTGCATGTACACAAGGGAGACCTTTAACTTGCCACACCCGACAACTGCATTTTCTCTCAAGAAGATTAACCTCATAACGTTTTGTTTTATATGTTACTTCGGCTTGAGTATCACTGGTTCTTGAAACTTTGTATTCACCCAAGTTCTACAAGTAAAAAAAGAAAGAAAGATATACATTGAGGAGATATATGTATATGATGAGAGTATAAATTAGTATAATACTTATAGATCAATATACTTGCCTTGGAGATCTGATTGAGATAACTTTTTGCCTTAGGAACTAAAGTGCCATTCCATTTTTTTACAATCCTTCTTTTCTTATCAAATCGTTTTATCATTTTTTCCCTAATGGAATCAAGGAGATCCAACACCGGCTTATAACGCAGTTTTCCTATCCAAGAATTAAATGCCTCAGAGATATTGTTGGTAATATAATCACACTTGGATATTGTGCCAAACTTGCTTTGACTCCATATCTTATTATGGTTCTGAGTAAGATATGTAATGGCATTTTCACGCAAACCAGCAATTTGTTTCATAAATCTATCATGCTCATTGGCATGGTATGTTAATGCAGCACCCCATAGGTTAGAGTAGAAGAAGTCACCACGAAAATGTTTCTTAAAGTTGCTATACAAGTGCCTTATGCATTCTCTATGCTCAACATTAGGATAAACATGCATAATAGCTACTTCTAACCCTTTTTGCATGTCAGATGAGATGACAAGACCGTCTGGTGTCCCAATTGCTCTTTTTAGCGACTCAAGGAACCATGTCCACGATGCAGTATTCTCTGATTCAAGCACACTATCGGCAACTGGGAATATTGAATTATTACCATCAATTCCCGTGGCAGCTGCTAGTACCCCATTATACTTCCTTTTAAGATGACATGCATCAAGACCAATATAAGGACGACAACCAGCTAGAAACCCTTTAGAGCAAGCTGCTAATGATATAAAAAACCTCTTGAAGTGTTTCTTGTCACCTTTTTTCTCAAAGTCAATCTCAACAACACTTCCCGGGTTCTTATTTAGTAGTTCCGCTTTGAAATCATCCATCTTAATGAATGAATCTTCCCACTTACCATATATATCAGTGTAAGCTTGTTCCTTCCCTCTAAAGACTTTCAAATATGGTACATCCACATTGTAAATTTTCAAAATCCATTTCCTAAGTTCTGCAGGAGTGACATCCCCATCTGATTTTAACTTGTCTGAAACTATACCAGCAACCCATCCTTGTGTGGCACGGTTATTACCGCCTTTGTTGCTTCGAGTACAAGAATGAGCTTCTACCATTGTTTTCACCTACATAATATGTTTTTTTTTGTATTAGCATAACAAGCATTTAAGCTGTAAATTTTAAAAAAGTTATATACTTACTTCAAAAGTAATTTCATCTTGCATGGTAGAAGCATGTATTCTCCAGTCGCACTCCATGTTTCTACATCTTGCAATGAAGCGTGTTGGATCACTTTTCACTATAAAGTAATCGTACTCATTTGTGATTGCATGATGGTTCAAAGCTCTTTTGAAAGCAACTGCGTTTGTAAACTTAGAGTTCACTTTAATCGTTGGACATTTCTGGTTAAATGAGTTCGTTTCGCCTTCATAATTCAACATCGCACCTTCACCGTCAGAACTAAGATGGCTGTGATAACTCTCTTCGCTTGGACAATAATCTGATTCATCCTCATCATCTGTTTCAACAACTTTATCCTGAGCACTGTACAAAAAAATTGCTTTGTTAGTGACTTGAATATAGTTGTCCTTAAACGTAAAAATAGTGTATGTACCTCTTTTGTAATTCAATTGTCCTACTGCTGTTATCTGTTGTCACATAAATGGTTACTTCTTTCTCTTTCTCGTACATGCTAAGCATAACCATGAAGTTGTCATCGGAATCAAGATCAATAAAAGATTGTCGCGTGGCATTCTTGTCAACAAAAACAGTTGAGAAGACGGGGTTGCTCTTGGATATATAAAGTCTGCTAATTTCATCTTGTAGTTGATTCAAGTTGTATGAGCATGTGTCAATACGGATACATTTTTGAGAGCCAAAACAATATATTTTCCTACATGAGTTCTTGGCTGGCCTAAAATAGCCTCCATATTTTAGTTTGAGCTTATACTTAGATGGTACTTGCCTGAATATAAGAATTATACATTAATAGTGTTATAAATCAGCAATAAACAAACAAATGATGTTCAAAGAAATCATAAAAACATACTCAATTATCGGTGATTCGGCCATATTTTCCCATCTTGGCTTATACGATTCAGCCATATCTACATCATTATCCATTTTCAATGTTATTCGGTATTACAACTTTCTGCAATACAATACAAAGTACAACGGTTAATCTTGTAGTGTCTTTACACACATCAAACCAAGCCAAAAATGTTCTTTTTTATGACATTTTACCCTTTATACAAAGAATGACATTACTCTAAATTCAAATCAAAATCAAAAACAATCTACCAATGCTAGACTGACAGTCATGGTTGATGCAAAAACTCAACTCAATAATGGACATAATAACAAACATGAAAATTTAGTACTGTAAAAACATGAATGTGCCTAGTCTAACATATAAATGTTTGTACAATTATCAACCCATCCTTACAGCATACATGACGTCTCTGTTTTTTTACCAAAACCATATCAACACAATCTCATCAAATAAAGTAGCTATAAAGAAATTATTTGTCAAAATTAAAGTATCAATATTATCAACTGTAGTATGAATCAAATTTGAGAATCCATCTTTAACAACAGCATAACTATATATATATATATATATATATAACTTACCAAATAAAATTGATCTTCAGAGAAAATAGGTACTGGCTTAGTATGATCAAGAGTAGGGCTTCTGACAAATAAATAGATATTCATCCAACTATTTGATCGATATTTAAGGAAGAAAAAGGGCGGGAATTTGAGGCGCGAATTGTGATCTCTGCGTTATGTAATTAGGGATTCCCTATTTGTTATGTAAATCGTAAAATGGGGCTAAATAATTGTGGGTTAAATGAAAAAGGTTATAATTGTAATTTATAAATGTAATTTAATAATTTTAGGAGTTTTAATGTTTTAAATTGATTAAATTTAACTATTTAGATAATTATGATATATTTAAATCTTAATAATGGCTTTTATGATATTTCAAAAATTAATTGTCTAAATGTGATATTTAAGAGCTTAATAGTGGCATATATGATATTTTCCCTTGTTTTTTTAGGTCCCCCAATCATTTAACAATTCTAACAAATTTTGATTGAGGGAATTACTTAGTTAAGGCCTCCAATCAATGACTTACATGTATGCTTCTTTATTCTTTTACCTTTCTTTTTCTTCTTACCTTTCCATCACACATTCACACTCACCGATCGACTTCTTCTTCCGAGTCTCCCCTTCTGCTCATTATATATACAACGATCCTAATTTGGACTGCTACAGTACCCGGTTCAGTTGGTATTGTAGCCGGTTTAGTTACAAACCCCGGTTCACTTACACTAACACTTTACAATCTTTATTAGTTTATTGCACAAAGTACAACTTCTAAAGAATAGATTATCAGGCCACATACCCCGACCACGGAATATTCTGTAACCCGACCACCCCTCTTTAGGAGCGACAGTCGCTCCTAAAGGGTAGACCCATTAATTGCTCGCGGATACCTATGCATATACCCGCTGACCCGTTGACCCGTCAAACCCCCTCTTTAGGAGCGACGGTCGCTCCTAAAGGGGTGCCTCGAATAAATAAAAACCGATCGTTCCCCCCTGCTTCTTCATCAGTCTTCACCATACTCCAATCTCTTATCTCTTCTCCATTCCAACCGATCCAACCCCTCTCTCCCCCATATTTTCCGGCCAAGATATTCCGGTGAGGCTTTAGGAGCGACCCGTCGTTACCTCTTTCGTAAACCCCAACCGATCCAACCCCCCTCTCCCCCATATTTTCCGGCCAAGATATTCCGGTGAGGCTTTAGGAACGACCCACTTTTTCAGTGAGGCTTTAGGAGCGACCCGTCGTTACCCCTTTCGTAAACCGAACGTCGAAGTTTTTTTTTTTTTTATTTTTTATTTCGTATCTATTAATTTGCTATATAGTATATGTATTAGTTTGATGTTATTCTTGTTATGCATAGATGTATTAGGATCGATCTTATATGCCCATAGATTTAACGTATTGTATACGCCCATAGATTTAATGTATTGTTGTTATTGTGTTGTTGTTGTTCTTGTTTTTGTTATGTAAAAATGTTTGTAAACAAGTGTAAATAATATAAAATGTAAAAAAAGTGTATTACATAGTATATAAAAAATATATTTAAAAAAAAGTTTATAAAAGTTTGTACTAGAAAATGTTTGTATTAGAAAATATAAAAATGTATAAATAAAAAAGGTATTAAAACATAAGTATAAAAAGATATTAAAACATATATTGAAAAAGTAGTAGTACAAAAGACATATAAAAAATTAAGTTAAAAAAAAGTTGTTTAAAAAGTTGATATAAAAAGTATTATAATACGTGTATTATTTATGTAGATATAAGAAAAATGCTAGGAAAATGTATAAGTAAAAAAGGTATTAAAACATAAGTATAAAAAGATATTAAAACATATATTGAAAAAGTAGTAGTACAAAAGTCATATAAAAAATTAAGTTAAAAAAAAGTTGTTAAAAAAGTTGATATAAAAAGTATTATAATACGTGTATTATTTATGTAGATATAAGAAAAATGCTAGGAAAATGTATAAGTAAAAAAGGTATTAAAACATAAGTATAAAAAGATATTAAAACATATATTGAAAAAGTAGTAGTACAAAAGTCATATAAAAAATTAAGTTAAAAAAAAGTTGTTAAAAAAGTTGATATAAAAAGTATTATAATACGTGTATTATTTATGTAGATCTAAGAAAAATGCTAGGAAAATGTATAAGTAAAAAAGGTATTAAAACATAAGTATAAAAAGATATTAAAACATATATTGAAAAAGTAGTAGTACAAAAGTCATATAAAAAATTAAGTTAAAAAAAAGTTGTTAAAAAAGTTGATATAAAAAGTATTATAATACGTGTATTATTTATGTAGATATAAGAAAAATGCTAGGAAAATGGATAAGTAAAAAAAGTATTAAAACATAAGTATAAAAAGATATTAAAACATATATTGAAAAAGTAGTAGTACAAAAGTCATATAAAAAATTAAGTTAAAAAGAAGTTGTTAAAAAGTTGATATAAAAAGTATTATAATACGTGTATTATTTATGTAGATCTAAGAAAAATGCTAGGAGCTCACGGCGGCGACGGCGATGGGAGGGATCCGCACCGATCGTGGTGGAAGAAAATATCAGGCTGCAAAAACAGCGGTAAGAAAATTGACTTTACATTAAATTTAGTTATGCATTGAAATAATTATATTCTTATCGTTTAAAGTAACTTATTTATGTTATTGTTACTTATTGGTTTTGTAGGCTCGAAGAAAACACCACCACCACCAAGAGGGGCAGCCAAAAATCTAAAACTTGAGGCTGCCTTGAAGAAAAATGGAGGCCCGTTACCCATGTACTTCGACTACAAATCAAAGACCTTTCAGTCGATCGGGGACTACGGGGCTATGTACAAATCTTTGTTAGGCTCGTTGATCGGAGATGTCCCCCAGTACTACGAGTCATGGGACGATGTGCCCGAGTCTATGAGGGACCATATCTTGGAGGAAGTACAGGTTAGAATATGTTTCTTTTTATATTTTTTTACTTAATATGTTTTTCAATGATAACCCCGAAAATGCTAACTTGTATTTGTAAACAACGTAGCGCTATTTTGCGATGGACCAGTACTTAGAGCTTGATGAGGACGACCCCACCCGGAAGGCAGCAAAACTAGCTTTCCGTGCTGATGCAGCTAGCATATATAGGCAGAGAAAGTCAAAATTCAAATCTCAGCATTTTACAGCACGGGGGGGTGTAGGCGCAGCAGATACCCTGCAGACAGCACCGCCAGCTGGTATGGACCCGGAAGAGTGGGGAAAACTATTGCGTTTCTATACGAGGGATGACCGGGTTAAGCGGACCGAGACAAACAAGACAAACCGGTCCAAACAGGCGGTGGGGACTCAGGGTCGGCGATCTATTTCTCTTGCCCACGATCGGGCGTTGGTACGTTTGGTTTTAACAAAAGTATACAATTCTTGTGTTTTTTAAATGCTAATTATTTGACTTGTTTGCAGGCCAAGCACCATAACGAAAAGAAGGAGGGGCCACCGCCCACGTGGGAGTCGACTTGGGCGGCAACCCATAGACTACAACCTCCGGACGTTGCGGTATATACATAACTTTAAGTTAAATTACTTTTAATTACTGCTCCATTTATTAAACTTACCTTACTATTTATATGCAGTCCCGTCTGGAAGCTGCGCAGCAGAGACATTCACAGGATCCTGCACCGACACCTCCAACCCAGTTGTTCCCGGAAGCGTTTGGATCGCGATCCGGACATCAGCGCGGTCTAGGGAGGATTCTCAGGGGTTTCGGATCCCATGATTTCCCTGGTGAGTTGCCGCAACCACATTATGGACCTCCGGAAGGATCCTCCTCCGGCCCGCGTGCATCCTATTCTGGCCCCTCTGCATCCCAACCTTCCGGCTACCATGTTGACTTGAACCAGCCTGGTGATGACTATTTCGACCCCCGTCAGTTATGGGGTGGGACATCGGCGCATTTTGGACCTCCATCAGGGGAATTTGGTAGCTTGTCGGATATGAGTGGATTTTTTAGTGGGAGAGGCTCTATATCCGGACCAGGTGTGGGTGATGATAATGCCGGTGAGGACGACGACGATTCCGATGATTAGACTTTTTTTATTTGTACGAAGTAGGGACATTTTTATAAATACAGTTTGTTATGTACATTTTTATTATTTGTGTTTGATATGGACTTTTTTATTATTTGTGTACTGTTTGTTTATAATGATGGTGGACTATCCGGTTTGCAAAACAGTAACACCCCAAATTTTGTAGTATTAATATATTATTATAAGTAATATACCAGGTAAAAACATGATAAAGTTATGAAGTAACACCCCAAGTTTTCCTTAATAAAAAAAAAAGGAAAAAAAAAACGGGCATAACAAAAAACAAAAAACTTTATTACAATCCTAATCAGATGAGTCCACTGTTCCCATATAGATGGGAGGAGGTTTTGTTGCATCTATATATCTATTGTAGGCTAACTGGCGGTGTCTGTACAAATCTTTCCATTTGCTCACGGGAGGCCTTACACGATCCTGTACCCAATATGCGATCTCCGGGGCCATCGGGTAGTCACCTTCCAACTGCACCATGATATAGTGACCGTGACCCTGTACTAATGCTATTGATATGGGCTCTGTCCTAGGCATCTCATCAGGACCATAGGTAAATGGGAACGAAGTCCAACTGGCGGTAGTAGATAAACAGTTAATTACTATACCCATCCTGTTGGACAACAACATGGTCCCCATAGTCATGTGCATCCAGTAGGCAGTTGGTCTAAACACCCCTACATAAGACCTTGATAACCCCTCAAAAAAGCTCGCTTCAACCTGTCCCCATCTTGTTAGTTCATCGTAGAATTGTTTGTTGTTTTCATACTCGGCCAACATATGTAGTCGGATCCACTCGTAACCTTCGTTTTCATCGTACCCCAATGCAACAGCAAGTGCCCGGAATCCACAGTTGCCATCACCCCTGACATTAATAATCCCCTTGACGTATGGTCTAAATACATTCGGTATGTCATCAAGGTAACCCTTTATACCCGTCGTCTGCAGTGGGCTAGTGTTAGGTGGTGGTACTGGTAGAGCAGCCAATTGCTGCTCAGCTGATATGGGAGATATTGGTGATGGTGCTGGTGCTGGTGGCATCGGAGGTGATGGTGCTGGTGGCATCGAAGGTTGTGTGGGCGTACTGAAAAAATCAAAGTACGATGATGGTGCAGCTGGCATCGGAGTGCTAGGACCTGCAGGAAAATAAGTATCGGCACTGAAGAACTGATCCACTACGCCTGTTGGTGCTGTTGGTGGCACAGGATAGTACGCGGGTTCGGCTGCGCCGAACAACTGATCTAAGAATGAGGGTTCGGTAGTAGGCTCATTACTCGGCCCTGCTGCTGAAAATTGTGACGATCGGATCAACTCATCAATATAATCACGAGTGTCCTCCCGTAATTCGGTGTCAGGCTCTGCGAAACGTGACTGCGTGGGCACATGGTCACTGTGTCTCGCCGCCTGAAAGTCTCTGTAGCATGAGCCTGAGTCTGGTGCGGTATCCGGAAACTTAGGTGTTGTGACGTGCACGGACCTCGACTTTTTCATCTTTGGTGGTGGTGGCATCGGAGGTGATACGTTCAAGTCTGGCATCTGCAATGAATGAATGAATAATTAAGTTAGATGTATACCCGTATAGTATTTAACAACTAATAATTTGCTAGACTATAATAATATACCTTTTTCTTTGACCCAACAGGTCTACCACGTGTTTTCTTTTGGACCTCTGGATCCTTGATTTTGGACCGACCCGGATAGATGAGGTCCTTTATTTTTGACATCAAGTTTTTCCTTTGTTTTATGGGTTATCGTTCCAAGGCAGCAGTAACCTCGCCACAAAAGGCCTCAACAGGCTCGTCATCATCCGAGTCTTTCTTCACATTTCCAGGCAGGCAGGTGGACGGGGTTATATCGAGCCTGCACCAAAATGCATCTATCTCATATTCTTGTACACGCCTTCCTGCAGGAATAAAAATATTACATTAAGTATTTTTAAGTAAAATGGACCATTTGTATCTGAATGAACTGTACTTACGTTCCTGCATGTATGTTAGAAGTCGACATGGCAAGCCACAACTAGCCCATACCGTACACCCGCACTTTGACACGTCCCCTTTTACTGTATTTTTCAATCGATCAATTTCGTCAACCATAATTTGCAAGGCTACATGGGAGGCTTTACCGAGCAAATCCTTTAAACAGGGATAGTTGTGTTTATTTTGATTGTACTGCCTGTAATGTTCCAGTGACCCCTTTATTTCGGTGTATTGCCCGCTGACAACAGAGTTAACACATTCAACGATTCTGTGGAACGTAAGCCGCTTTTGATGCATAACTGACTTCAGCAAAGAATGCTCGCTCTCAACCCTGTTGGTAGTGTAGTTACGATAGTTGCGGTGTTGGTCGACCCAACATGACACAAATAACTCCTTGTACGAGGCAAGCCACTGTATTTGTAGATACTTATAAAGATCTGCAGGAAAATAAAAAGTGATTTAGCTACATGGTTACATCGTAAGCGTTATCATAAAAACAGTATGGGGACGGGATGTATATACTTGGTTTATCTGCCAAGAATACTTTTAGCCGCTGCTCATTCTCTGCGTATTCTTTAACCGTGATTGAGTTTACGAGTTGATCCCACCGGTGTCTAAACGAACCATAATCTTTTTTTGACCCAAACGATGGGTTGGCATGTAACTCAATATTCCTCCAAATGTGTATTCTACACAGTATCAGCTTCGTTTCCGGCATCACATCCTTAACCGCTTTCATGAGGGCCAGATCCCGATCAGTGAGTGCCACACGCACGACGAACCCTTCTTCGAGCGTCGACCTCAAGCACTGTAACACCCATGTGTATGTCGCATGTTGCTCGTTTTCAATAAGTGCGTGCGCAATGCTGAATGTCTTGCCAGTTGGAGTGACACCCACAATCTCAACAAGCGGCATGTTGTAAACGTTGGTTTTATACGTGGCGTCTATTTCAATGATCCAAGGAAATGCACGCCATATGTCAAGTGATGTAGGATGTACGAAAAAGAGATTGGTCAAACATCCGGTTTTGCTATCCGTCGTGTACTGATACGTGTACTGATGGTCAGATAGTAATTGGAGCACGATCTGCAACGGGTAAACAACCAAAGTATAAGGAAGTCGTATTTTTTTTAAAAATAAACATATAGTTATATGATCCACATGCAGGTATGTTTCTTATTTCACCTGCATTCGAGTTTCCCCTCGTTGTTGGGCGTGCTTTAGCCGGTGTTGCCGTAGGTAGTTAGAAATGTCTTGTGAACGGGTCAAGATGCCGGGAAATGCATCCTTCAATTGGTCCCTTATGCTATTTGGCCCAAAACCTAGCAACGCCTTTTCGTCCACAAATTCTTTTTGAACATCGGTTAGTCGTCTTGCGTACGCAATACCTTCCAAATTACAAGCTGATGGATGGTTATGTCGGTGATCTATAACTTCAACCCACCAACTATGGTCCTTTGTCAGACGGCCTACCAATTTGAATGGACAGTCAATTTTGGTACTCCCTTTGGGTGCCCCGGTTGACCGCTTATCTTTTTTTCCACCACGGTTGCAAATAAGGACCACCTTTTTAACTTCTCCGCCTTTTGTGACATTTGATCTTCGTGTTACTAACACATAAACAAGCTCCTTTGCCGTTCTTTGAGCCCAGTCTACCAAATCTATGTGTGTGTCAAACACCTGAAATATTTTATACACTTTTTATTAATACACTTTTTATGCACTTTTTTATAATACATTTTTTTTAATACACTATTTTATATACTTTTTTATAATCCACTTTCTTATACACTTTTTTATAATACACTTTTTATACACTTTTTTATAATACACTTTTTTGTACACTTTTTCTTTTAACATTTTTTAATAGCTTTTGTTAATCTACATTTTTACGTACATTTTTTAATATGTTTTTATAAACAATTTTTTATCCATAGTTTTAATAATTAGTTTTCTTACATACTTTTATAGCAACAAATCTAATGAATAATAACAAAATACAATTACTCACAAAATAACAACACAAAAAATGAAAATGTTGGATTATATACATACCTCCTTGGTATAAAAAACATCGTGATCGTAATCAAATTCATCACGGACATCTAGGGATTCAAATTCGTCATCGGGCTCTTCGTACACAAACTCTTCATTTACACCTTCCGGCGCATTTGGATTTAAGAAAATTTCCTCCAAGCAATCCATCTAAAATAATAAAAACACTTAACAGTAATAAATGAAAACGAATAAATCAAAATGAATCAATATGAAAACGATCGAATAACAAAACGATTGAATAATGAGATTGAAATTATAAAGAACGAATATGAAACGTATAATGAGATTGAAATTATAAAGAACGAATATGAAACGAGGGAACTTATAAAGATATACAGAATGAATATGAAACGAGAACTTATAAAGAATCAAGCGTCACGGGGAAACAGAAACATTTCTGTACGAGTCGAACCTACGACCTCTTTTGGAGCGAAACGTATAATGAGATTGAAATTATAAAGAACGAATATGAAACGAGGGAACTTATAAAGATATACAGAATGAATATGAAACGAGAACTTATAAAAAATCAAGCGTCACGGGGAGTCGCTCCAAAAGAGGTCGTAGGTTCGACTCGTACAGAAATGTTGTCAACGCTGTCGCCCGTTGTCGTATCCTACTACCCCTTTAGGAGCGACAGTCGCTCCAAAAGGGGTGGTCGGGTTACATAAGGGGTGGTCGGCCTACATGTCCCCTAGATTATACCCAGAACATATACACACATACATCAAAAGATCTTTCCCGGTAACAACCAACGCCGGTAACAACCACCGCCTCGAATAACGGCGGCGGCGGATCTAATGAACCATTAAAAATATTATGTCCAACATCGGACACCACTGGTAACGACCGCCCGTAAACGCCGCTGGTCACCACCGCCAGTAACCACCATCGGGTTAGAGTGTAGATCAATGAGAATCAAAAGTTGACTGCCACCACCACTTACTCCGCCGGACATCATCGGAAATAACAACGGTCATCGGAAATACCTTAATCACTTCACAGTCATCGTCTTCAAACCAACAACAAATAAGATGTATCAAAATAATATAATTATCAACGATAACGACTGAAAATAAAAATTCTCAGAAAATAAAGATGAAGAAGAATGTGAGAAACTCCGGCAAAAATATCGACACTGGTGCAGACTCCCATGAGAAATTCCGTTGGGTAAAAGATGATGACAACTATTTGTGACGTGAAGATCGGATGGAGCTTAAAATATGGGTGCTCTTTTTTGTATTTTTTCTTTAGAGAATATAAAAGTAAAAGTTCAGACAGAAAGAGAGTTGAAAGACAAAGGAAAGGAAGATGAAGGAATAGTTTTTAGTTTTATGATCAAAATGAAAAATTACAAATAGCTGGCATGTAACATCTATTCCAGCCCATGGTTTTGTAAGTTTCAAATAGATACGTGGTAGCCCCTTAAAAGAAAAATAGATACGTGGCTTTAATTTTACAAAAAGAAATAGGTCAGCTTAAGGGTAGAAAATAGTAAAAAGATGGAGAGTGCCTTACACGGTTAAATAATTATTTTCTCTACATGAATTCTCTTCAAAAAATCATATTTTTTTATAAATCATTGCAAAGGTGTTTGTATTGAGACAATTGGATTTGATCCAAGTTATACTTATATTGACTTTCAACTAATATTTAGTAGTGTATATATATATACGAGAGCAAGTATCCGCGCGTTGTGGCGGTGAGGTGATACCTAAGTCTTAGAGTATGATAGGTCATAGGAGGTTATATGTCATAGAGTGTCATAGTCAAATGCCTTAGTCGTACGGGTTTCACACTTGGATTTAAAAATTCGTCGAAAGTATATCGAATGACATCTCTAATGAAAGAGCATAAAATTTAATAACACCCATATATTTTTTATAATTTATCGATGTACGGTTTTTGAGATAAAAGATTTTGAAAGAATTAGAGGAATAAAATGATTTATGGAGGAGAGAGAAAGTTGTATGCATTGATGTATGGTACATTATGCATTAATATGTGTATATTGTTGAATTGAATGTTGAAAAGTGAATTTGTTTTATAATATAGTATATATATATATATATTTATATATATTGGTACTGATTTTCTAAAAAATAGCTAATATTTTCATGGCCAACAACTAAATAACTACAGAATACTATTATGCAGTATTATTATTTTTTTTATATTCTTTTGTATTACCTTTTATTTTTTATGTTGTTTTTTTTATATTTGATAAGCTTTTGTAATATGCACTTATTTTTATGTATGTATCACTGATTTTATACACGTTACAAGTTTTACGTATTATTATGTTTCCCGGGGCAACGCCCGGGTTAATAAACTAGTTATCACATAATCCAAAAAGTCACACAATTCGCAAACACTCCATATACCGTTGGAGAAAAATACATGCCGAATAATTAATTATCCAAGTTATAATCTTTACTCAATAAAAGTTTTGTAAGTATAATCAATCATGCGGATTCAAGACAAGTCTCATACCTTACAATCCATAACACATTATTACATATTTATAAATTTATGAAATGTCAAGCCTCAAAACTCAAGAGTTGTTCAAAAAACCGAAGAGAAGACACGAGTAAATTAATAATCTAATAAAGGATTCCATCTAATAATAATAAAATTAAATCATTGAAATTATTAAGGGACGGCCTATATTAATTGGTACTTGGTAGCATCGAATATTAATTCCAATATATATATCCAATCCAACTATATAATATAGTAGTACATCGTGCCATATATATACCACATCGTGTCATCTTTGTTATATATAGTGATAGATATCGCATAGATTCCTTCCCCATTCACTCCTTGAAAAAGACATAAAGAAATGGAGAATTCATCATCATCTATAGCAAAATGGGAAGGTATGGTTTCAAGTAGTCTATCAAAAGCAACTGCAGATCAAATATGGCTTTTGTTCATAGACTTTTTTAACTTCCACAAATGGTTTCCCAATTTGTCTACTTGTTATGGGGTCCAAGGTACTAATGGCGAGGTCGGCTGCATACGTTATTGTGTCGGTTCCTCGTTACCAAATGAAGATGGAGGTGTTGATAAAGTTAGTTGGTCTAAGGAGCGGTTAGTAGCTGTTGACCCAAACCAAATGTCCATGAGCTATGAGATGGTTGATTGCAACGTCGGGTTTAAGTCATATCTTTCGACGATTAAGGTGGTTCCAAATGGTGCTGATGGGTGCGTGGTTTACTGGTCGTTTTCTGTTAACCCGATTGAAGGGTTAACATATGAATATTTGGTTGAGAAGTATCAAAATGGCCTCGATCAAGCTACCAAAGAAATGGAGGATGCCTTGTTTTAGAAGAACTAATTTTGATTTTTTGATGGCGACTTGGACGGCCTTTCCATCAAGATCCAAAAGATCGAGAGTACTGCTAATTAATGTATAAAGGGTCACAATGTTTGAATATGAAATTACTACTTTTTTAATTTTTTTAAGGCAAATGTATTGCGCTAAGGTTTGTTATTTGCAATTCTGGTTCCAATGGTTATGTAATCACTAGACTAGATGTCTAGATTATTTTTGTGATTTTTGGATCTTCATATGCTACTCATCAATCTTTCGCCGGAAGTAAATCAACCGCGAGTAAGAAATTTTATAAATAATGGGTGATTTAATTTGGTATTAAATGTTAATTAGGGATGGGGAACCAAATTATAGACCATATATTGCATAGTCGGAACTTAACTTTTGTTGGTATCTACTACTCGTATTTAGTAAGATCAATAACATCACGGAAGTATTCATATTATTTGCGAGTAATTACACTGTGACACTTTACGTAGATCAACAATCACAACTATAATTAGATCGATGTTTGGCATAACTCAAAACTTGTAGCATAACAGAACTACATTGCTTCTATCACGATTGCAAAAAAATTGTATTTATCGTGATTGTAAATGTTAACACGTTTGGATTTTAACCTAGCATTATAAATCGAATATTTCTTTTTCAAAAATAAATTAAAACTAACAGATTAATAGTCATTTTAATATGTACGGATTTTAATCGACAAATAAAAAAATGATGTTTCTATTTGAAAAGGGAAAACTAAAAGATGAAAAAAAATTACAAAAAAAAACTTATAGTTAGTCCGCCCTTGACTACTCTATTCAATTAGGATCCGCTTCTTCTACAACGTATATATATAAGGACATAAGGTCAAACTAGGGATCAACAAAATCAACGTGCAATGAAGATTATCCTGGTCGGCTCTCAATAATACTAACTTCATCGTTAAAAAAAACAAAATTTAACTTAAAGAAAAAACAAAACTGTCGTGGCTTTAACCCGTATTTGATTTTACTGAAATTTAGAAAACTAGGAAGCATGGACATTAATATCTTGTCTTATCTTTTTAAATAGTAAAGAGTTGTGTTAACATTGACTACGAACAAATAGTCATAAGAATTCATATGTATATGTCATACAAGAAGTCAAAGAAGAAAATGCATAATGGTTAAGAACTATTTTTAATATTTGGTAGCGATTAGGATGCCGTTACATCAAAAAAAAAAAAAATAATAATAATAATAATCAAGCTTGGTTACAATGATCATAAATTGTTTTAAGGTTAATATCATGGACACTTAATTTTATGTATCCATTTATTTGTTGAGCGGCGTGCTTTAAACAAGTTTATATACTTCTTTACTTTTATAGTTGGGGATGATTCTTAAACCTTCGTTTCTTAGTCGTACATCATAAAACTAAAGATATAAACGATTTTAACAAGTTAATGGTCATTGCTTTTATGGCAATTATAAATGTAAATGCATGTGGATTTTTGGTCTACTTAGTTATGAATCCTCTCAAACTAATTTTAATAGTTTTTGTATAATAAATAAGCAAGTAGGAACTTGTGTTTTTTATGATTAAAATATTATGTTGTGAAAGGTTTTAAACCTAAGGTTAGATACAAAACAACAAAAATTACGGAACAAAAATTACGGGGAAAAATAACGGTAACCAGTCAGCCTCGGACTAGTTTCATTGTTAACTATTCACTTGAGATCCACTTCAGATCAAAACAAAAACTTTTGTGACTTCAGATAATCCATATCTGATTTTAGAAATTAAGAATTATAAATTTATAAGAAACTAGGTAGCGTGGACATTATATTGTGTTTTAAGGGCACTTTTTCTATAAGGTAGAGAGTTGTATTAAGATTTGACTTCAAACAAATAGCCATAATTCATGAAGGTACATGTGTGTATGTCATAAAAAAGTCATGAAGAAAATACGTACATGAATTAAAAAAAAAATACATCTTAAATTACCATTTTCATTTTTTAACGGGACTTATTCCCTGCCTTTCATATAGTTGCATACTTGATCTGCAAGAAAAGGAAAAAAGGTTTCCCCTTGTAAGGAGTCTATTTTTGTTATGTAGTATTTTGCCGCTTTGTAAAAGTGATAATTCACCAATTTAACCCTGGATGTTGAATTGAATGGTTTTTGGACTTTGGAATTTTGGATAGAGAATAATACTATAGTAGCATACTGGTTTGTTTGTGTTTTTTTTTTCTAAAAAAAAGGAAATGATTAAGATTCTAAAAATATGGCCTAAAAGTCTTTCTAATATTAGATGAAAATATGTTATAAAATCAAGAGATAAGATTAAGAAAATTTTTTTAATAAATATCATATGTCATTTTCTTATTATTTTAGGGAAGATGTTTAGGTTAATCTTTAGGGGGATTAATTATTTTTTTTTTTCTTTTACGTTGAAGGCTATCGGATGTTGAAGTATGCTGAGTTAACGCTCACCAAATAAAACTTGGCTATTTAATTTGCGTTAACTTAATGACAAAAAAACGACTTCATCATGCAAATGTAGCTGAGTTTTAGTAAACCAATTAGTCTCATCGACCAAATGCCAACTGCAGCAAAATCCATTGTAGGTCATGTTTGGACCTGTGACCAACCAATTTATTGTATCATTGCCACCATACCATAACACCAAATCATACATGCTAAAGTTTAGATACGAAGTTTCTTATTATATCATTTTGGACAAAACAATAATAAGCTTATTTTCTTAGAACGGAAGAATGATAAAACTTATGGAAATTGGAAGGTGGCTAGGGTCATGTGTGAATTACTGAATTTATTGTTCACATTAATCTTTTTATTTGCGATAATCTAGTCTCTTGATAGTTGATTGTTACAGGTGAGGTTCCATCTATATATAGGTTAATAATTTCTTTAATTTGATTTTTCATATTCTAATCTACTGGCATATTATTGCAAAATGGATAAAAAAAAAACAACCATCGATGACGACGATATATAATGCTGCAAGGTGTGATTCATTTAGTGCCTTTATAGTGGTGATGTTGATGTTTTAAAGAAATTACGTATTTGCAACTAGAATAAGGGATTCATCAACAACAAAAAATGTGTAGTCCGGTTAATGCTTTTAAAATATATTCCATTAGCATTGACATTTTGGTCATTTTCAAAAAATCACCTTATAGTAAAAAGCAAATAAAAGGAAGTAAAAAAAACTAGTCTAAGAGTTGCAAGTTTTAGTAAAAAGAGGGGTACAATAGTCATTTTATAAATGTTTTCTTACATAATACATTAAAAAGCTAATATCTGATATTTCGGGACCGGTATATATGTAAATGTAAATTAATCTTAAACGAGCACAGTATTCGCACAATGCGGCGGTGGTGGTTGTTAGAAAACGTTCTAGTTGTATTGGTAATGGTACTATTAGTGATGATGGCGGTGTCAAGTGGTATAAGTAGATTTAATTGTGATAATGAAAATTTTTATATTAATTATAATATTTTTAATTATTCATTAAAAGCAAATTTAATATTTTATAAAAACCTTTTTCATACATATGTAACTATTGTGGCATCTATTTATGAAAATGAAGCGTATAGATATTGTGTAATTTAAAATTGTTTGTAACGGGTTATATGAAATTGGACAGATAAAAACTTTTAACCGCCTTTGATACCCCTTCTACGTGGCAAACATCCATTCGATGGTAACCGAATAGTAACAACTTTAACAAACCACGTATATGCATAGATAGTGTGATAGTGAGATACATAGAGAGTGATAGTGAGATACATTTGCTGTACGTATATGCATAGATATCTATCGTCATATTATTTCTCTCTATATATTCAGGAGATCTAAAAATTAAAATCCCAAAATCTAATTTCACAAAACACATACTCACATATTCTCACCAACAAAAAAAATAATTCAAAATCACTCTGAATATCATAATCACAATGGCAAGAGCAAGAAACGCCGTCAAACCTCCATCAAAAGCTTTACCGTTTGGCAATCCGAAGCACAGCAAAAAGCTTTGTCCTCGCTGTTTGTCTCACACTGAGAAAATGTACACTATCGGAAAGCACATTAGGAGCTGCACAGTCAGTTTTCTATTTCCTTTTTTTTAATTATTATTTTTATCATAGATTTGATGTGAAATGATGACGTGGACGTGTTACTGTCCACGTGTCAATGCTTATGTGTCGTTATATCATGGATATCACCATCGGCGTTCCGACGTTATCGCCGTCGGTCATGGTAATTGAATTTACATTATACAAAATTAGTGATTGTATGTGTATTAATCGATGATAGTCATTTTTTACGGCTAAGCCATCGCCGTTTCAATTAGGTGTTTGAGGATGACGTGGATATGTGATTGTCCACCTGTCAATCGTTTTGTGGCGTTAATTATCTCATTGATATCACCGTCGGTGTTGCAACGTCATCGCCGTCGGCGTTCCGCCGCCGTTGCCGTCGTTCGGCTCGGCAGATCCTTCATTGTATTTGAAAGTCGTCGCGTTTTAATTAGATGTGAGAGGATGACGAGGACGTGTTACTGTCCACGTGTCAACGGTTATGTGTAGTAACCTCATTAACCGTAGTCGTTGCGACGTCGTCGCCCTCGGTCGGCTCGGTAGCTAGATTCTTCATATTATTTGGATTAAATTCATATGAATAATATTTGTATGATCAATAATAGTAAATTTATTACGGATATGTCGCCGTCGATCTGTACGGATAATGAATAATATTCGAATTCCGTCGGCGTTCCGATATCGTCGCCGTTGGTCGACTCTTCCTTCATAACTCGAATTGTTTTTTAGATATTTTTGTATTAATCGATGATTATCATTTTATTAGGCGTTTCAATGTCATCGCTGTCAGTCGTCCAGGCATTTTATTGCGGCTAAGTTCAGTATTCAATAATAGAAACTAGTATTTGTATTAATCGGAATCCTATGTTTATTACGGCTAAGTTCAGCAATGTTCTCGAATTTGGAATATTATCCTTTTGAAAATTTATTTGTTGCGAAAATTTAATATGATTTAGTGGTTGTATTAATTTATATCTTCATTTGATTACGGACCGTAAATTTGAGTTATTGAGTGTATTTATGAATATGATTATTTTCCCGCGTTACATCTATATCGACCAATTTCTTTTGCTAGAGGATTTGTAATAGGGCAAGGTTTCCCACTTTCCCCATTGACATGATGACATTGACATTAGAGTCGTTTTGGGTCTGTGCAACGGCCCATAGTTTTAAGGAGGCCCAATTCTTATTTGATTTTAAATGGATAACTATTCAAAAAATATATTAAGCCCAAAATTGTTGTTGCCACTCTAAATCTCTCACAAGTCACAACGATTTTAATCTTTTTTTTGTTGCATATCATTTTCAGTTCCTTTTCTTTAACTGTTCGAAATGATGTTTATTGTTTTTGTTCGTTTTACAGTATTTTCTATTATTATCCTTACTTATTATTGTTTGTTTGATCTCAATTTATTACTCATATAATAAGTAAAAAAGGGAGTAGAATAACCATAGATTATGTTCTACAAAATTTTGAAAAATATGGTTTATTAGTTTATGACTTTATGTAGATGTTTCAAAACTAACCTTTGACGAAATTTAAGTAAGTAATCGCTAAAGTGAAAGTAATTATCAACAATTTTAATTGATAGGTAGGATTTATGTTGACATAGTTTACAATGTTCATGATTTTACTTTATAGAACAGACCTTGAAAATCATTGAACAGCCCTGCCCATTGTAGGGGTATTTTTGTTTGTTGTTTTGTGTTTAATGACCCCCCTCCCTCTCTTAGTCTCCTCCTCCTTTTCTTGTAAAGTGATAAGACACTAATGTCATTTATTGAATTTTGCAGTCAACTAAATGGCAGGTTCCGGCCGCAGTGGCTCCTGCTGCCCTCGGTGAGGGTGCTGGACGTGGGCTTGGTATTGGCCAGGAGGGCCAGCAGGTGGTTCCTGTTCTTGCTGTACCTGGACAGGAGGGTGCTGGGCGGGGCCGTGGTGGGGGCCTGGTGGGTGCTAGGCGTGGCCATGGTAGGGGCCACGAGGGTCAGCAGCTGGTTCCTGTTCTTGGCGAGGCTTTTGAGGATGATTTTGTGCGAGGTCGTTTTATGGGTCGGGGGGGTGCTTGCCGAGGTCGTAGTGTGGGTCAGGGAGGTGCTGGGAGAGGTCTTGGTATGGGTCAGGGAGGTGCTGGGCTAGGTCGTGGGGGCCAGGAGGGTGCTGGGGGAGGCCGTGCTATGGGTGCTGGACCTGATGCAGGCGTTGGTCATCTTGTTGGACATGCTGTTGCACCTATTGGGTATGTTATTGAAGGTCTTGGGCGTGGCCGTGCTAGAAGCCACCCTCTTCCTGCTGGACCAGTGGATGCTTTTGCTATATGGAGGGGTTTCCGTGCTCGAGGATTGGCACCAATGGGGCATGGACACCGTTGAGGACTTCGAGGCTCATGTGGTTTTATGTGGTGTATCTGATGGCTTGGCTCTTTGTATGTTCAGCTGCGTTTGATATCTTTTGACTGAAACATTTTTCAATGTTCAGTTAGGTATATGTGGTTGCTATTACCAACTTATCATATCTTTAAATGAAACAGTTTTACATCTTCATGACTTCATTTATTCGAGTATGTTAACCCCACTCATTATTCTTCAACTCTTTGATACAGAGCACATCTGTATCTGTTAGGTGATGCCAAATCATGTGAGGTAAATGTTAAAACGAATTTAATGACTAATACACACTAAACTAGTAAACTGATCCAAAGCATTCCACTTAATAATCAATTATATTGCAAACTCTTGTATGGTGTAGTTCTAACAAAAATGGTATTACCTGAGGTGTTTACATATGTAATAGTCATTGAAACTAAAGGGAAAAGGCCATTGTGCTTTTCCTGTGCGAGGACCGAGCTTCGTTTATCTATGACTTGTAGATATTAATGCGAGGACCGAGTATATTGTTTAATTTTCAAATATAGCAATGTTTATGCCATTTTTTAGTCAGCTTGTAGGTATATCATGACTTGATACTCCTTATCAAGGCTTTAATAAATATCAAATATGTGTTGATTGAACTTGCTACATTAAACATAAAGCAACACCCCATATTCCTGCATGTGACCTTGTTGGCATCTAAAATACTATACCTGTAATCATAAGCTTATAACTGCAAATCTCCTGGAACCACACAGACACATGTTCAGTACATAAACTGTTGCATTTGTGGGTTTGAGCAGATATGCTATTTAAACTGGAAACTTTTTGGCATAATAGTGTTTTTCTGGAAAAGATTATGCTAAATGGATGTTCAAAGGTTGAACGTGTAAAACACTTTGAGTCCGGAGGCTAGAACACCAATTGTTGCCATGTGGGTGAAGACCAGATGTGCAACCACTGGTCCTTAAAGAACATCTGTGTTGTGAAATTGTGAACGTGGAAGACCGTATCACAACCCTGGGCTCTGCAAACTCCATTCTTTAAGCCAGCTTTTTGATCTTGAGTGTGGAGATGGAAGACAACTTTCCTTTTATGGGCTTTCATGATCTTTTTCTCTGATAAAAGAGGATCCCTAAACTAAAATCCTTTTAACAAGGTTCCAGGTGGCAAGTTCTCCGTGTAGGATCAGGCCCCTTTTAATATACACTTACACACTCACGAATTATATAAATGTGCAGAGAACAAAATTGAAAGGAAACTTGCTTTCTTACTCACTGAAAAGAGGGTACAAAACAAAATGAAAGACACCTACACCTATTTATAATAAACAAAAGCAACACTACTAAAACAAACTACCCACGTACTCCATCCTAGCACTTCAATTGCCCACATTCTCCTTTAGACTCGGTCAAGCATGTGGACCACTTTTTCCCTCTTTGCTTACACTTCAACTTCCTGCCATGTCTTGCCATACCTTTTCCTAACTAGTAAAACATGACTAGAAATAACTTGCTAAATACTAACAATATTAAAAATACTAAACTTAATCTACTTACTTAATTAAACATGCTACTCATTAAACCCACTTAAATCAAGATTAACCCAACACTCCCCTCTCTTTCACAAATCTTTAGTCAAACATTTTTTTTTCTCCCTTTCAATTCAAATACAGATAACAAAATTCTATGATTAGGATAAAATCTTCAAATTGATATTCATATTCTCCAAATTCTATGATTGATAAAACTTATCATGTCCAACGATCTACTACACAAGATTGAGGTATGAATTTCCTAAAGGGTTTTTTAATTCAGTTTTAGCGTTTTTATTCCTATGACCGCCCCATCTACCAATCCATTCATCTTCTTCGTTTTAATTTCAAAAATTATATGATTAAACCTATTTCAAGTACGTAAGAATATTATGATTTTAATTTATTGGAATTTCTTTTAATTTCATTTCAAGTTTTCAATTGTGATGGTTTGTGTGCAGGGTTAATTGTAAAGTTAACTTAAGATGGGAAAAATATGGATTCTTATATAGGGTTTATCTTCTCTCAAACTCCCCATTAGTTAGGTGAATCTTCTTTGATTAAAATGTTCTGATGATTATTTTTTTTAAAGCAGTACTCAACAAAGTAAGAAACTAAGCCTGATATCTTCATATTTCGATAATGCTTTTACATCGTTGAACGCTTCTGTAGATATTAAAAATTTTCGATCTCTAATGTGCATGTCGTCTATTTGATTATAGGAACGTATTATGTAGTATGATCCTCCGTATGAGCTTAGGGATGGCCACTCAAGGTTTGATTACTCAAGTTAAACTAATTGGTCACTTGAAAAAGAGTTTACAGTTTTAATTGGTATTCTCTTAGTGAATTCACATATAAAGATATTAAGGTACCTCTATATTTTCGATAGAAAATTTAATTGTCAGTAATTCATTACAATAATTGCAAAGATTAACTTTTACTAAATAACTATGTTGTATTTTGTATCCCACTTCCCCTCGTGGTCCTTTTGTATAACTTAGGCTCCTTGTATCGAAAGATTTCATGGGCCGCACAATATAGGAACATGATACTACATATTTTCTCATGTGCTTTCTTTAATAATTTTTATCGATGAATTAACCTCTAAATGCAGCTTGATGATCGAGCTATTGATGGAGTTTTCACAAAGGTTATGCAACATCACAAAACCTGATCGATGCAAGTTCTTAGGAAATTAAGAAACAGAGCTTAATATGAGTAGTACAAACCAGCAGTCAACAGTTATAATCATTACTCGTATATGCTAATGCTTTATAAGTTAAATTTACACGTGCTTATGCTAGGCGGACTCCTTAGAGAGAAACAAGATGTTCAACAGATAAAACAGTTTGAGCCATATCTTCTTATACGGGATGAAACAACGAATGTACGATTTATGCTAGATTTTTTGCACTACATCTTTCACAATGTAAGTATTCCATTTGTCTGTCACAATTCTTCAACGATATATGTAGTGTATATTTTATACGTTAAATCAAATAATGGGTTTTTTCGCCTAACCATGTCCTGCTATAGTGCTATTCATTCAGATGGCATATATTAAAACTTTTACAAAGCAAACAATTAAATTGTAGTTGTTGAGTCTGCTCATTCAATATGTTTAACTCTTAGACAAACACATGGCAAATGGTAAAAGATAATGCATGTAGTGTTTAGTGTCTTTAAGTTGACACATGAAAAAAAGAAAAAAAAATTGATTAATGATAATTGGAGTTTTCTTAATGTATTTGAGAAATATTAAGTGTTGATATCTTTGTCTTTTTTGTAAATCCCTAAAAGAAGGAGTCCTTTTCTATTCCATTTTAGTACCCTCCGTTTCATTTTAAGTGTCCTAATTTGATTTTTAAAGTATTTTTCTTTAAACTTTGACCGTAATTATCTTTTGTTGTGTTTTACGACACTTTATATAAAATACATGAATGGATTGAGTTTTTTAAGTACTTTCAATGATATAAGTTTCATCAACTATTATAAAATACATACAAAGATATTTACGATCAAAGTTAAAAGATAAAGACTTTGAAAGTCAAACTAGAACACTTAAAATGAGACGGATGGAGTAATTTTTATGTTCTGCAACTGGGATGTCTGTAGTTAGTTATGATATAGCTAAGTTAGTTTGGTGTATTAACTACTAGTGTTCAGGCTCGTCTAATGGACGGGTAGTCTCAAAATATATTAATCAAAATGTAATCATACTAAAATATTCAACACCATCTCGATATGTAGATTTTCCCCTGAATAACAGCGGCTAAAAAATTACACCATTAATGAGCTAGTTTCAAAACAGATGCAAAATAGTCATAGTCGATATATTAAAGTAATCATAATCTTACTCATAGCAAAATTTGAATGTTTTTTATCAAAAAGTTTATAGAAAGAGATAATCGTAAATCTTAAGCATATACCGTTAATGAGTTACTTTTATAACGATATCAAAATAATCAAAGTCAATATATTAAAGTAATCAGAGCGCTACTCATAGCAAATTTATACTTTATATTTAAAAGGTTATAGAAAGATATAATCGTAAACCCTAAGAGTTAATATAGGTTATAAATACAAAATTTAATATATAATATTTAGATTAGTTAAGTCATATATCACAACTTAATCAATATGAAAGCTAAAGAAAAAACATACGAAAATTAATTCCATATAAATATTGATTCCAGTTTACCTTTTTTTTGAACTTTAGTTAAATAAAAAATTTACGGTTTATATTCTAAAAGTGTAAACTATATAATTTGAAAAATACATACCAATTCATCAATAAATACCATCTCGAACGTTTTGATTTTCTTCGGATTGTTCCATTCCGAAATAGTCGATACATACACAACACGAAGTCGTAAATGATGGTTAACATGTGTTGGCTTAAGATCTTTAAGATGAACTAATGTGGTCATATATTTTGTTGTTGAAGAAAAATCCATAACGAACCTATAATGGACAACATACTAAATTAAAAGAAATAATAATAACAATAACCTAAGAATTCAATGTTAAAAAATAATAATAATGATTAATTATGTGTAAAGTATATAAAAAGAAAAACCCTTCTATAGTTCATCGTAGCTTTTTTTTTGTTGTCCTACGTGAGTTATATTATAGATTACCAATAAAACCGAAAAGTGTAAACTAATTATTTTTAAATTGGGTGAAATTGTAAATTGGTGATGGAAAACCAAAAAATATAAATTAATTATTTTTAAGTGTAAATTGGTGATGAAAACCAAAAAGTATAATTAATTATTTTTAAATTGGGTTAAAGTGTAAATTGATGATTGAAAATCAAAAAGTGTAAGTTAATTATTCTTAAATTGGGTTAAAAAATGTAAATTGGTGATGGAAAACCAAAAAGTGTAAATTATTTTTTTTAGATTGGGTTAAAGTGTAAATTATCGATGAAAAAACAAAAAGTGTAAATTAATTTAGATTAATATTAAAAAATTATAGGATTAATAAGGATGGAGGATTAGGCTAAAGTAGAGGGATTAGGATGCCAAGTGTACCCCAACCCCCTCTTTTAATTATATTATAGATAGATTAAGCTTTTCCATTTGCTCGAGTTCAATTGTACTTCTTTGATTGATTTTACAAACTTTCTCTATAATTAATTAATTAGTCATATCAACATTAAATAAATAGATTGTAAAATGTACACTTGAACTCACCAAACTTATGAATTAATACTACGAGGGCTTAAAACCCGTGCGTTGCACGTGACGGTTAGGTTTAATTGATTGCATGTATAATTTTATCTTTTTGTAAATTGTTTGGAATTTAGGAAGCAAAATTTCATCACATATGTTTGTTCAGCGGTTGATATACATTTGAATCATCAAATTTGGTGTTTTCATCGAGTTCTTCAAAGAAGTTAGTTTTCAAGTTATAGTTCAACAAATTTTGAAGTACATCGTGTGAGCAATGATACATTTGTGTTTGTGGAGTTCAAACCTTAACACATTTTCTTGAGTCACAACAATTTTCGTATAGAAAAGCCTCTCAATTCATTACTATGTACAAATGTGTGTTAGTGATATAGGGAAAAAATAGATAAATAATTGATCCTGTTGATTTCAAAAATACCCAGGAACAACTCTTTTAACTATCGTTGATTCGAGAAAAAATACTGATAATCAGGAAATTTCACACACACTAACACACATTTGTGATAGGGAGGAAAAGATAACTTTTCATAACATTCAAAAAAACTATTTTTTCTCACCACATTAACTTACATCCCATTTATAAAGGAAATTATGAAAAGGAAATCATAACGTTTAAGGATAAATTAAATACTTAAGAAACTAGAGAGTCATAACCAATGAAAATTGAGTAAATTAATCCGTATCAAATATTGACCGTCATCATTCTCTCCCTCTTCGAAAAACTCGCCCTCGAGTCTTGTCTTTGAATCAAGCCACCCAGATCGAATGCAACATCGCTCTTTTGAATCGTTCCATGTTCCATGCTCGTATCCTTAACAATTTCTTTATTTTGGATTGACCTATGTGTATTAAGTTTCACGTGATAATTCGCATTACCATATACAGTCAACTTAAATGCATTTCCATTCATGATTAAATCAACCTTACCCTTTGTAATTTCTTCAACACGTATATGGAAATGAATATGGGAATATGAAACAAGCCTTTTAGGATTCCTACAATTAGGAGCAATAGTAGCAGCTGCATTTACTAGGGGTAAATCCATGATCTTAATTTGAATGTCATAAGAACCGACTTCCATTACATGACCACAATCTACCGTCACATTATATGTATTAATCACTTTGCAACCTTGTACTTTTTCAACCATTCTTTTTAAGTTATTAAAGTTACAGCCACAAATACAAGTCATCGTAATACCAACGGGAATCCAACTAAGAGATTCTACCGCAAATAAACACCGGCCTTCGTCAACCACCTTCGCATAACTCACCGGAATAAGAACTATGTTTAAAGCTTTCAAAACCAAGAAAGACTCCTCATTTTTCACCAAATGATCTCTGTGTTTAGATTTCTCATACAACGGACTCATACTCATGTAAGTCAGGGCACCCATAATTTTAACAAACATAATTTTAAAGTGGAAAAACTGCAGAAAATTCGGATAGGAATATCTACCTCCAGAATGCTTCAATCGTAAATCCCAACGGTCAGATCCTGCATCGATGAGTCGTGGATCACATATCCAAAAATCAGAAAGATCCAACGGTGAACGAATCCGTGATGCATGTTTTTCTGAAACTTCGCAAATCTGGACGAACGAAAACAGGTTTTTTGGTATTTGTCGAATTGGCGTGTAATCTTTTTCATCGATCTTCTCACCAAATAGACAACCATCAGACCCGAACCAAAGATACCAATCTTCATCTTCGTATTCACCAAACACTGGTGGATAATTATAGATTACACCATCACTAGAAAACATCTTGAACAGGATTTTCGGCTCTGTTACCAACTGATGTAGGCGAAAAAAAATGAGATAAATAATTGATCCTGTTGATTCTAAGAATACCCAGGAACAACTCTTCTAACTATCGTTGATTCGAGAAATAATACCGATAATTAGGAAATTTTACACACACTAACATACATTTGTGATAGGGAGGAAAAACTTTTCATATCATTCAAAAAACTATTTTTTCTCACCAAACTTACATCTCATTTATAAAAGGAATTATGAAAAGGAAATCATAACGTTTAAGGATAAATTAAATACTTAAGAAACTAGAGAGTCACAACGAATGAAAATCGAGTGAATTAATCCGTATCAAATATTCAGCGTCATCACTTAGTCAAGTGTAGGATCTTTTCTATAATATTTAATTTATACATTTTTGTATAACTGCAATCTGTAATATGGCAATAATTACATGCTCCCAAAATACCAACGTACAAAAATACATGCACCACTAAGGAAAAAGAAGCAAACTAAGGATAAACTTGGCTCACGTGCATCACTATCGACCTTATAATCCTTATGAATGCAGAACTTGAAGTCTTATTTTTCTGCAAAATAGTATTCCAATTATTAGATTTGACTCATCAACCACGTAGTGAGGTGAACAAGGAGATTTTAAGCGGATTGACGGATTCTAATAAGGAAACTAATAGATAAAATTATTAACTATTAGGAAACTAATGCTTATGCTTATATATACTAAATATTACTCATATAAAACGATAATTGGAAATCTCTTGATTATCATGCACATCTTTGAAGAACTCAAGTAGTTTGTAAGGTGCCTAGCTAGCTTATCGAACCATTGATGCTTATATTTGGTAAGGTTAATTGGTCGCTTTAAAAATCACACCTATAAGAAGAAGCAGCTTGTAAGGTGCCTTATCTAACCATTGATGCTCATATTTGGTAAGGTTGCTCTCCCTAAAGATCTCACCTATAGAATTCGATTATCACATGATAGTCGAGATGAAAAAGTTGATCGCCTCAGCCCTTTTGCCTCCCCATGTAACAACATCACATATATTATGATAGAGGTCCCCTCACAGTCACCATTTTCAAGAGAAGCCATACGTACATGAAGGAAAAAAATGTATAGAATATAAGCATGTAAGAATGGTGTGGCTAAATAATAAGAAGATAATAGTGCTAGAGGCCGGATTCAGTAGTTTATATTTATATAGGTGCCCACAAAAGACCCTGGCCGGCTACATGTAAACAAAAGAATGTTTTGAAGGAAGTGAAATCTGGGAACATTAATTAATTGCAATTTAACATACCTAAACAAAAGAATGTTTTGAAGGAAGTGCAATTTAACATACCTAAAAACTCGGGTACCCTAAAAGACTTTTCAGCTTCACTGCAAAAAACATCCTGAATAACGATTTAGAATAGTGAATACGAATAATCTCCATTAAAGCAGCTTTTATTACCATGTGATTCATGATCTGTTGATATGGAACTAACCATCTTTAACAGGATCATCATTATCATTGGAATTGGACAGATTGTGATATATTCTTCTCTTTCTGAATGGATAATCCTTTAATATGGAAACTTTTCTTGTAACGATACACATCTGGTACAACATTGCACGATCAAGGAGACAACTAAGCTGTAGAACCTCCCCTTCAAGCCACAACATACCACCTCAGTCGCTAGAGGCAAAAGTGTTCCATTTTGGTCACTTTGCGACCTGATCAGAAATTTCAGATGCCAAAAATTATAAAGGTAAAATGACGACAAAAGAAAGGCGTTGCCTTATCTGAGCTCTTCAACGCATACAAATTAAGAGATAGTAGATGGTGGCCGGAGAGACTCTTCTTATACGGTCTCGGTTGTTCTACTTGTGGATTCTTTTCCAAAACTTTTCACGTATCATCTACTATGTAAAAGATGGGCAGCCATATAATATGGTTGATTTAGCATAGAAAGGAATGGATGAAAATAAATATGCATTGTTATCTTATTGATAAGGACTTTAATAGCTACCGTCTTTGTGTGTTGAATCTCGGGTCAATATGATCTTTTTTAGTTAATGAACTACTAACAAAGGAATTATCAGGCATTAAATTTGAAGTTTTCTTTACCTCTGTTGTAAATTTGCTTAGTCTCTACAGTTCGACATAAACGTTTAATTGTAACTAAGAAATGATCAGATTGGCCCACATACCAATGCACATACGCCATCTTCGCATACATCAGAACCAACTTGTGATCGGTTCTTGAAACACTTCAATAACACTGATCGAATTTGAGATCACACAATCTACACGCTGAACCTTAGCTAAATCACTACTTGGAACTACCTTTCTTGACTGGTAACTGATACCATACTTCAGGGACCAACCAACAAACTGAATAGTCCTACCACCATTGTTGGCTGGTAATTGATACTACACTTGAACCTGGTCGGGCACAAATCAGCAGCCTGAATAGTCCTCTTGGTTTTGATGACATTCACGTCCTTTGGAACCACATCCCTTCTTACATCGGCAGCAAGCCATGTACTTTCCATGCCTGGGTTCACATTTTTCGAGCATAAAGGCAAGTTCAATGGGTGATGAAAATGTTTATGGATATAGCTTGGAGGTCGGTGGGAATGGCAGCAAACTTACATGGGAGGGCACCCTTCGGACCATAAGAGATGGTCATAGAAAGGTTAGGGACAACCATGATGGGCTGATAATAGAAAGGAATGTGGCTGTCGTTTTCTTTGGAGGAGATAGGAAAGAACTCAAGTTGAGTGTCACTCGCAGAATATGGAAGGAAATTTCTAATGCGGATAGTAGCAATGTATGCATTCTGAACCAATGTAGTTAATTAAATAGATCGTTTGTTTGTGGGACCTAAAACTTTAGGAAAAAAAGTTTTTCTGGTTAGACCAAGATGTCAACTTTGAACCACTGTCCAATCCACCCATTTTGACACCTCTACCAATTATAGTTCGGTAAAGTTATGAATGACAAAAATAAAAAGCTATATTTGAAAATGCAACTAATTTCACATTGTTAAGCCACAATAATCAAACATATATATGTTGAGGCAGAAGAATAATCATTTATCACGTTTAATTGACAGCAAAAACATAAATTGAAAATAAAAATGACTTACTTCATGTCACTTAATTGATATTTTTTTAGGACTTAGTGAGTCGGTGATGTTGGAATAAACATGGTTTGATTCAAGGGAAAATACTCACCAGATGATCCTGTGGAACCTGTAAAGGCATTAAAGATGTTTGTCATTGATTTCGGGTTCCCAAAACAAGGTGATTGATTAATAATGAGATGAGTAATTCGGTTGTGGCTTGATGCGCGAATTGGAGAGGAGAAAACACACGAATTTAGGGTTTAATTATGTGTAGGGATTAACCTAAACTTAGGGTTAATTACCCTCTTTTTATAATGAGAGTAATTACACATTCAACCCTTTAGTATTTACACATTCAACCCTTCTGGTGTTTAATGTATGTACTATTAGTCCTCTTAATTACAATCACCTAATGGGAAACCCTATACTACGTCTCTAAGAGTAAATACGCCCATCATATATTTACTTAGACATAGGGATTTCATTATCGTCAATTACCATATCAGGAATGATAAACGATCAGTGACGGTCACACTAACGTGGTTCCAACAGGTGACACTACTATGTACATATTTGTCACACTCCTAGAATAAGACAATATGAATGCGACACGTGACGAGCTTAGAGTTTTGTCACATAAGAGATTGGAAAGAAGATCTTAAGGATAATAAGTAATTTACTTAATATTTATCCTCTCGATTTTATAATTAGCATTTACTCCGTATAAATTAATAACAATATGATTGTTAGTTATAACCAAATAGTTTACTTTCGATTGTGAAGAAAATGATAAATAAATTAAGCCTTCGTCTATTAAGTCTTCTGTCGTATTTTTCATTATAGCTTAGTGGTTGAACACCAACTTTAAGACTCGAGTTCGAGACATGAGAAAAACATTTAACAAATTTTTACAAATAAAGTCCTCCAGTAAACTATATATTTTGTTAAGACAACGTAAACTAGATATTCTGTTACGAATAAATGATTCACACTTTAAAAAAATATATATAAAAATTAAGTCTTCCATCAAAATATTCAAGATGTATATATTGACGATGCTAGCCGGCTAATATGTTGCGGAATTTCAAAAATTACATCATTGATTTGCTATAATTGGTGTGTGCCTACGTATTGTAAATGGTGGGAATACAGTTTTCAGTTAAAAGAGTTACTATAATGTAGGTTGATTAGTATGACAAATATTAAGGGTATATATGTATTTTTATTTTATTCAATAATTGACTATGGTAATGTGGTTAATATATTCCTTACTTCAAATAAGGAAATTATGGATATCAAATCAATTACTTTATGTACAGATACTCATAAGATTAATTAATTCATATTAAATTTTAGAGTTAATTACTGAAATAGTACCTCACGTTGCGTCATATTACTGGTTTCATACCTTTCCTTTTGAAATTACGCTGATCATACCCAATGTATGCAAATCTCCACTCGGACCATACTGGAGGCTAACGCCGTCAGCTGGCCGTTAAAACCTACCCCACGTGACTTGCACGTGAGGGGTAAATATGTAATATCGCGTTTCCTAATTACTGAAATGGTACCTAACGTTTGCACGATATTGCTGGTTTCATACCTATATGTTTCTTAATTATTTAAATGGTACCTAATGTTTAGTTATTAATTTATTTATTTTTTTAATTTGTTTTATTTTTCTTTTATAAAAATTCTCCAAAACTTGTTACAATTTAATGAAAATAGTTAGAATACACTTATAATCCACTAAAAAATAATACCAAATAGTTATTTCATAACAAAATATAAGTTTTAAAGTTCACGAATAACCAAAAATAGCAATAAAGTATCATAAAACAATTTTAAAAAAAATTGCAAGGAATTTTTTTTTTTTTTTTTTGAATAAATTCCGGAAATACCGCAATGGTAATACCAGAAATACAAGTCAATATTTACTGCGACACGAAGCTTAAAGCAATGTTTTAAATACCCTTAAATACCGGCTGATATTTCTGATATTACCATTGCGGTATTTCCGAAATTTTTAAAAAAGAAAACTTTATTTTTTTAAAAAATTATTTTTATGATACTTTATTACTATTTTTGGTTATTCATGAACTTTAAAACTTATATTTTGCTATGAAATAACTATTTGGTATTATTTTTTAGTGGATTATAGGTGCATTTTGACTATTTTCATTAAATTATAACAAGTTTTGGAGAATTTTTATAAAAGAAAAATAAAACAAATTAAAAAATATAAAAAAATTAATAACTAAACATTAGGTACCATTTAAGTAATTAAGAAACATATAGGTATGAAACCAGCAATATCATGCAAACGTTAGGTACCATTTCAGTAATTAGAAAACACGATATTACATATTTACCCCTCACGTGCAAGTCACGTGGGGGAGGTTTTAACGGCCAGTTGACGGCGTTAGCCTCTAGTATGGTCCGAGTGGAGATTTGCATACGTTGGGTATGATCAGCGTAATTTCGAAAGGAAAGGTATGAAACCAGTATTATGGCGTAAACGTGAGGTACCATTTCAGTAATTAACTCTAAATTTTATCATATATATATATACACTTTTCTCTATATAACTAAGATATGATATATTTTTTCCTATATGACACCCTCTTTTAAATAACAACTAGGATTTTTGCTTAATTGTCAAAATATTATAACTTTTGCTTATTTTTGGTTATTTTAAAATTTAACTTAGTATTTAATTAATAATTAATAATAATATTTTTTTAACTAAAATAAAGTATTTTTATCTATTAACCATCATTATGATTATTATTATTATATTGTTATTATATAGTTATAGTTATATACGGAGTACTAATAATTACCATATATGAGTATGATTTTTTTTAATTAAACTTAGATATATTCCGATGCAAGTTTGAAAATGTAAATTGAGAAAAACATTTAACCATGATCAATAATTTTAAAACCTTATAATTTACATTACTAAACTTTCAATTATGGATTTTTTTTAAGTAGCCTATAATTCACAAGCATTTATATTTATATGTACTATATTAAATCATACATTATATGAGGGTTATTGAGAATGTAAATAAAAAATGGATATATATGTATATCAAATATATCAGTTATATTTACGTTTTCATCCTTTTACTGTCATATCCCTATTTTAGCTTAGGTTTGCCCAAGCTTTAATGACATTTAAGTTATCAGTCAATGTGGTCATCTATAATAATAACAAAAATAAATAATAAAAAAATATCAAGACATAACTTGTGTAAAGATATAAAAAATCTTTTGTGATATCTTCATTTAGATGACAACTAAGATTTTTGTTTATTATTTAAAATGTTATAATTTTTGCTTATTTTAAAGTTTAGCTTAATAATTAGTTAATAATTAATATTAATATTTTTTCCTTAAAATGAAACTCCATGCGTTTATTTACTATATTATCATTATGATTATTATTATTATATAGTTATATACAATACTAATTACCATACATGAATATGATATTTTTTTAACTGAAACTTAAATATATCCCGATGCAATTTAAAAAATGTACATTGAAATACAATTTCATTTTTTAACATAATTGACATATATCATATTTTAATATTAATAAATCATAATTTTACTATTTACAATCGTAATCTAATAGCTTTTTGTACTATCATAAAATATGAATGAGAATGTAACCATTAATTATTTTTATCTATATTCTCGATGAGTCTCGTACAACGTACGGGTTTAATCTAGTAGTATATATAAGGAATTCATTATTTATGATATCTTAAATTTATTAATTGTTATATTTGAATAATTTGTATATAAGTTTTATTTACCATTAATTATAACTAAAAGGAGACGTGTCGTTTTAAGACAATGCAATGTATTGTTCAATGAAGACCGAAATCTTTTTAGTAAGGTCTTTGACCTTAGGTAAATTCAACATGATTCGAGTATATTTTTTTATATTTATAGGTGTAAATAATACTTATTATTATCTTATTGGGGAGGGGGGGGGGGTCGGGAATCTTGAATTTCGTCATAAGAAAGCGTATAATTAATTCAGAAAGTAGATTAGCTTGCTGTTAATTTCTTTTATTTGTTACATATATTTAAATTTATTCTAAATATTTCATTAAAAAAACCTACAAATTTGATACAGGAACAAATTTTGTATAGAATTAGAAGCGCATATGTCATGTAGATAAAAAAAAGGCATTTATCTATAGATAATTTCTTAATGATATTTTATCGATAGATTATATGAGTAATAAACATATGGGAAAAGTGAATATGAGGCTGTTATACATCTAACTTGGATGAAAAACCTCTTACATACTAATTTTTTAATATTTTGAATAAATATTTGGATCCATATCTTTTACCTTTTAAAAAAAGATATGTGAGGGGTTTTTCATCCAACTTTAGTGCCTAACAGCTTCATATTCTCTTCCCCCTATACATATATACTATATTATAAAAAAAAACAATTTTTTAACATTAATAATTAAATTATATTATTAATCATTTAAAATATCTATATTAACTCTTTACATCAATTATTTAGATCATGGCATGTTAGTAAACATAATAAGAATATAATAATTGATGGTGATAGATAAATCAATCGCATAATAAATTAAAAAGGATACTGTAAAGGGAAATGCTATACTTTGAGTTGGCACGTGAAACTAAAACTAATGTGGGCCCGGTTTCATACTGTTCCCTATAAATACATATGCATCATACGTATATGATCCCATATGAAGTCGAAATCTAGATTTAACAAAAAAATAAATTTGCGTCGTGTATATCGTATTGTAAATTAAGATAAATTCATTAATAATTTTTTAATTACAATTAAAATAAAGCAGGGGTGGTGGTTTTTTTGATCGAAGTTGGTTTTTCAACTGTACAAATTGAGGTATGATCCCAGTAATAATTTATTTTACTTCTCATATTGTGTGGGTTATTCGATCTTTTGATTTAGCTGGTGATTTTGTTAGATGAGTGTTTGATAAAATTTAAGTGTTTGTATGCTCGGATTAGGATGGATTTTTGATAAAAATCAAGTCTTTGTGATAACAGATCTCTGTATGACTATATTCGATAAAAATCGAATCTTTGTATGAACTGATTAGTATACATGATAAAAATCGAAACTTTATATTATTTGATGAGTTTTTGATAACAACCGAATCTTTGTATGAACTGATGAGTATATTTGATATTAAAAGAAATCAACTCTTTGTATGAATAGATTAGTATACTTGATAAAAATTGAAACTTTGTTTGAATTGATGAGTGTTTGAATAAAAACTGAATCTTTGTATCAATTGATGAGTGTTTGAATAAAAATTGAATCTTTGTATGAACTGATGAGTAATTTGGTATTGAAAAAATCAATTCTTTGTATGAATAGATTAGTATACTTGATAAAAATTGAAACTTTGTATTAATTGATAAGTGATTGAATAAAAATTGAATCTTTGTATGAACTGATGAGTCATTTGATATTGAAAAAATCAATTCTTTGTATGAATAGATTAGCATACTTGATAAAAATCGAAACTTTGTATTAACTGATGAGTGTTTGATAAAAATTGAATCTTTGTATGAACTGATGAGTATATGATTGCAAACAACTATTTGTGCTTACAGTATATATATATTTTTATTTTATATAAAATATTTGAGTACTTTTCAGTTACTAACTAAAACATATTTTATGAATGAATGAACATTGTAGATGGAGCATAATAAAAAGCAGGAGGTTTCAAGTGAATATTGTGACCGGTTCCCTCGTTTATCTGCAAAGTATCCATGGTTTGTTGTTCAGAACATGGAAGATGACATGGATGTCCACATTTTCTCCACATTACAAAACCCGTTGTTTAAATATCAGTGTCGAATCCCTGACCTGATCGGGAGGCGCATCAGGGGATGTTTTCATGGCTGGTTGATTCTTTGCAACCATCCACACAACAATATGTGGTCTTTATATAACCCATCCACTTCTAACGTCATATCCTTGCCTCTCCTAATTCTGAAAGACGGAGATTATCAATCTATCAGTGAATGCTGTTTGTCCGCCCCTCCTAATGATCCCAATTCAGTTTTCTTGTTAACAATATCAAATAAGCCTACCTTTGTTTTCTGTCTGCTATCACCTAAAAGAAAGAAAAGCCAACGAAAGAAGCCAAGGTGGACTGAGATGTCATACTCTAATCAACTTAAGAAATTCACCTTGGATGGTGAATTAGTACATAGCCTTACGTGTTGCAATGGTAAAGTATATGCCTTAAATACCGACTGTGCTATTTCTGAGCTTTTCGTACAGGTTGATATTGTAGTTAAGGATAGCGAAGTTGTGATAAAGCTACTGTTCTTTGGACCATGCCCTTTTGTTCCTTCCCATCGATGTAAACACTGGATTCATTTCCTGAAAGGATCCTGTTCGGAATTATTTTACATTAGAGTAGGTTTTCTTGACGAAAATAAGAAAACACCCGGTGATGTGTATTTGTTTAGATTGGACCTGACTAGAATAAACTGGGAAGACTTGGAAGGCCTCAAGAATTGGGACATGACTGGTATGACGCATGATGATTTGAATGATTTGGAATATGACGACTTCAATGACCTGGACACTGCTAGAGAAATGTGGGATGAAGTGCGAGACCTTAAAGGCTCCAATTTTTTTGTGGATCTTGGTCGTGATAACTCGATATTTTACACCCCTACAACTGGCTCAGAATTTGGGGGTTTTGTACACATTCGTGACAAAATGGACAATGTAATATATTCATATAACGTCAACTATCAAACCATCATTCTATGTCCTATACCTTCTCCATCGCTCCCAACAAGCCATGTGTTGTTATGGGAATGCAGGTATTGTCCTTTTACTATTTGTACTTTTTATCGTGTGTGTTTTATTGCAGAAAATCTGTTTTAAAATATCATTATTTTTGTAGTTTACCGGAGGACAAAGAAGAAAACATATCCATGGTTGATAATAAAAAAGATGAGGATGCAATAGTGGTAAGATCTGTTAATAATGGCCCCATTGGAACTGATGAATCTGGTCTTCTTAGTATCCCGTTTGATGTTTTGGCGATGCTCATGGAGTTTTGTGTTGGTGTGGAATACATGAACTTCCGTGCTACATGCAAACGTTGTCATCTCGCAGCGCCTCTGAAGCAATGGAGAAACAAAACGGCATTAAGGAGCCTGCAAAGTTATTCTTTAGTTTCCCCGTGGCTTATGGCTTTGCAAAAACATCGAGGGGTTATCGCTTTTAAAGATCCGTTGTTGGGTGATGACTACTATATGAAGAATTCACAGATATCGGTTTTTAATGAGACAATATATTGTTCCCGGTTTGGTTGGTGGTTGTTTGAAATTAGAGACTTATGCATAGTGTTCTTTAACCCTTTCACAAATGATCTTCGTGAGCTTCCAAATCCGGGTTTCCATCTTGAAAGCTTATGCTTTTCAGCCCCGCCTACTTCCCCTGATTGTATTGTGGTTGGATTTGATCATATACCTGAATGGGACGTTTACATCCTATTCTTAGCTCAGGAACCAACCTCCTGGCGTAGGTTTCATTTAGGCCCTGATCCACTTTCTCTTTGTTTTCCAACATTATCTGGCCGTGATCTTTATGCCTTGTCTAACAACAGAGAACTCGTTGTTTTCAAAGATTTAGGCGAAGAAGATGTTTCTTGGAAGATTTTTGAAGCCAAGGTGCCGACAAGTTCTTGCAGATCTCAGGTACAATATTACATGGTAAAATGTGATGAACATTTATTACTAGTCATTGTGGGTGCTATTGGAGAACCCATTGAGATATTCAAACCTAACGGTCCTACACAAGAATGGGAAAAAATAAATGGCATAGGAAAGCACATGATTTATATTTGCGAGACGACATGTCTATGCATAGAAGCCAAAACTCGAGAAATGGAAAATAAGATTTACCTTCCTAAACTATGTTCTACAAACGGCAAGATAGTTTTCTATTCATTGGAAACATGCTCGTTTCATACATTTAATGGCAAGAACATCCAAGAAAATGTAAGGGATATCTCGAATGCTGCACATCTTTCTGCTCATGCATGGGTTGAACCAAGTTGGTTGTACTGATTTTGTTATTCGTATTTTAATTCTATTTTTATCTTAGACTTTGTTATTTGTGCCAATGTGGGGTTAAGCCACTTGGTAGAGTCTTATGCCTCTTGGGGTCATGTCAATGGTTCAATCAATTGTTAGGTTTAGGGGTAATTTGGGCATAGGAGTAGAAATAATGTAACGATTAGCGGTTCAAAAATAAGACTAGGATATCATTATTGTACTTTTTTAATAAACCTATAAGGCATGTTAAACCTCTAGCTTCTTCTTAATCTTTTAGTTTGTTTGATACTTTTTCAGATATGAAACACAATCAAAATTTTCTTTTGTTTTGCCTGCTCATATAAATTTTAAGTTTACAACATGGGCAATATATTGAGTGTCAAAATAATATCATGTAAATATATGTAATGTAAATACTTAAAAATTCATTGCTTATTCCTTCTATTGCCTCTTCGTTTAAGATTAAAACTCCATTAGACTTGTTTGTCGTCGGGCATTTCTGTGGCCAAGTGTGAGTTCTATACTTCTATTGCTTTATCATTTATGTCATAGATGCATGTTTTCGTTCTTTAAAATTATTTATGGTAGGCGGTCACTTCATCGTTGATCTTTGTTTATGATCACAACTCAAGAGAGTCACTCATTGAGATTGATATTGTTTATCCTTGCTCACAATTGTTCCCTTCCCTTCACCTGAAATTGCTACCTTTGGGTACAAAACTCGACTTTTAACTTTCGAAAACAAACCTATGGGTTGATACAGAAACACAATCCACGTGATCCAAAATACACCCAAAACAATCATGGATCTGATCTTGAATGGATCAAAAGCGTGATGATAAAAACTAAGACTCTTTTTGTATACAGTGGCAGATTGGGAATGCTAATAGCAAGATTAATCCAAAGGTATCTTACAACATTAATGGCTGAAGTTGCAAGGGAGGAGCAGTTGTTCCAAAGTCAGTATATTGAAGAAGCAAAGTGGAAATGAAGAATGGGCCCTTGCAAAGAAGAAAAGACTAAAGAGTTGAAGAAAAAGAATGCTCTGCTAACATGAAGTTTGAAGCAGTATAGCAAGGATTTTGTTGTGTTTTATATGTATTGATGGCTTGTTTGTGTTATGTGATTGTGTTAGTTATTTGATATCTATTGGTGTTTGATTCAAAATGCAGGACATGGAGTTGATTCAGCTGAAGCCCAAGGTTAAGTTAGTGGTGGATTTTGTATTAATCCGGAGGCTAAGATGATGTTTATCATTCATATCCATGGGTATGTGTTTTTGACACTGGCGATTTTAGGTTACTTTCTAGCATCAATGCAATGGACCTGAAGCTGAACAAGATTTTGCAGGTGATTTGCCACATACTTTCTTTGTATTCTGTTTAGATTGCCTGTCATAATGGATTGCATATTATCTCTGCTTAAGTTCTACTTTTAACATCCTTTAACTCGATTATGATAGCAAAGAAGTGAAGAACCTTTAGCTCAAAGTTGAGCTTAAATAAAAGCTGTTATCTATGAACTGTGTTCAGGGATCGAGTGTTCTAGTAAATTTTTACATACCAAATGTGGGAGAAATATTTATTATGTTTGATGGAAAATACACATTGGTACATCAAGGAGTAGATTATTGTAAGAGTTTATCAAAATACAGGAATACAAATTAAACTTTATAGAATTTTGGAAAACAAACCTCAGAATGGCAATTACGCAAATCGGAATTATTAGAAACTAATAGCACGTCAATGAGTGTGTTGTAGATGATTGAGAGAAACAAAATACTATTAGATTTACCAGTATTGCTTATAAGATAGTATGGAGATATATATGCCAAGTGTTATGAATGCAGGAGTGCTCAAAGATTCAATGGGCAGAATTGGTTGGGAATCTCCATGTATAACCCAGTCATACTTTTGTTTTTTGGATAGTAATGAGATGAATAATGCAAGATGAATTGGAAAATGGTAACTGAACAGAGGCGTAAACTGCTCACTTGCTCAGTATGCATTATGACAAAAGACTCGCACGACCATATATGTTTTGAAGGTTGGGGGAAAATCGAAATTATGTACTTTTTTGCGTCATTCAGCTGGTAGAAAGCGGAGAGGTTCATGCTTTATCCTCCTAGTTTGTATAAGCATCATTCTTATATACACATTACTTATGATAGTTTAGGTCTACATGGATAAGTGAATTTTATATACATAAGATTGATTTAATGTGTTGCTGCTACCAGGGAAACAAATGGAAAGGAAAGTTTGTTCAGAAAAAGGAAATGACACTAACTGGATTGAAACTAAATCTCCATGAAAATCAGATATTCTCTTTTCAATGGAAATTAGAACTTGCCGAATTGGAAGTCGGAACTGAATTGAGGTCTCAGTTAAGAAGTCTTGATATGGCTCTGAGCTGATGCAACTCAAAAAGGAAGGAAAATTTCAATGTTGGGACTTGGGATGTCTCTAACATCCTTCGGTTCATAAATTTTTCTTGTGCAATAACAATTTTTGCAATCTCCTGAATCCTGATCATGACTGTCCATTTCACTGGAATGATTGTTATATATTAATTATCCTTTTCTTTCTTTTTCATTGTTAATTTGTTCTTACTAATATTATTTATCATTGAAAAGTACAATTTAATGTAACAACCTTAAAAGGGCGTTTGATTTGCATGAGAATTTGGAAATGAGATAGATTCGAAAGGAAGATTAGAAAGAAAATGAACGATGGTCTTATAAATAAATTGTGTAATCTCTACTACTTTATACCTTTATGTTGAAGGGAGGTGATTTTTTTACTTGTGATTCTACTTAATATAATACAAATCAATTTTAATGACCATTTTGTCTCAACATTTATTAAGACTTTTTTACCTTTAATGATAATAGATATTACGCCGAGTAACTCATTTAATCTTAGTTTAAATCCTGTCGTACGTCAACATGTATCTTATAGAGTTATAGGATGTATATGTATTACTATATTACTATTGAAATAAATTTTTTAATATTAGAAATTAGAAATTGCATTTCATGTTTGAGTCTTAGTTCATGATTGTTTTCTTTTTGAGATAACAAATGCCCATTCTCGTATACTATTTGTTAATTCAATGGTTTTCTTTTAAATGTTGATATATAATTTAATAAACAATATGATGGGACAGTATATAATGAAAGTAACACTTTTGAGTTACAAAACTATTTTAACTCGCCATTCGCAAAGGTGGTTCTACATGTAAGTTGGTTGATCAAATAATCGCACTATAACTCAACTGGAGGTGTGAGTGGGTTTGGTGATGTTTTGCTGGCGATTCCCTTCCGGTAAGAGAGTCGTAGACCGCTTTACGCCTATAGTGGTTGATCCTAAGCCGTGAAGTCGGCTTGGGTTTTAGGGGATTGGAAATTCTTCCTGATAGATGTTAACACTACTCTTATAAATATTTTCGTTCTAGCTAGGATCTTACTAGACGCAACATATTAATATCGAAATGTATAGGATTTAGTGCGCATGAAATGTAACTAACTATGCCTGAAAAGTTATAGTGTGCACGAACTCAAGTAAACCGTTGTTGTATGCACAAACTTAGTAAAAATGTTTAAATCATATAACATGGTATACATGGTAGCCCACATGAGCTGCCACATGCAAGATATATATATATTTTTTTAACATGTTACGTGTAAGGTTTTGATTGGTCGGTCAGAAAAATTACATAATTTAAACATTTTTACTTTCATGCAAACAATAAAGGTTTACTTGAGTTCATGCACACTATAACTTTTCAGGCATAGTTAGTTATATTTCAACACACTTAACCCATATTTATATCTGTATTTATATAATAACTAAAACAATAGTTATTTAAAAATTTTTTTATCTTAGGCTTCTTCCATAACCTCTACAAACCTCATTTTATTACCAAACCAACAATATTATTTAAAATTTTACAGTTTAAACATTTTATTCTTAGATAAATGATTTCCATCCCATATAATAAACGTATAACATTAAGGAAAATAATTTAAGAATCTGGTAAATAATGAAATTCAAATCTTTGTAATTTTTATTTTCTTTATCTATCTATCTATATATATATATGGGAAAGATAATTTGAGACCAACTAAAAAAAGTCCAAAAAAGGACCATCGATTTTCGTAAGTTACACACCATCATCATGATCTACTATGATATACAAGACTTTTTTTTAAAAACACTAAGACTTTCAAGCGACGGGCCCACATAAAAATCATGTGTAAGTTAACTTACACACTTACACATGATTTTTCTATGGATCCATCGCCGGAAAGTCTTAGTGTTTTTACAAAAAAGTCTTGTATATCGTAGTAAATCATGATGGTGTACAAAAATCAATGGTCCTAGTTGGTCCTAAAATAAGAGGTGGTCTCAAATTACCCCTATATATATATATATATCAATCAATCAATCAATTATATAAATATATATATATATATATATATATATATATATATATAACATGTAGACTAAACTATAACAATCTATTTGCTTTCTTAATTTTGGCCACTAAACTTTTGTTTTTCCAACATTAGCTGACATTTGCACCACCAACTTATATTAAGTTTTTAGATTTTTAGGTTTCTTGCCACCAATCTTTGTGTTATTTTTTATTTTTTGCCATTTGAATCAAGTAGTTAACATCTCTACTTCTGGATACGGAGTTCAAATTTTTATTCTCATTATTTTTTACTTTTTGTCATTTGAATCAAGTACTTAACATCCTTACTTATGGAGACGGAGTTCAATTTTTTATACACATGTCTTGCAAGACTGGATGTTCTTTTTTATCTTATATAGATACTGGAAACAACCTCCTACTTAAGTAGGGATACAAGTGTCTACATCTCAACCTTCCTCATATATCGTAGTAGTATTCAGATCCAAAACATGTGAAAACGGCATTGGCTATTATTTACTTTTTATATATGTATAAAATCTAGAAAAGAAGATTAAAATTTCTATCTAAACTTTGAATCTTTGGATCTAGTGGTTAACATCATTGCCTCTGGTGACGGAGGTCAATGATTTTATTCTCATGCCTTGCAAGGTCGGAGGTCTTTTTTTTTTTTTAATAATCTTAGATATTACTTAAAAGCAGCTTTTCTGCTTAGGTATGGTAAGGTTATCTACATCTCAACCCTCTTGTATATCGACATGGTATTGAGGACTATTGTTAAAGTCGGAGTGCGCGAGTTCTAATTTTCACATATGGCCATCTAGGATGTCACTGCCGGAGTATGAATCACTAACATCACATGCCATTAAGAAAAATATGATGAGAAATTTTATACACATATATGTGTATTATTTCTTTCAATCTTTTTAATGAATTTTAAAACCTCTAATCCGTGACAACGTGTTTTTTGCTAGTTTATTAACATGATATGATGGTCGGGTCAAAGGTTTGCAACATTACTTATTATTCAAAGCTAGCTTTAAGCCAAATTATCATATGCTTAACACAACTTTAGATCGAATAAGTAATTTTTGGAATAAGAAGCGGGGTGAGAGATGGTGAACTACTCATATATGATTGTGACTTCTATTTTTTTTTTTTTTTACAAACAAATGTTCAGAAATAATATTTACAAATTCGTGTTATCTATGAAATTACTCCTAGAAACCAATAATTTTTTTCCCCCCAATTAAAGGCGCAAGATGAATAAATCATTGTTAATTTTTAGATTGTAGTTGTATTTTTTTTTTTTAAAGTGATATTCGTATCATTTCTTTTGATGATTGTACCACAACTATGCAAAACTCGTTTGTACAGTAAATTATATAACTTGTACATTGTGATACATTAATAAGAAATGGTGGTACAATTATCATTTTCTTGAAAAAATTGTTTTTTCATTTTTTATTTTCATTTTTTGTTTTTTTTGTTTTTTTGATCCACATCAAATTATAAACATTTTCCTTAAAAGTTTATTTGTAAGTCTAGTATTAGTCTTTTAACTAATTTCCACTTTTAATTACTAATGTACTTTTAATTGATGAATATTTGTAGTGACATTGCAGATGCTTATCAAGACCAAATGAAGCCACTGACTCACAAACTCATGCATCTAATCCTTCAAACAATGGATGTAACTCAAGAAGAAATGATTTGGGCTACTTCAAATCATCACTACTCTCAAAGTGCGCTGCATTTTAACTCGTACCCAATATGCCCTGACCCTAGCCATGCCATTGGTCTTGCAGATTTGTTTACTAAAAGTTTAAGCATTAGTCAACATGAATTTTTTTGTAATAAACTTGGGATTCTTAATTTGTCTTGAGGGGGGATGTTGTAAGTAACAAGAACATCTTAAGAATAGATTTCTACTTATTAAGTGTGTATTTTTATTGAAGGTATTGAAGAAGAAGATTTGGACTAAAAGAAGTGAAAGGGCATTTGCTGGAAGACTGATGTAAAGATGATAAGTCAAAGGTTAAAAGTGCTGTTTTGGAAGATTGAAGGGTTAGAAGTTAAAATATATAAATACACCATATCTCACATTTTAGGGTTAACACCATACGATTATCTACTGCAGCTGCTATTCTCTCATATTTGAAAGAGCTGTTGTGTTAGTTGAAGAATAAAGTTGCTGCCATGTTCTTGCACATGGACCGCACATGTTTTGAATATTTCTTAGTCATTTGCTGCACGTTTCTTTTAGTTTGTTATCGGATATTTTGGTGATGACCAAGTATTCCTTAAGAATAGGTAGTTTTGTTATTTCTTTTGAACATGTATTGTCATGCTCTATAAATGGGCAAGTGTTTATTCTAAAATAAAATCATCAGAAATTGAGAGTATCTTTGTTTGCGACTGTACTACTCTTTTAAGTGGTATCAGAGCCAGGTTGTGAGGTATCTGAGAGAGATCAATAGCTGTTGAAAACGCAAATTTCCAACCCCCTAGTGTCCCAAAATTCGATGGTGATTATGAGCATTGGAGCCTGGTGATGAAGACCCTGTTACGATCCAAAGAATACTGGGTTGTGATCGATCCAGGGTATGAAGAACCAAAGGAAGGAGCAACGATTTCGACTGCACAACAGACTGCTCTTGATGTCATGCGTCTTAAAGATCTGAAAGCCCAGAACTACTTGTTTCAATCCATTGACAAGCAGATCATTAAGACCATGACCCACAAAGAAACATCGAAGCAAATCTGGGAGGCCATGAAGAACAAGTATCAGGGAAATACAAGGGTGAAAAAGGCGTCACGGAATATTTTGGGAGTCACGGAACCTTAGAGATGAAGAATCATGAAGGAGTCACGGAATATTTTGGGAGAGTCATGACGTTGGCTAATGAAATGAGGAACTTTGGAGAAGAGATGACCGATGTGAAGGTTGTAGAAAAGATTCTCAGATCGTTGACAGAGAAGTATAATTACGTCGTATGCTCCATCGAAGAATCCCAAGACATAGATCAAATGTCAGTCGATGAGCTCCAAAGCTCCCTCTTGGTACATGAGCAAAAGTTTATGAGGAAGACAGGAGATGATCAAGCTTTAAGAGTGGAGACCGACACGTCAGGTGGACGTGGAAGAGGGCGAGGAAGAAACTCATACACAAGAGGGAGGGGACGAGGTCGTGGTAGATCAAGCTTTGACAAGTCCACAGTAGAGTGCTATAGGTGCCACCAACTCGGACACTTCGCGTATGAATGTACGAATGAAGAACAGTCTGTGAATTATGCCGAATTCGATGAAGGGGAAGATCTTCTGTTGATGACTCATGCAGAAGTAAAAAAAGAATGTAAAGAAGGTATTTGGTTTCTTGATTCGGGATGTTCGAATCACATGACAGGAACAAAAGAATGGTTTGTAAGTCTAAATGAAGGCTTCAAACATTCTGTTAAGTTGGGAAACGACATTAGATTAAATGTCAAAGGCATTGGTGATGTGAAGATGGAAGTCAATGGAGTTAGTCAGATTATTAGCAAGGTATACTATGTTCCTGATTTGACTTCAAACTTGCTAAGTGTGGGTCAACTTCAAGAAAAAGACTTGACTGTGATCATTAAAAGAGGAACCTGCAAGATATTCCACCCACAGCGTGGATTGATCACCTCTTCTATCATGACAAAGAATAGAATGTTTCTCGTTCAAGCCAAGATGAAGACCAATACAGAAAAGTGCATGATGATAGAAGATGAAGGCAAAGAGCAGATATAGCATAGAAGATTCGGGCATGTGAACAACAAATCCTTAAGAACCATGCAGTACAAACAGATGGTTAAAGGATTACCCAAAATGGCCAAATCATCCAAAACTTGTGAAGTCTGCAATCTTGGAAAGCAACAGAGAGAAAACATCCCAAAGAAAAGTAGTTGGAGAGCATTAAATCGGTTGGAGCTCGTGCACACAGACTTATGTGGCCCGATTGAACCAGAATCTCCAAAAGGAAGAAGGTATGTAATGGTGTTAATTGATGATTATTCTAGAAAAGGGTGGGTATATTTTCTCTCTAAGAAAAGTGAATTCTTTGAAACTTTCAAGAAGTTTAAAGTTAAAGTTGAAAATGAAACAAATCTAACCATTAAAAGTCTAAGAAGTGACCGTGGGGGAGAGTTTACTTCTAAGGAATTCAATGACTATTGTGACTCTGCTGGGATAAAGAGACAGTTAACTACTGCCTACACACCCCAACAGAATGGAGTTGCAGAACGTCGCAATAGAACATTGATGAATATGGTTAGGTGCATGCTGTTAGAGAAAGGTCTACCAAAATGGCTATGGTCTAAAGTTGCAAAGTGGGCATGTCATGTTCTAAATAGATGTGCAACTACTTCCTTAGAAGATAAAGTCCCTGAGACATTATGGTCTGGCCACACCCCAAATGTTGATTACATTAAAATATTTGGGTGCATAGGTTACGTCCATGTTCCCTCTCAACTAAGAACGAAGCTGGAGGATAGGAGTCACAAGTGCATATTTTTGGGAATAAGCACCAAGTCTAAGGCTTATAGGATATATGATCCTATACTAGAGCAGGTGTTTATTAGCAAAGATGTGATTTTTGCTGAGGAAGAAACCTGGGTATGGGAGAAAAAGAGTTTAGGAAATAATAAACTCTTAATTTTAGATGAAGAAAGATTGGAAGAGCAAAGTGAAAATTTGGGTATGTCACACTCAGATGTGTCTGGTCAGGAGAATGAAGCCAATAATAATCAAGGAATGGTTACCCCTACAAGGTCAACTAACGAGGGTGGGCCTAGTGAAGTAGCTACTGTTGATGGTGACTCCACATTTCAACAAGGTACAATCTCTACAATAAATAATAGGGCTGGTACATCTAAAAGGAATAAAGCTACACCTAGTTGGATGTCAGATTATGAAAGTGGGGAAGGACTTTCTGATGATGAAGTAAACTTTGTCTCTTTAGAAGACCCAACAAGTTATGAAGAGGCAGCAAAGGACCCAAAATGGGTCAAAGCAATGCAAAGTGAGATAGAGTCTATTTTGAAGAATGAAACGTGGGAGTTGGTGGATCTGCCAGAAGGTGTCGAACCCATTGGAGTCAAATGGCTATATAAGACAAAATTGAATGAAAAAGGTGAGGTTGATAAATTCAAGGCACGTTTGGTGGTTAAAGGGTATTCACAAAAGAAGGGCATAGACTACAATGAGGTCTTTGCCCCTGTGGCTAGATGGGACACTGTAAGAAGTCTGGTAGCAGTTGCAGCCGAGAAGGGATGGAAAATAAATCAACTTGATGTAAAATGTGCATTCTTAAATGGGGAGTTGCAAGAGACAGTTTTTATAAATCAGCCACTTGGCTTTATCAAGAAAGGAGAAAAAAGGAAGGTTTGTAGATTAAAAAGAGCATTATATGGATTAAAACAGGCTCCGCGAGCCTAGTTTAATCGCATTGAAAGTTATTTTTTGAAGGAAGGTTTCTGCAAAAGTGAGTATGATCATACTCTCTTCATAAAGACTACTGAAAATGGAAGTGTGATAGTCAGCTTATATGTTGATGACTTGATATACACTAGCGACAATAAAGATTTATGTGAAGCATTCAAGGTGTCCATGATGAAAGAATTCGAAATGGCTGACTTGGGGATGATGAAGTATTTTCTTGGAGTGGAAGTGAATCAAGGGAAGGCAGGAATAAGCATGAGTCAAAAGAAATATGCTAGAGAAGTATTGAGCAGATTTGGTCTGTGGGAAAGCAATGGGGTCAGAAACCCTATAGTACCTGGAACGAGTGTAACCAAGACTGGTGTTGGAGCTAAAGTAGATGAAATAGAATATAAGAGTCTAGTTGGGAGTCTCATGTATTTGACTGTCACAAGACCAGATCTTATGTATGCTGTAAGCTTCATTTCGAGGTTCATGTCTGATCCTAGAGAAGAACACTATGCTTTGGCTAAAAGAATACTAAGGTACGTTAAAGAAACCCACAGTTTTGGTTTATTTTATAAAAGAAATGTTGGGTTTGAATTGAAGGTATGCACGGATAGTGATTATGCCCGTGATACTGAAGATAGAAAGTGTACATCGGGGTATGTGTGTCTGCTAAGTAATGCTGCAATATGTTGGAGCTCAAGAAAGCAAGAGATAGTTACTCTATCATCTACAGAAGCGGAATACGTGGCTGCAACAACTTGTGCTTGTCATAGTATGTGGCTTAAGGGACTGTTAAAGGAGATCAGAGGAGCAGAAGTGGGCACAGTCAAGATAGCATGTGATAATAGTTCGACAATCAAATTATCAAGAAACCCAGTCCAGCACAGGAGAACAAAGCACATTGATGTTCGTTATCATTACCTGAGGAATTTGGTGAATGATGGAAAAATACAACTCACATTTTGTCCCACTTTGGATCAAGTTGCAGATGTGATGACAAAACCTGTGAAATTGGATACATTTGAGAAGATGAGGTTGCTGCTTGGAGTTTATGAGCTTAAAGGATTAAACTAAAATATGCATATATTTTAGTTTAAGGGAAGGATTTGAAAGAGCCGTTGTGTTAGTTGAAGAATAAAGTTGCTGCCATGTTCTTGCACATGGACTGCACATGTTTTGAATATTTCTTAGTCATTTGCTGCACGTTTCTTTTAGTTTGATTTGGTCTAGTTTGTTATCGGATATTTTGGTGATGACCAAGTATTCCTTAAGAATAGGTAGTTTTGTTATTTCTTTTGAACGTGTATTCTCATGCTCTATAAATGGGCAAGTGTTTATTCTAAAATAAAATCATCAGAAATTGAGAGTATCTTTGTTTGCGACTGTACTACTCTTTCAATTTTTATATATATAATTTTGTATCTATATATATATATATCATATCGATAATATTCATTCATTCGGCTATTCTTTTGTCAGTAAATCTAATCTTATTCTGGGATTGTTCTGTTGTTGTTTACATTTTGAAATTTCCTCAACCAAATATTCATGCGTTAACCTTTGAATCGGGATAACAGAGAACGACCAATTAACCACATATATATTAGCACCGTTGGGAGCCACCTTGATCGCCGAAAAATATGACTTAAACCTAACATTGCAATCAACCATCTCATAGCTCATGACATGTGGCCGGATCAACAGCTACTAATCGCTCCTTAGACCAACTAAATTTCTTGACACCTCCAACTTCATTTGGTAATGAGAAACCGGCCAATAGCGTATGCAACCGACCTCGCTATTAGTACCTTCGACCCCATCACAAGTAGACAAATTTGGAAAACATTTGTGGATGTTAAAAAAGTGTATGAACAAAGATAAATTCACATTATACAAGTGATTTAAAGGCGATAAATAAAAGTTCTTTCTTTTGGTACCACTAAATATAAATCTTGAAATGATAAAAAAAAAATTAAAAATAAAAAAAATAAAAAAAAAAGTAAAAAAAATCGAATCTATAACAAAGTTATTTAATGATTATAGGTAATAATTATAGTAAAATGGATGTATCAAGTTATTAGTTACGGAATATTATATTACAACAATTTACATTATTAAAAAAAAAACCGTACATACAAAATGAATGATGATTGATGAGGTGGAAAATTTTGAGTTATGTTTTGACTTTTGAGTCACGATTCGATGACCATATCATTACAAGATAATCTCCAGATTGAAAGTGGTGAGTGCAGTCACTTCTGTGCGTGTCCGGAGAAAACAAAAAGAACGAGCCTACGTATTTTGGACTCTTAACTTCTTGTATCAACAAGAAAATTGGAGTTCTTTTGCGAATTCAATTTAGAGTATGCAGTAGCCAATATGAATACTTTTCTGATGTTATTGATATTACAAACAATAGATCCTGATTCTAATCTTACTAAATAGCAGATACCAACAAAAGTTAAGTTCCGACCATGCATTATATAGTCTATAATTTGGTTCCCCGTCCCTAATTAACATTTAATACCAATATCACCCATTATTTTCTTACTCGCGATTGATTTACTTCCGACGAAAAAATTGATAAGTAGCATATGAAGATCCAAAAATAAAAAAATAATAATTATCTAGTCTAGTGATTACATAACCAATGGAATCAAAAGTGCAAAATAACAAACCTTAGCGCTATATGCCTTAAAAAAGTACGAGTAGTAATTTTATTTTCAAACATTGTGATCATTTATACATTAGAAGTACTCTCCATCTTTTGGTTCTTGATGGAAAGGCCGTCCAAGTCGCTAACAAAAATTTAAAATTAGCTCTTCTAAAACAAGGCATCCTCCATTTTCTTGGTAGCTTGATCGAGGCCATTTTGATACTTTTCGACCAAATATACATATGTTAACCCTTCAATAGGGTTAATAGAAAATGACCAGTTAACCACGCACCCATTAGCACCATTTGAAACCACCTTGATCGTCGAAAGATATGACTTAAACCCAACGTTGCAATCAACCATCTCATAGCTCATGGACATTTGCTTTGGGTCAACAGCTACTAACCGCTCCTTAGACCAACTAGCTTTATCAACACCACCATCTTCATTAGGTAACGAGGAACCGGCACAATAGCGTATGCAACCGACCTCGCCATTAGTACCTTGGACCCCATAACAAGTAGACAAATTGGGAAACCATTTGTGGAAGTTAAAAAAGTCTATGAACAAAAGCCATATTTGATTTGCAGTTGCTTTTGTTAGGCTACTTGAAACCATACCTTCCCATTTTGCTATAGATTGATGATGAATTCTCCATTTTTTTATGTCTTTTTCAAGGAGTGAAAGGTGGAGGAATTTATGCTATATCTACCTTAACTCTCACTTTTGGTTTATCCTATACCTATCCCTTTATTCATTCTTTTGGTCTATCTACAATAACTCACACTTACACAATTTTTTCTATTAGAACGGCATAAATTTATTAAAATAAAAAGGACCATCTAACAAGATACTAGAGGTCAAAATACAAAGAGTACAAATCTAGTATACACCATTTACACAACTAGATTCTTCTCGGAACTTTGACTGCTAAGACCGCAAAAGGGTTGAAAAAAACTTGTGCCGATTACAGTTACCCGAGACACAAGAAAAAACCCTATTATTGAAGGCCGAGCCACCGGTTTTCACTTCGAAATGTTTTTGGTACGGTCCCATACAAGTTACGGGGAAGACTAAGACCTTTGCAACAAAGAAAATACGAATAGAGAAACAGCCCAAAGCAAATAATTACCCTCGTACACCTCAACAACTTAAACTAAGGCTCCAAACATGCAAAACCTATTCATTGGATAGGTTGATCGATCCAAGCTTCCCAAGACATTTTGTTCTTCGTATCTCTGTTGTTTATCGAAAGAAAAGCCATAGCTACAATAGCATTAAAGGACTCCAAGTTGCACTCTTCAATAGTTTTATGCAGAATGTTGTTTATTTTTTTCCACAAATACCACCACCAAGTAAACAATATGGCTTCCACAAATACTCACAGTTACACATAGAAATGGCCGTCGACAAACAAGTCTAATTAAGGGGAGCGTCATGACTTCTAAAATCCCAACTCCCTTATATCCCACCAATAATATTTTGCCAATTCAACCTTTTTACAACCTTAACAGTTAAAGTTCCAAGATGGATCTAAATTATGTTTATTTTGTTGTAATTTAGATTTTGTAATTTGATCTCTAGTGCCTTGCTAGTTGATCCATTATTTTAATAAAATAGTTTAACTGCCGTTAAAAAAAAAATATTTTGCCAATTCATTTATCTCTTTATCCCATCCTACCAACCTTTTCAACCATCTTTAATGACAACCATGATTTTTTCAACCCTACCAATGTAAACCTTTTATTTTGTTACTAGTTCCGGACGTTGTCCCGGGAAACATTACAATTGTAAACAGTCTAACAAAAAAAAATTATTCAAATCTATAAAAATAAGTATGTGTTCATGGATCGAGATTAATTAAAAAACAATAAACATTTTGAAGAAAACATATATTATTTAAATGATTAAGAATAAAACAAAAGTTGACATTTTGTAAGTTAAAAATGAACAGTAAAAGTTTTGTGTGAAAGTGAAAATAGTTCGAATAAAAGTTTAGTGCTTAATGTGTAAGAGGGTAAAATTTGTGGTGAAAAATAAAAGAAAATCAAATAGTATAATAGTTTGGTGCTAAAAGGGTAAAGAGTTAAAGTATTGTAGTAAAATGAAAAGGATAAAGAGTTTGAGTGAAAGTGAAAGTAGTTTGCATAAAAGTTTAGGGCTAAGACTATAAGAGACTAAAATATTGTGGTGAAAATAAAAGAAAAATAAAAAGTATGAAGTTTAGTATTAAAAGTATAAAGGCATAAAGTATTGCGGTGAAAATAAAAAAAACAAATAAAATGTTTAGTATTCTTTACACGTTTCGCCGTACCAAAATGTAAAGAGTTAAGGTATTGTGGTAGAAATAAAAATAAAAAGTTTGTTTGAAAGTGAAAGTAGTTAAAAGTTTAGTGCTAAAAGTGTAAAGGTGCTAAAATTGTAAGAGGCTAAAATGTTGTGGTGAAAATTAAAAAAAAAAATTTAAAAAGTTTAAAAGTTTTGTATTAAAGTGTAAAGGCTTAAAGTATGTGGTGAAAATAAAAAGAATAAAAGCTTACTATTCTTTACATGTTTCCTCGTACCAAAGTGTAACGAGTTAAAATATTGTGGTGAAAATAATAATAAAATAAAAGGTTAGTGTGAAAGTAAAATAGTTCGCATAAAAGTTTAATCTTAAAACTGTAAGATGTTAAAATGCTATAGTGAAAGTGTAAGAAATACAAAAAGTTAAAAGTATAGTGCTAAAAGGGTAAATAGTTAAACTACTGTGGTAAAAATAAAAAAAAATAAAAAAGTTACTATTCTTTGCACGTAAATCCAGACCTTTTTTTAATATATATAAAATATATATATATATATAGGTTCTAGGTAAAATAAAACAAGTATTAAAGTAAAACAAATAAAACAATAGATTTTCCTTCACTAACAATCATTGTGCATCATCAAAATCATCGTGTATCAGTATATATGTGAATCTCCGTGCATCAATTTTATCATGATCTAAGGGTCAAGATCTTGTCTTATTTGTTTTACTATAATACTTGTTTTACAATAACTAACCCATATATATATGGGTGAGATAAAATAAGTCCAGCTAAAAAAAGTCTAAAAAAAGTCCATTGATTTTCGTAACTTACACACCACCATCATCATCTACTACGATATATAAGACTTTTTTGTAAAAACACTAAGATTTTCCGGCGACGGACCCACCAGAAAATCATGTGTAAGTTAACTTACATATGATTTTCCAGCGACGCGGTGGCCGAAAAATCATGGTGGTGGTCGGAGTTAACTTACACATATGTAAATTACATGGACTTTTTTTGGACTTTTTTTAGGAGGAATCATTTTATCTTTCCCATATATGTATATATATATATATATCTCAATGGTAATAAATGCTCGTTATTTTAGAATTTTATTTAGAAAAATGTAATTCTCCTAACCAAATAACCTAATAATATCACATGTCACCATTTTAATGTTTTAAGAGGACAAGTATAGTACCTACTCAATGCGGTGACGGTGGGGAAAGTGGTATAGTGGTGTCGTTGATGGTACTATTGGCGGTGGTGGCGGTGTAGGTTGATGTAATTGTGATAACGGGAAATTTAGAAGATTAAGGCTTAAAATGTTAATAATTAAAATAAAGGTTTAGAATGTAATTAATTAAAGACAATACATAAAAAGTCAAAAGTAATTCTAATAATTTAAAGATAGAATTACCTAAAATAAAAAATGGTGATTTTCTTTATAAGAGAGTAAAGGTAAAGATTATTAGGCTATTTTGATTGAAAGATTTATCATTTTCCTTTTATTATACATAGATAAAACTGGAAGTACGGAAGTGCGTGTCATTTTTTTATTTTTTTTTCTAACTTTAAATACTCAATATATAGCTAAAGAATAGGAATTGTAAACAAAGATATAATTTGGCGAAGTTGAAAAGCGTCTTCTATTTTACACTTGGTCCTCGGGTTTGTATCCACTTGCTCTTCTCCCTTTTCTACTCTTAACGCCCTCCATGTTTTTTATTAATGTGCCTTAGCCCAAATTAGATGTACAGCAACATAATATTAACTTTTTAAAATGTTAGAAATTAATCGAAAATTTTAAAACTTTATAGATATTTATCTAAATCAAATCATGTAGTTAATTTTTACTTCATTTCATTTCCAAAATTACGTTTTTTTTCTCCTTTTCTTTAAAAATAGCAAACTATAATACTGTTACCCGCATATTACCCGAATGTATCGGAAAATGTTTTTAATAATCCACTACTATAAATGTAAAAGGTGACTCTAATCACATTGTGAAACACTTATCAATAGGTCATCAACCTCATTGAACAACATTAACTTAATTATTCTATATTTATTTTTTTAAATCTGATAAAACATTTTGATATTGTGTATAATATATATGATACACCTATTATCGAAATTATTGATCTATATTGATATCATACCGTTGACATATTTATATTTCTTATAAGCGTTAGCTTCTCATATATTATATATTTGTAACACAATATCGGAATTGTTAGTTTCTCACATATCATATTTATACTTATGAAAATATCGTTTATCAATATTAATATATATATTATTATAAATTTAAATGTGACCGGATAAAACAAAAATATTGTCACCCGGGGCAACGCCCGGGTACATATCTCGTTTATAATAAAAATAAAATATACAATCTTAAACAAAATATACGAGTACATTTTATATTAACAACTCTGGATTATAACTAAACTTAATAACTACTTTGTAAACTAATAAAAGTTTAGGGGGCTAAACAAAATTTGAAAATATGCCGCTGTTTCACCCAACCCTTCGAAATCTTTCAGTGGCTTATAAACCCGCCCAACCCCAACCCTTCCTCAACCCAGTTATGCGACGGCAGGTAGGACCAACCCGATGCAGTAGAAGGAATAAGCAATGAACTTTAGTATTTGAATCACTTATGTTTACATGATATTATTGGCACCCAATATATTGCCCATGTTGTAAACCTGAAATTTATATGAGCAGGCAAAAAACAAGTAAAATTTAATTGTGTTTCGTACATGAAAATGTATCAAACAAAAATAATTAGAAAGAAGCTATATTTATTGTCGTATTTTAAATAAATAATGATATCCAAGTCTTATAGGTTTAACATGCCATGTTTATTAATACAGACAATAAATATAATAATAATATCCAAGTCTTATTTTACAACCGCTGACCGTTACATTTTTCTACTCAAATATACCTATGCGATAAGTTGAAGCATTAACTAGACCCTAAAGAGGCATAAGACTCTACCAAGTGACTTAACGCGGACACAAATAAGAAAGTCTAAGATAAAAATAAAATAAAAGTAAAATACAAATAAGAAAATCAGCACAACCAGCTTGGTTCAACCCATGCATGAGCAGAAAGATGTGCAACATTTGAGACACCCCTTACCTCTTCTTGGACGTTATTGCCATTAAAAGTGTGAAACGTGCATGTTTCCAGCGAATAAAACACTATCTTTCCGTTTGTAGATGATAGTTTAGGAAGGTAGATCTTATTCTCCATTTCTCGAGTTTTGGCTTCTATGCATAGACATGTCGTATCACAGATATAAATCATGTGCTTTCCTATACCATCTACCTTTTCCCATTCTTGTGTAGAGTCGTTAGGTTTGAATATCTCAATGGGTTCTCCAATCCCACCCACAATGACTAGTAATAGATGTTCAGCACATTTTACCAAGTAATATTGTACTGGAGATCTGCAAGAACTTGTCGGTGCTTTGGCTTCGAAAATTTTCCAAGCAATATCTTCTTCGCCCACATTATTAAAAATAACAAGATCTCTGTTGGTTGATAAGGCATAAAGACCCCGGCCAAATAATGTTGGAAAACAAAGAGACAGTGGATCAGGGCCTAAATGGAACTTACGCCAGGTTGGTTCCCGAGCTACGAAATGAATGAAAACGCTCCATGTGATAATAGTATTAAATCCAACCACCATACAATCAGGAGAAGTAGGCGGGGCTGAGAAACATAAGCTTTCAAAACGAAAACGCAGATTTGGAAGCTCACGGAGATCATTTGTGAAAGGGTTAAAGAACGCTATGTGTAAGTCACTTATTTCAAACACCAACCAACCAAACCTGGAACAATAAATTGTCTCATTATTTACCGATATCTGTGAATTCTTCATATAGTACTCATCCCCCAACATAGGATCTTTAAAAACGATAACCCCTCGATGTTTTTGCATAGCCATCAGCCACGGTGACAATAAAGAATAATTTTGCAGTCTACTTAATGCTGTTTTGTCACTCCATTGTCTTACAGGTGCTGCAAGATGACAACGTTTGCATGTAGCACGGAAGGTCATGTATTCCACACCAACACAAAACTCCATAAGCGCTGCCAAAATATCAAGTGGGACACAAAGAAGGCCTGAATCATCAATACCAATGGGGTCATCTGTAACTGATTTTACTGCTATTGCATCCTCTTCTTTTTTAATATCAACTATGGATTTGGCTTCTTCGTTATCACCTTGTAAACTACACAAATAATGATATTAAGAAATATTTTTCCCACAATAAAACGCATATGATACAAAAAAAAACGAATAGTAAAAAAAAAATACCTGCATTCCCATAACATCATATGGCTTGTTGGGAGCAATGGAGAAGATAAAGGACATAAGATGATGGTCTGATTGTTGACATTGTACGAATAAATTACGTTGTCAATTTTGTCACGAATGTGTACAAAACCCCCAAACTCTGAGGCAATTGCAGGGCTGTAAGATATTGAGTTATCACGACCAAGATTCACAAAAAAATTGGCGACTTTAAGATCTTGCACTTTATCCCACATTGATTTAGCAATTTGCAAGTATTGGAAGTCGTCTATTCCAAAATTATCCAAGTCATCATATGTCAAACCAGTCATGTCCCAATATTTGAGACCTTCCATCTCTTCCCAGTTTATTCTAGTCAGGTCCAATCTAAACAAAAGCACATCATCGGGTGTTTTTTTATTTTCGTCAAGAAAACCTACTGCGATGTAAAATAATTCCGAACCGGATCCTTTCAGGAAATGAATCCAGTGTTTACATCGAAAGAAAGAAAGAGACGGATTTGTTCCAAAGAACAGTAGCTTTATCAAAACTTCACTATCCTTAACTACAATATCAACCTGTATGAAAACCTCAGACATAACAGAGTCGCTATTTAAGGCATATACTTTACCATTGCAACAGGTCAGGCTATACAGTAATTCACCATCCAATGTGAATTTCTTAAGTTGATTAGAGTATGACATCTCAGTCCACCTTGGCTTCTTTCTTAGGCTTTTCTTTATTCTACGTGATATCTGACAGAAAACAAAGGTAGGCTTATTGACTCTCGTTAACAAGAAAACTGAATTGGGATCATCAAGTGGGGCTGACAAACAGCATTCGCTGATAGATTGATAATCTCCATCTTTCAGAATCAGGGGAGGCAGGGATATGACATTAGAAGTGGATGGGTTATACAAAGACCACACATTGTTGTGAGGATGGTTGGAGAGAATCAACCAGCCATGGAAACATCTCCAAATACGCCTCCCGATCAGGTCAGGGATTCGACATTGATATTTATATAATGGGTTTTGTAATGTGGAGAAAATGTGGACATCCATGTTATCATCCATGTCCTGAACAACAAACCATGGATAATTTGCAGATAAACGAGGGATCTGGTCACAATATACACTAGAAACCTCCTCCTTCTTATTATGCTCCATCTGAGATATGCATTAGTTCATAACAATATGTTTCAGTTGTAACGGAAAAAAGACTTATATTTTTTATTCTGTTAACACTACTTGTTTTTAATCATATACATTTGATTTTAATCTAACACACTAATCAACTCAGACAATGAATTGATTTTTTGTATCAAATATATTTAATCAGTTAATACAAGATTCGACTTTTATCAAATATACTAATCTATTCATACAAGATTTGTCCTTTTTTAATCAACACTTATTTAACAAAGCAAAATATCACTTATCCATAAAAGTTGGTTAATACAACGACTTGATTTTTAATTTCTATAAAAATAAACATACAAAAATCTTTCAACAAAAAGTCTTCATTTTTATCAAAGACTCGTCCTAATTGTTCATACAAATACTTAATTATATCAAAAACTCGTCAGTAAATACAAAGATTCTATGACGCTAATCTGTTCATACAAAGAATTGATTTTTTGTATCAAATATATTGATCAGTTCATACAAAGATCCGATAATGCAAAGATTCAAATTTTTACAAGTATACTAATCTATTCATACAAAGAATTGATATTTTTTATATCGAATATACTCAGTTCATACAAAGATTCAATTTTTATCAAACACTCATCTGTTAAATACCAAGTTCTGACTTTAATCAAGTATACTAATCTATTGTTACAAAGATTTGATTTTTATCAAACACACTAATCTATTCATACAAAGAATTGATTTCTTTTTTATATCAAATATACTCATCAAGCAAAGATTCAACTTTCATCAAACACTATCAGTTAAATACAAAAGTTTCGATTTATACCAAATATACTAATCTATTGATACAAAGAATTGATTATTTTTATATCAAATATACTCATGTGTTCATACAAAGATCCAATTTTTATCAAACACTCACCGGTTCACACAAAGTTTCAATTTTTGTAAGTATACTCTTCTATTCATACAAAGAATTGACTTCGTCTTTATATCAAATATACTCATCTCATACAAGGATTTGATTTTTATCAAACACACATCGGTTGATACCAGGTTTTGATTTTATCAAGTATACTAATCTATTAATACAAAGAATTGATTATTTTTATATCAAGTATACTCCTCTATTTCATACAAAGATCCAATTTTATCAAACACTCATCGGTTCATACAAAGTTTCAAAATTTATAAGTATACTAATCTATTCATACAAAGAATTGATTATTTTTATATCAAAAATCCTAATCAGTTCATACTAATATTCGATTTCTATCAAACACTCATCGGCTAATACAAAGTTTCAATTTTTATCAAGTATAGTAATCTATTCATACAAAAAATTGATTTTTTTTGTATCAAATGTACTCACCTGTTCATACAAAGATCCGATTTTTATCAAACACTCATCAGTCCATACAAAGTTTTGATTTTTTTATCAAGTATACTAATCTATTCATACAAAGAATTTCTTATATCAAATATACTCATCAGTTCATAAAAAGATTCGATTTTTATCAAACGCTCATCAGTTAATACAAAGTTTCGATTTTATCAAGTATACTAATCTATCGATACAAAGAATTGATTTTGTTTAAGTCTCAAATATACTCATCTGTTCACACACAAATCCGATTTTTATCAAACACTCATCGGTTCATACAAAGTTTCGATTATTATCAAGTATGCTAATATATTTATACAAAGAATTGAGATCTTTTTTAATCTATTAGACTCATCAGCTCATACAAAGATTCGATTACACTCATCAGTTAATACAATGTTACGATTTGTATCAAGTATACTAATCTATCCATACAAAGAATTGATATTTTTTATATAAAATATACTCATAAGTTCATACAAAGATTCAATTTATATCAAACACAAAGTTTCGATTTTTATCGGATAGAAAAATCTATTCATACAAAGAATTGATTTTTTTTATATCATATATGCTCATCAGTTCATACAAAGATTCGATTTTTATCACACACTATCAGTCAATACAAAGTTTCGATTTTTATCAGATTTAATAATCTATTCATACAAAGATTAATTCTTTTATAATCAAATACTCATCTAACAAAGCAAAACATTTGTTTTTTTTTTTATTACTTATTCATACGACTCGGTTAATACAATGACTTATATTTATATTTTCTGTCAAATATTCATAAAAAAATCTTGTAACACAAAGTCTTAATTTTTATCAAAGATTCATCCTAATCAGTTCATACAAATACTTTATTTTTATCAAACACTCGCTAAATCAAAAGATCAAATAACATAACACATAAATATAGATATATAGATGGTAAGTAAGTAAGTAACTGCTCAGTGCCGCCTTCTGCGGGTTTGGTGTATGGGGAGGTTAAGATGTAGGCAGACCTTACCTCTACCTAAGTAGAGAGGCTGCTTCCAGTTTCTACCTAAATGGTAGAAAAGGCCCTCCAACCTTTGTATGGGATGAGGATCGAACCCATGACCTATGTCTCCAGTTTCTACATATACATATATATATATACTAGCACGGTACCCGCGCTATGCGGCAGTGGTCATGGCGGCGACGGTGTGATGGTTGGACGACTGTTGGTGGTGAAGCGGCGGTGAGTTGTGTATATAATTGATGTAAAAGGTTAATGGACATATTTTCAATGAAACAGGACTGGCTGTGTAATTTAATCATTAATGTTAAGAGGATAGTGTATATGAAAGTATTGTAAGGGGTGTTATTACATATTATAATATAGATAAAGAAATTATTACTCAGATGATACCTTATCTTTCACAGCCGAGAAACCAACTTCGATCAGAAACCACCACTCCCTTTATTATATAAATTAATATTTAATGACTTTTTTTTTTACTCCGTATCAGATTTGATATGGGATAAATGTATATGATGCATAAGCGTGTATATATAGGTAGGAGAAGAAGACCGGGCCCACGTTAATTGTACCTTTCCTAAGTTAAGCCCGTTGTGTTTGGGCAACAACTCTCTCAAGTCTCAACTTGATCTTGGCACTTAAATAAAAATAAAAATTAATGGTAAAAATTTAAATATTATTTTTGAATATTATTTTTTGATTTGCATACAATGACTAACAACACTTTAATATGACTAGTATTGTTAGAGTTAATTTAAAGAAATCTCTTGTGTTTCACTTTACATAATAAGCTTAAGAGTTAACAACTGAAATCGTCCTTCTGGTTTATCTAATTATCAGGTTTCATCTTTAATTATTTGAATTGACACTGACAATTCTTTATACAAACAGATGTTTTTTCTCTTTTGTGAAATCGCTCATGTGTGATCAACGTGATGGACTGAGGGTATTATAGTCATTTCAAAAACTAAAAGATTAAATTTAATATTTTTTTTCATGTTCAATCGAAGAAACTCTATCTTTAATCCCTTATAAAGAGTATTAGATTAAGACTTTAAGCATATTTTTTATTCCCAAAATGCTCTTTCAGCATCTTTATAGTTTCCATAATGCCTCTTCACACACTACAATACTATTTAGTTTATGTATAAATATTATATTGGTTTGTTTTTTCTTTATTATATAAGTTTACTATTTTTGTTATCAATTTACAATTGATTCTAATTTAATTAACATTGATTGTTTTATATGGTTTTAAACAATCGACGAAATCTCATAATCTATATTGTTGACATACTCTGTATCCAATTTATTCATCCAAAAAAGTAGTTATAAAATTCCGCCGCAACGCGCGAGTACTATGCTCGTATGTATTATGATCTCTTCATTTTTCTAAATCCAAACTCTTTCTTTCACTCTCTTTTTTTAAATTCCAAATCCAATCTATAATAATACTTGTTCTTTTTATAAAAAAAAACTCACAATTACTACATCATTGAAGTAAATAATCAACACAATCAATCTCTTAGGGTGGACGGATGTAACATTCGTTGAACTTTTGACTCGTTTGACTTTTAATAAACTTGAATTAAATGTGCTTATATGATTATTGAACCGTTGATTCGAACGTGTTAAATGATTTATTGCTCTATTAATTGAAATAATTTATTTATTATGAATTGGAAACGTGTAATTATGCTAGTCGAAGCTACATGAACGTATCGTTTCGGTTTAGGACGTAAGTTGACGTGTAATTGTAAGAACCAAACTTCATTTAATCAAAAACCGGAAAGATTTTTTTTTTTTTAACTGGCCGTAATTTTATGATCTTGGACCGTAAATTTACAGTCCAAAATTTGTACTGACCGTAAATTTATGGTGTTGGACCGTAAATTTACGGTCCAACATTTCTACTAAGCGTAAAAACTTGGGCGTAAAATGCGTCTAGATTTTTTTACAATCTGAATCGAGACCTCAAAAATTTTGTACTGGCCGTAAATTTATGGCCCAGGGCCGTAAATTTACGGTCCCATATAAAACAACTGGCCGTAAATTTATGGTCCAGGGCCGTAAATTTACGGCCAGGTCTACACAAAATCCTTTTTGACTCAAATTTGATTCCAACTCTTTCCAAAGCTCAAATGTTCAAACCACAACACCAAAAATAGTAAAATCACATATTACAACATAATGAATACATTCAAAACCTTAACCATTGAAATATACATTAAAACGACCAAACGGGTCATTCACCCGTAGTTAACAAAAGTGGCAAATGGGCAATTTAACCCTTTTTAGTTACATACTTCATTCAACAAAACTCATGACTTCCAAATCATTATAATATACTTGTATTACCAAAAACAACATGTATTAAGAGCCAAAAAATACCAAAGGGATGTTCTACCCAAATTACCCAAAATGCCAACTTTTAGATGGCAAGAACCTTCAACTTGAACTTCACTCTAATACTTCCTTGCTCTTGCTACTACCAACTCCTATAAAAGAGTTAAACAACTAAAAGGTAAGCAACGCTTAGTGAATGCATACACATATAATCATAATCAAGTTATCAAAGCAATGTGCATCAAGCACCACATTTAGCCTATCAAAGATAGCCATTTCATTCATATCAATCATAAGCATAAAATTCATCACAATTCATTTTCAACATGGCCATGGACAATTTGGCTAATAGGAATTTACCTACCTATTAGCTCTTCCAACAATTTGGCTAGTAGGAATTTACCCACCTACTAGCTCTTACATCCAAATTGGCTAGTAGGAATTTACCCACCTACTAACACTTACAATCAACAAACAAATGGGTCATAGGAATTTACCCCCCTATGACCTCTATTAACAAGAACATGATTATATGCATATACACTCCCCTCAATTTGGCTATTTGACACTATAAGGCTACAAGTTCAACAATTCAATCTTCAATACCTATACAAGAATAAACACATATCATCTATGATTTCCATGACTCAATTGCCTTACATGTAACTACTTGCATTCATCAATTCTAACACTATGGTGTTTGGCTACTCAACACTTCTCCAACAAATCCAAATTTTCATGATAGAACTTTATTTCATGATTACTAGCCAAACACCACCAAATATGAATTTCTTATTATGGGGGATTTTCCATTATCAACAAACTCTTTAAATCAAACTAACCAATTCTCAATCATATATAATAGGGTTCTATTTGAAAATCTCAATTAACAAAAACCCCCAATTCAAAGGATAAGAACCCTAATTTTTACTAACAATTAGAACTAGGGTTATGGAAATCAATACCTCAAGAATGCAAGACAAAGAATTAGGGTCTTCAAATTAGAATTCTTCCCCCTTTTCTTCCTTAAAAATTTTGGCCACCACCACCTCTAAACAAACCCCAACTTCCAATTTCCTGGACAATTGGAGATGGTTATTATTATTGTTCAAAGATTTAAATTCTTTAGTTAGAGATTTTGAGTCTTAATTGCATGGATTTTGGAAGAATTGAGGAAGAAGATAGTGTAAAGAGTGAATGGAATTTGAGTGGGAAAACATGAATCATCAAGCTTGGTAGCTGGCTTTTTCCCCTGCTAGCCACGTCCCATATCATATTTTGTGGGTAAAATACCCGCTAGCCACTAAAGTTCCAACTAAATTAACCCCTTAACTCAAAACAAAATACTAGGAAATTAATTTAATGTCAAAACTACAAAAAAGGTTAATTTTCTATTACCTTAAAATATTGGGATGTTACAGTAATTAAAATAGAAACATAATTTGGTGATCCATGGGTCGACCCATGACCCATGAGTCACCACCATTGACCCAACCCTATCTCAAACCACCACCCAAAGGCTTCCACCATTATCCACTCATTTCCTTTCTCTCCTTTCTCTCACCCAATTGAATGCAAGTATCTCCTTCTCTCTCTCACTAAATTCTTGGATCATTAATTGTGATTCATGTTAGTTTTGTAATAAATTCATCATCTTCATCATCAAGTAATCATCATATCAAAAGATCAAGTCTTTAAGTGCAAGAAATCTCGTTTTATAACTCAATATTGGGTTTGAACCTCTAGTGAAAGTTTCGGTAAGTCAAATTCGTCTCAATACTATCATTTTATGTTTACAATTAAGTTTTGACCATATATAATCATTCTTGAGCCATTTTCAAAGTCAAATCTTTAATGGGTCGAATTTAGGGTTTTTATGAACTAAATGGGTCAAAAACAGGTTTTCTAAACCTATTTTCATTAGCCAATGATGCGATTACATGATTAAAAAGAATGCTTGAAAGCCACTACAATACACAAAAAGTATCATGTTGTCCCACCAAATTGAATATGCAACAACGATAGCAAGAGCTACAACTAATAGCCATACCATACATGGAATACATGAATAGATGAAATAACCTGACAAGAAAAAAAAAAGGGGACCATTTATTTTTTTCTGGTTCCTTATTACTACGTAAGTATTTTATAGGTGAATTTGGTGTTTATAGAGCAAGATAAAATGAATCTAAAATATCATGAGCAAGGTAAAATGATGCCCAAATGAAATAGTGATGATCATGAGCTAGATTAATAGATAAAAATTTGGCTACGGCATGCTGTAAATTGAACTGGGAAAGAAGTCCAACTTTCTTGTTGGTACGAGAAATTAAAAGCCCAAAATACATGGGCTTGTTCTCGTGGTCTTTGGATACTAGTCGCAACTCACAAGTCAAAGCTTCATTCAGTTTGGAGATTATTTTGGTGTCCACTTTGACCGGGCCACTCACTTTCATTTGTTGTTGACCACTTTTGTCATCTAGTCCCCATGTCAGCAAGAAAGGCCACCAACATTACGTTTTCAATTTCATTTGTTGTGTTGTTTACTAACCAATCACAACACGACACATCCTTTTTCCCCATTTTCCTGGACCACTTTTTAATATTGACCAAGCCAATTGCCTGAATCAGATGTCCATGAGCTATGACATGGTTGGTTGCAACGTTGGGTTTAAGTCATATCTTTCAGCAATCAAGCTTGTTCCTAGTGGTCCTAATGGGTGCGTGGTTAACTGGTCGTTTTCTGTTAACCCGATTGAAGGGTTAACATATGAATATTTGGTTGAAAAGTATCCAAATGGACTCGATCAATCAAGCGATAATGTGAAGGATGCCTTGTATTAGAAGAACTATTCACAAATTCTTTGAAAGTGATTAGGATGGCCTTTCATCAAAAACTAGAAAATCAATGTTTGATGACGATTAGAGGTAATCTTATATTCTTATTTATCCATCTCATTTATACAATGCTTTAAACAATTTCATTACAAGTTATACACTTATACCCCGTTTATCGTATAGGGCGCATAAATAATCGAATAAAAATTTTGAATATAAATGGTGTACCTAAACTTACTCTAAATGCTTTTATATTGTTTCTTATTATACACATAATAAACGTATATATATGCATTGAAACTGGCTCCAAATGATTTGTGATTATGATCTTTTACCCTTGAAACTACTATTACCCTGTCAAGATCCATAATTTCACTTGCTAAAAACACAAAATAGATGTTAAAAAAATTATAAAATCCCATTTTTTTATCGCACTATCTTAACGTTTAGGATTCTGATAACCATGGTATAACGACCCGCTAAAGCTACACTCATCTATCCGTTGTGTTTTCAATAACATTCGTGAAGGTTCAACAATGCTCAAGAAATCCTTTAATCTTATAGAAGTTTCAACACTACTCCACATCATTTCATGAATGGAAAAATTGAAAGGCTATAGAATACTCCTTGTAAATATCTACTTCTCTAATGTCTATTTAGTTACTTTATGTCTTTAGGATGTAAATAGGTATTTGCCTAACCTAGCGTAATCAGGGAGGCCGTCAAACCCGATTCCTGGTCGTGGTATTAATTTTAAGGAGATAAAATTTTTGAAAACTTTGTATATATACATATATATATATTTTACAGGGAAAAGTTAAATTAGAGACTCCTTATTTTAGGGACCATTAGGTACAATTCTCAATCATTCATTTTTCATCATCTCCGACCACCACCACCACCATCATCTCCAATCGCCACCATGGTTTTCCGGCGACGGCGACCACCGCCGCCACGAATTACACATGTGTAAGTACAACTTACGTTGTTGTAACAATTGTGACTTTGACCGTTTGACCACATGTACAATTTGAATAATTATTGAGTTGGCAAATATTATTCAAGTGCAATGTGTTCATATAGATCAATTTATCGTTCAATTTGTGATTTATGTACTAGCCGAGGTCATTAGTCGTGCTAATCGAGTTTACATCTTGAGATGACATTTAGATTAATTGGCTTTACGGTGCTAGATGACATTTAATCTAGTTAGAAATGTGAAATGGGTTATCCATGGGTTTGACCTATGAACCAACTAACTAACCCAACCCTATCCCCACCCCTCCTACCATCCATCAATCTATTTTCATGTTCTTATCTTTCTTTCCTTCTTTTGTTACAAGAACAAAACACACACACACATATCTCTCTCCCTCTAGAAATCTTGCACCATTATTGTTTCTTCAAGTTGGATTTGTGTTAGAATCATCATCTTCACATATCAAAAGATTGAGTTCTCAAAGTGCAATGATTTTCCATTTTTTTAGCTCAAATTCGGGTTTAAGCATTGGTGGAAGAATTGGTAAGTGAAACTCACTCTATATTCATCATTTTATGCTATTAATCATGTTTCTAGTAAAATCTAAGTGTTCTTGGGTTAAATTTCGAGTCAAAAACGGTTTGGGTCAAAATTAGGGTTTTGAAATGGGTCAAGATGGATTTGAGCAAAAATTTGATGTTATGGATTGGATTTATGAAGTGGGTTGTGTTTATTTATGTTCAAGTACACCAAATTATGTTTAAAATGAGTTACAAACCTTGCTTGGTCGATTTGGGATGTCAAAAGTCGATTTGTATCATGTTTGGTTGTAGACCTGCAGCACCTCGTGCCGCTAGGAACCAGACTCGCGCCGTGAGTTTTGTGTATCGTTGATCAGAACTTTTTCTCGTGCCATACCTCGTGCCGCGAGGAGTTGTGCAGCTCGTGCCGCGAGTTTGTGCAGTTTTCTTGACAGATTTTCAAACGTGCATAACTTTTGATCCGTAAGTCCAATCGAGTCATATGACCTATCGTTGGAATCGTGAGAGAGTCTACTTTCTCATGGTATGGTCCTTTTGGTCTGAATCCTTGTCCATTTTAAAAATGTTGGGTCAAAGTGTTCTAGTTCATGCTCGGTAGGGTCATTAAGGCGTTTGTGGGATTTTGGCATGACTCAAACTTACTTAACCATCTTGTTTAGGGCTATAGAGTTGAATTTGATGATACTATGATATACATTTATAGGTTGTGGGCACGTGGCGGTTGTTGGACATTTATAGCTCGATATTAACTTGTCGTTTTGGTTGGAAACCAAGGTGAGTTTCGTAGCTCCCTACTCTATTGAGATTCGGGCTGAAAAGTGTACAACTTTGTGTGTTGACTTTTTTGAGTGTGGAATTATATGTTTGCTTTGATTTATGACATAGTTCAATTGTGCATACTCTTGATTTTTCTTGATTGATGACATGACTTGATTGTGCATATGTTTAAGTGTCCTGGGTAATGACAATATGGAGGACAAGAGGACAATTGAGGAACAATGTGTGCAATGCGTGAAAACATAGAACTTGTAAGGATACTTGTTGATATCATTATTACTTGTTCTTGCTTACTATGCATATTATAAATGCCTTGATGTAGTTCATTATGTGAGTACACGTGTGAGGGTCTTTAATGGACATGGTTGATGTGGAGACATTGATTGATTTATGGAATTACATGTTGTGTGACGGTTTTGTAGATGTTCAAGTATGTGATTTGTTGTATGGTTATTGTATATGTATGTTTAGTTGTGTATATATGGAGCACGGTAATGCCTTTGAAAGGTTGGAGATGTGGTGGGAAGGCTGCGGGTGACCCTATATATAAGCATCAAAGGCCTTTCAAAAGTAGTATCGTACGAAGTATATACACATGGTGTTTTGGTTATGTGTGGACATTGATGGTCATGGATGAACAATTACGTGCAACTAAGTAAAATGAGGTACATAACGTGCAATTGAGTACAATGAGGTACAAAACGTGCAATTGAGTACAAAGAGGTACATAACGTGCAATTGAGTGCAATGAGGTACATAACGTGCAATTGAGTACAATGAGATACATAACGTGCAATATGGTGGACAATTGAGGTGCAATGTGTGCAAGTGAAATAAACGGGTATTATACGTACTTGGTGACATTTGGATGACATGAGAACATTTGTGAGGCTTGGATGGAGATGTTTGAGCTCATAATACTTGTTTGATGCTTATTGTTATCGACATAATTTTCCCTTATACGTATTCTAGCTATTGTATAGTTTATTTAAGGGATTCATGTGTGATTAGGTTATGCCACGAGCCAACCTAAATTGTGTACTTGTGCCTTTTAAGGACTTACTGTAAGTGTGTTACTTGCTCATTATCTTTGTTCATATTGTGAATGGCTTTGGCATTAGATCCTTGTCATTCGCTCCTACGAACTCACCAACCTAGTATTGACTTTGTTTAGTGCACTTTTCAGCTATTCAAGAGAATCCAAGATGTGTCAAATGATTGATGCTTGTCCTAAAGCTTGGGCTTGGACTTACATGGATCTAGGATTCATTTGCCCATATTTTGCATTATGCATTATGTACTTGTTTGTTGATGTTGGATTCACCGAATCCCCTTTATTTCATATAGTTCATGTTCTACGATAATTTCATGCATACACTATATCTTTTCGGTAATATTTCGAACCTAGCTCGGGGTGTTACAGTTGTACTTATATAGGGCAAATTAGTTTTAAAGGTACCATACTTAAAAAAATTTCCTATTAGACTGAACGGAGCAAGGCGCCATATCTCACTTTTAATGCTCGAAAACACCCCGGGACGCCTCGTACATTGCCCCGAGGGGCGTTCTGGAGAGAGAAACAGCTAAAGGCGTGAGAAATGAGACGGGTGAAAAAGGCGTGAAATCTGGAGCAGTAAAGGAGGCGTGACCCAATAACTTTTGTTTTTATCAAAGAGGCAATTCTTTATTCCAGATTAAAACTTACTATTTCTAGAAAGATAACCCACTCAATAAATGTACACCATTCATTACAAGTTGTACACTTTTTTAGGTTTGAAGATTTATGATCTGGAAAAAGGGATGGAAGCTTTATTGATTGCAGGGATAGTGGGGTCAAGTAGGGCCCATTTTATTTGATTCTTTAATATTGGATGGCTTTTATTTTTGAAGGCTTTTTCTCTAAATAAATAAGAAGGAAAGCCTCATGATGATTAAGATGTCACATGGCATGAGATGCCTCTATGAAGGGCTTTAAGAGGAAGCCTTACTCCTCATAACCTTATAAGTATAAACCAAAATCTCTTCCTATTGTAACAATGGACAGTGTAAATCTGTACTAATGCAGTGTCCAAAAATACCGCCTGCCACATCTGGTGGTATTGTCCTACCTGGCTTGTCACATGGGTGTTAATATATATCTATGTGGCTTAAAAATACATCTTTGTATTCATAGCCCAAGAATAATATATATATATATATATATATATCATGATAAACAACCCAGGTCATCTTCTACGATCAATTACTTTCTTTTCCGACCAAACAACATTTTTTTTCCGGCTATCACCATTTTCTCTGGCCATGAATCATTATCAACATCAAAAAAACTCATCATTTCAAATACAATAACTGATGTGTATAAACTATCAACATCCAATAACTTGTCTCAAAATCCCCAAATATTTCAAGATTTACAAGTAATCAACTAGATTAACTAAATAGAAAAACAAGTACATATAAGTATATTCAAGCTTCAAAAAATGTCTACGAGAGAAACCTGCAATATTGTATATAAATGGAAGATACGCAAAATCTAAAAAAGTAAAATACAAAAATCAAAATTAAAGTAGAATTAAGATTAAAAATCAAAATAAAACTTAATGAAACCATAACCTAAAATTAAGCAGGTGGTTTTTTTTTTAAATAAAAAATTATATATAATTCATGTGGGGCCTACTAGTGAATGCATTTGAGTGCACTTAGCCAAGTACGTGCTTCCCCTTCATGCTTTCCCTCCACTCCATCCTTCGAAATGCTTCCTCCACCTCACCAAATGCTTCTTGCTTCAATTGAAGCATTGCGGGTAGTCTAAGAGAAGCAGTATTTTTGTATATATATCCAGTGTGTATATGTATCTATATTCGAAATAGATGGATGTATGTCTCAGCGAGCAAGTGGTTGTGTGATTTACATATATGGTGGATTGGTGGTAACATAATTGTACTATAAATATAAATATATATATATAGGGGGAAGGGAATATGAGGCTGTTAGGCACCAAAGTTGGGTGAAAAACACCTCACATACCTTTTTCTAAAAGGTAAAAATCATGGGGGGCCATGTATTTATTTAAAATATTAAAATATTAGTATGTGAGGGGTTTTTTCACCCAAGTTAGGTGCATAACAGCCTCATACTCACTTTTCCCATATATATATATATATATATAATAAAAATACAAGTACAAATATGGGCCTATCTTTTTGTTCACTGGTCAACGGCAACGAGCCTATGTGGCTGGGTGACATGGCACAAAAGTCAATGGTCAAAGCAATGACATGGCTGAAAGACACACAAATCAACTTTTTTAAAACCCGATAGTGGTCTTGGTCATCACTTTAGGCGCAATTTACACACCCTCTTTTTAAATTAGAGAGAGAATTTGGTTTGTACTTATAATAGTAAAAAACTTTAAGTAAGATACCTTTAAAACTAATTTGCGCTAGTTATATATGTGTAAGTTATACCACAACCATCATCTCCGACCACCACCATAATCCTCCGGCGACGGCGACCACCGCCACCACAACTTACACATGTGTAAGTTACATGTCCTAATGGTCCTTAAAATAAGGAGTCTCTAATATAACACAACCCATATTCTACATGTATTGTAGAGATTTAGCTACAATCAGCAGCGGAACTTAAACGACGGTATTGGAGGAGTCAATTTTTCTTTTGGGTTTTAGGTTTTCTCTTTTCTGCATTTATGTTTTGTTTCCGAGAGGGTAAAAATACATAATAAATTTTACTTATCTTTAAATAATTTAGTATTGCTAAAAATGGTCCAAAATTTTGGAGGGATCATAACTCCCTTTGGTCCTTTGTATCTTTCGTCACCGACTACTGTAACACCCCAAGATTTTGAGGTAAAAGAAATTAATCCCTTTTCATAGTTTTGACATTAAATTAATTTCTAGTATTTTATTTTTGGATATGGGGTTAATTTAGTTGGAACTTTAGCGGATAGCGGGTAAAAATACCCACATTTGGAGAGATGGGTCGTGGCATCTTCAGAAAGTGCCAGCCACCCCTTTTGATTATGACTCATGCTTCCACCTTATTTCTTTCTTCCCCCATCATTTCTTTCATGCAATTCCATCTCTTCTCTTCAAAATCAAAAGCTTAATTCTTCCAATTCAAAAGAGAAATCATTGCATTAAACATCACCATCTTATAATCTCCATTCAAGAATCAAAAGTTAGGGTTGTGGGTTTTGGTGGTGGCCGAAAATTTGGAGAAGAGAGGAAGGGATTGTGAATTAAAAACCCTAAGTAATTGTCTTCCTTGTTGAGGTAAGGAATTTCCCCAAATTTAGCTTTAGCTTTTCTTTTGAAATTAGGGTTCATGGATGAACCAAATTGGGGGGCTTTTACTAGAAATGATTTATGGTTAATTTTTCTCAATTCCTTAGTTAACCTAGTTGTCATTGAGTTATATAATGTGTTTAATTATGAAATAGATAAGCTCTCGTGATAAATTGAAGTTATGAGAAAAGATGAATCTTTTGCTAGTTATTGAAAAGATGATGAAAATGGTAGAATGAACTACCTAATGTTAATCTTAAGGTTGGAAGTGACTCAATGACAAATGGGTTGGGTTTTGGGTTTAGAAAAGGGTAGTGATTGTGAATGACTAGGTTGAACTAGTCAAGTTGTGAATATAAGCTTATACATGTTTTGATATGATTTTAGGTTGAAGCTTGCTTGTGCTTGTTGTTAGCGTTATTCTCTTTGTTGCGAAGGAGGTGAGTATATTTGCATACCCTTATGTTTACGTTGGGTCAATTACCATGAGATGTGAATGTTCCAAGCATGGTAATTGATTTAGCTTGAAGCCCATGTGGGGCATTGTTTACGAGGCCTAAGAACCTCCGGGGCCTAAGAATCCCGATAGTTGATGTGATATGAGGCCTAAGAACCTCCGGGGCCTAAGAATCCCGATAGACATGATTGTTATGATTGTTTAGCTTATATGGATCCATATATGTATTGTTTTCTGCAAGGTGAATATGTAAATGTGACATGACGATGCCATAGGTTACATGTGAAAGTCCTTGTACTATGCCCTCCTTCGTATTCGTAAATGTATGCAAGTATATTCACTAAGCCTTTGCTTATAATTTAGTTGTTTACACTTTTATAGGTAGTTCTGGAAGAAGGAACTAAGTGTGTGTTGATAAGATTGAAGTTGTAGATATTTCTGGAAGAACTTGAAGGTAATTAGGTCATTCTCGAACGAATGACGATCTTTTGGTATAGAAGCTTAGACGTCCCACACCTCATGGCTCATGGTACATTTTGGTTTGAGGTCATGTTTTGGAACTATTTCAGTAAATGTCCCAGTTGTAAAGTCTTTGAGAAATGGTATTGTTGTTATGGGCGAAAATGTTGCCAAAACGGGTAAATGACCCGTTTGGGTTGTTCTTGGAATTGTGAAACAAGTTATGTTGTAATTATGTTTGTAATGCGACTACCTTGCTGTTGGAAACCTTTGAAAAGTGTTTTGAGAAGTTCGCTTTGAAATTTGAAGTTTGCTAGTTGGATCAAGTGTTAAAATGAGTTTTAGGATTGCTGTCAGGTGGTCCACTGCGGCGCAGTGGGGGTGACTTTGCCCACTGCGGCGCAGTGGAATCCCACGGAATTAATGTTGGTCCTTCCCACTGCGGCGCGGTGGGAGATGTAACGAACCCACTACGGCGCAGTGGGACATATTCCGGTTCTGGCCTAGGATATCCACTGCGGCGCAGTGGGTCGAGGACTCCCCACTGCGGCGAAGTGGGATGTAAAAAAAAAAAAAAAAATTCTTATGTTTTTGGTTTATCAAGTCTGGTGCTTTCAACTACAATGCTCAAGAGATGTATGTAGAGATTTAGCTACATGAAGTTGTCGGGAAAATATCTCTTTATTTTAGTGATTTAGTTTATTTAGTTTATTGTACTTTTATTATATATTTATTTGTAGTCTTTTGCCTACATATAGAGTTCGATATTTAAATTTAGGTATATTTTTTTTTCACATCTTAATATTTTAATTAACAAAACTATAAAACTAATAAGCTATTCATTTGCCTTTGGCTTGGACTGTGATTATATTAAGGTATAGACTTTGCCTTTGGCGGGTCTTCGTGGAGTTTACCGGGCGGGCGGGGGTTCGGAATCGGATAGGTCCAAAGTATCCAGTCCGGATACCCGTGATCCGGCCCTTGCTGTTCTAAAATAATAAAATAAAAAAAATAAGCTATTCATTTTACAATAAATATTAAAAATTTTTTAAAAATTGTCTCTTTTTATTTTATGTAATTATACCTTTGAATTACCAGAATTACCCTTGACTTTTTATGTTTTGTCTTTAATAAATTATAATTTACACTCTAAACCTTTATTTCAATAATCAACACTTTAAGCTCTCATATTCTAAATTCTACTATCACAATTACATCAACTTACACCACTTGACACCGCCACCACCACCAATAGTTCATCACCGACACCACTAGACCGCCTTCACCACTGCCGCATTGCGCGGGTACCATGCTGGTATCTATACAATCTATATCTATGTATACTATATTATAAAGTCTAGCTAACATTTAAAGTTTTAATATTTACTTCCTCATAAGATTAATGAAGTACCTAAATTGTTCTTCTTCTTTATTCAATAATTTAAACATCTCTACCTAATATACCTATAATACCTTTAAATCTAAATCACTCATTTTTTTCTCTCTTAAAATCTCAACCACTCATTTTTCCTCTCTTCTCCATAAATCATTTTATTCCTCTAATTTTTTCAAAATCTTTTATCTCAAAAACCGTACATCGATAAATTATAAAAATTGTATGAGTGTTCTTAAAATTTCATGCTCTTTCATTAGAGATGTCATTCGATATACTTTCGACAAATTTTCTAAATCCGAGGCTGAAACCCGTACGAGTAAAACATTTGCTATCATACTCTATGACTTATCACCTCTTATGACCTATAACTCTCACCATCTCACCGACGCAACATGCGTGCACTTACTCTCGTTTACCTAACATAACTATAATACCTTTTTGTTCTCCTCAAATCTCAACCATTATTTTATTTTTTCTCTCCTCATAAATTAATTTTTTTCCTAATTCTTATAAAAACTTTAATATCAAAACAATACATCATCAAATTATAAAAATTATATGATAGTTGCTAACATTTCATGTTTTTTCATTAGAGATGTTATTCGATATAGCTTCGACGAATTTTTAAATTCAATGACGGATTCTGTCAAAAAGATTACTTCATCACCGCTATCGCCACAACCATCATTATACTACCATCCTGCCCTCACCTCCATCGCCGCCACCATACATGGATACCTTTCTTGCTTAAATTTAATAATTACATATTCACTTGTTTCTATATTTCCTTTTATTTTTACCCGACGGGTGTAATGTAATGTCTCATAAACCCAGCGGCCCTCACTCAAAACCTTTATAAGGGTTTATCAATGAATGTCAACTGAGGCACATCTTGCCATATTACGAAAGGGTTTTAAGGTATGAATTCCGTGTATTTCTTTATTACGAAAGTTATTATTTTTAATGTATGTGTTGTTAGCCCTTTGTTTGTTTGTAGATGTGTCTGATTACATTGTTAAATTATAGAGTAAATTCCATCTGTTTGTTAAATTTATGAAGTGATTTTTGTAAGATATTCAAGCTAATAATTTGATGGAAAACTCATTTGTTCCCTTTTTAGGGTTTAAGCTACATTATACCTTATTTTAATAAAAAAAATTAAGTACAATAACTTTACCTAATTCCAGCATAAGGGGGAATGGGGATTTGACAAAAATCAACCATTTGATAAAAAAGAACAATATTCTCTATATATATTTGATAAAAATCAGAAGTTTGTAGAAACTGATGAGTGTTTGATTTCATCGAGTATGTGTATGAACCGATGATTATATGATTCAAAACAAGTCTCCGTGTTAACAGAACATTTTATTATTATTTGATAGAAACCTATAAGTCCTTTTCAGTTACTAAACATATTGTTAACGAATGAATATCTTAGATGGAGCATAGTAAGAAGCAGGAGGTTTCTAGTGTATATTGTGACCGATTCCCTCGTTTATCTGCAAAATATCCATGGTTTGTCGTTCAGAACATGGAAGATGACATGGATGTCCACATTTTCTCCACATTAGAAAACCCGTTGTTTAAATATCATTGTCGAATCCCTGACCTGATCGGGAAACGTATTTGGAGATGTTTCCATGGCTGGTCGGTTCTCTCCAACTATCCTCACAACACTATGTGGTCTTTGTATAACCCATCCACTTGTAATGTCGTATCCCTACCTCCCCTGATTCTGAAAGACCGAGATTATCAATCTATCAGGGAATGCTGTTTGTCAGCCCCGCCTAATGATCCCAATTCAGTTTTCTTGTTAACAATAGCAAATAAGCCTACCTTTGTTTTCTGTCTGCTATCACCTAAAAGAAAGAAAAGCGCAAGAAAGAAGCCAAGGTGGACTGAGATGTCGTACTCTAATCAACTTAAGAAATTCACCTTGGATGGTGAATTAGTACATAGCCTTACGTGTTGCAATGGTAAAGTATATGCCCTAAATACCGACTGTGCTATTTCTGAGCTTTTTGTACAGGTTGATATTGTAGTTAATGATAGCGAAGTTGTGATAAAGCTACTGTTCTTTGGACCATGCCCTTTTGTTTCTTCCCATCGATGTAAAAAGTGGATTCATTTCCTGAAAGGATCATGTTCGGAATTATTCTACATTAGAGTAGGTTTTCTTGACGAAAATAAGAAAACACCTGGTGATGTGTATTTGTTTAGATTGGACCTGACTAGAATAAACTGGGAAGACTTAGAAGGCCTCAAGAATTGGGACATGACTGGTATGACGCATGATGATTTGAATGATTTGGAATCTGACGACTTCAATGACCTGGACACTGCTAGATTAATGTGGGATGAAGTGCAAGACCTTAAAGGCTCCAATTTTTTTGTGGATCTTGGTTGTGATAACTCGATATTTTACACCCCTACAATTGGCTCAGAATTTGGGGATTTTGTATACATTCGTGATAAAATGGACAATGTAATATATTCATATAACGTCAACTATCAAACCATCATTCTATGTCCTATACCTTCTCCATCGCTCCCAACAAGCCATGTGTTGTTATGGGAATGCAGGTATTGCTGTTTTACTATTTGTACTTTTTATCGTGTGTGTTTTATTGCAGGAAAACTGTTTTTTAATATCATTATTTTTGTAGTTTACCGGAGGACAAAGAAGAAGACAAATCTATGGTTGATAATAAAAAAGATGAAGATGCAATAGTGGTAAGATCTGTTACTAATGGCCCCATTGGAACTGATGAATCAGGCCTTCTTAGTGTCCCGTTTGATGTTTTGGTGATGCTCATGGAGTTTTGTGTTGGTGTAGAATACATGAACTTCCGTGCTACATGCAAACGTTGTCATCTCGCAGCGCCTCTGAAGCTATGGAGAAACAAAACGGCATTAAGGAGCCTGCAAAGTTATTCTTTAGTTTCCCCGTGGCTGATGGCTTTGCAAAAACATCGAGGGGTTATCGCTTTTAAAGATCCAATGTTGGGTGATGACTACTATATGAAGAATTCAGAGATATCGGTTTTAAATGAGACAATATATTGTTCCCGGTTTGGTTGGTTGGTTGTTTGAAATCGGAGACTTATTTATAGTGTTCTTTAACCCTTTCACAAATGATCTTTGCGATCTTCCAAATCCAGGTTTCCATCTTGAAAGCTTATGCTTTTCAGCCCCGCCTACTTCCCCTGATTGTATTGTGGTTGGATTTGATCATATACCTGAATGGGACGTTTACATTCTATTCCTAGCTCAGGAACCAACCTGCTGGCGTAGGTTTCATTTAGGCCCTGATCCACTTTCTCTTTGTTTTCCAACATTATCCGGCCGTGATCTTTATGCCTTGTCTAACAACAGAGAACTCGTCGTTTTCAAAAATTTGGGTGAAGAAGATGTTGCTTGGAAGATTTTTGAAGCCAAAGTACCGACAAGTTCTTGCAGATCTGAGGTACAGTATTACTTGGTAAAATGTGATGAACATCTATTACTAGTCATTATGGGTGCGATTGGAGAACCCATTGAGATATTCAAACCTAACGACTCTACACAAGAATGGGAAAAAATAAATGGTATTGGAAAGCACATGATTTATATTTGTGATACGACATGTCTATGCATAGAAGCCAAAACTCAAGAAATGGAGAATAAGATCTACCTTCCTAAACTATGTTTAACAAACGGCAAGATTGTCTTCTATTCGCTGGAAACATGCACGTTTCACACTTTTAATGGCAAAAACATCCAAGAAAATGCAAGTGATGTCTCAAATGTTGCACATCTTTCTGCTCATGCATGGGTTCAACCAAGTTGGTTTTGCTGATTTTGCTATTTGCAGTTTACTTCTTTTTATATCTTAGACTTTGTTCTTTGTGCCAGTGTGGGGTTAAAGCCACTTGGTAGAGATGCCTCAAGTCAATGGTTCAATCTAATGTATATAATGCGTATCGGGTAATCTAGGCATAGGAGTATAAATAATGTAACGGTTAGCCGTTCAAAAGTAAGACCTGGATATCATAATTATATTTATTAGTAATAAACCTATGGGACATGTTAAACCTTTAGCACTCCCTTAGTTTTGTTTGATACATCTTCATATATGGAACTACTTTTTAATATATGAAACACAATCAAATTTTACTTGTTTTGCCTGCTCATATAATTTTAAGTTTACAACATGGGCAATATATCAGGTGCCAACTTAATATTATGTAAACGTATGTAATGCAAATACTTGAGTTCATTACTTATTCCTGCTATTGCCATTTTGTTTAAGAATAAAACTCCATTAAATTTGTTTGTCGACGGCCATTTCTGTGGCAGATAGTGAGTGCTATTGCTTTATCGTTCTTGTCATAGGTGTATGTTTTAGTTATCTAAAATATCTATGGTTGGGGGTCACTTTATGTTGATTTCTGTTTCTGATCACAACTCAATAGAACTAGTCATTCATTATGGTAATTGTTCATCCATGCTCTCAACTTCCCTTCACCTGAACATGCTACCTTTGGGTACAAAACTCGACTTTCAACCTTAATCTTTCGAAAACAAAACCTATGGGTGGATATAGAAACAAAGCCCACACAATCTGATCTTGAATCGATCAAAACAGTGACAATTAAAAGAAGTCCTTTTGTATACAATGGCAGATTGGGAAGCTAATAGCAAGATGAATCTAAAGGTATCTTACAATATGATATGTTTTGGGTTAGACAATGGCTGCAGTTGCAAGGGAGGAGCAGTTGTTCCAAAGTCAGAAGATTGAAGAAGCAAAATAGAAATGAGGAATGGGCAAAGAAGCAATAGACTAAAGAGTTGAAGAAAAAGAATGTTGCTAACACAAAGTTTGAAGCTTATGTATATCCACATATTGTATGTGTTTTGTGATTGTGTTAGTTATCTGATACGGAGTATATGTTTGTGTTTGATTTAATGCAGGGCATGGAGTTGATTTAGCTGAAGCCCGAGGCTAGGTTAATTGTGGGATATATGTAAATCCGGAAGCCAAGACGTTGTATATAATTCATTTCCATGGTATGTGTTTTTGACACTTGTGATTTCAGGTTACTTTCTAGTATCAATGCAATGGACCCAAAGTCAAACAAGATATAATTTTCCACATACAGTACAAGTATTCTGTTTAGTTTGCTTGTCATAAAAGCTTAAGTTCTACTTTTAACATCGTTTAACTCTATTTGATACCAAAGAAGTGAAGAACTGTTTGCTCAAAGTTGAGCTCAAATAAAAGTTGATATCTATGAACTGTGTTTAGCGATTGAAATTCTGGTAGATTTCTAAATACCAAATGTGTGAAAAATGTTAATTATGTTTGATAGAAAATACACATAGGTACATCAAAAAGTAGATTGTAGTAAGAGTGGGCCATAAAAAGTTTATCAAAATACAGGAATACAAATTAAACTTTATAGAATATTGGAAAACAAACCTCAGAATGGCGATTACACAAATCGGAGTTCTTAGATATCAATAGCACATCAATGAGTGTGATGTAGATGATCGAGAGAAACAAAATACTATTAGATTTACCAGTATGGCTTATAAGATAGTATGGAGATATATATGCTAAATGTTATGAATGCAGGAGTGCTCAAAGGTTCAATGGGCAGAATTCGTTTGGAATCTCATTGTATACCGAGTCATATACTACTTTTGTTTTATGGATATGAAGAGAGGCCTAAACTGCCTAGTATGCATTATAACAAAAGACTCGCACGACCATATATGTTTTGAACTTTGAAGGATGAGGGAAAATCGAATTAAGTACTCTTTTGCGTCGTTAAGCTGGTAGAAAACGGAAAGGTTCATGCTTTATCCTTCTAGTTTGTATAATCATCATTCTTATATACACATTACTTTTGATGGTTTAGGTCTACATGGATTAGTGAATTTTATATACATAAGATTGATTTAATGTGTTGCTGCTACCAGGGAAACTAATGGAAATAAGAGTTTGTTCAGAAAAAGAAAATTACAGAAACTGGCTTGAAACTAAATCACCATGAAAATCAGATCCTCTCTTTTCAATGGAAATTACAACTTGCCGATCGAATTGGAGGGTATCACGTGTCTAACATCCTTTGGTTCATAAGTTTTCTTTGCAATAACAATTTTTGCGATCTCCTGAGTCCTGATCATGACTGTCCACTGGAATGATTGTCATATTTTACTTAGCTTTTTCTTTCTTTTTCATTGTTACTTTGTTCTTACTAAAATTGTTCATCATTTAAAAGTACAATTTTCCTTTCAAAAAAAAAATAATAAATTTAAAAGTACACTTTAATGCAACAACCTTAAAAGGGCGTTGGATTGCATGAGGATTTGGAAATGAGAGATTTGAAAGTAAAATTAGAAAGAAAATGAACGATGGTCTTATAAATAAATTGTATAATACATGTGTAGGGATATAACTAAAGTTAAAGTTGTATATAAATTTTTTGTCATATGTACCATTTTGTTATCTAAGTTTTGTTATCTAAAGCATAAAACACTGTATAAAATTCATGGCTGGTAAATCACGTGTAACCTGCAACTTTCATCTATGGGATTATGTGGTCACTTGATGTCATACAACTTGGATTTCACCTCTTTAGTATTGCGCGTAGACTATGCTAGTTTTGAACTTACGACCAGTGCATTACCATTAAATACATACATGAGAATTGTTTATTATTATTATTATTATTATTATTATTATTACGAGAGGAATATACCCGCACGTTGCAGCGGTGATATGGGTGGTGATGTAATGACAATGACGGGGTGGCGGTAATGGGGTAATTTACTTGACGGGCTTCGCCCTTAGCCCTACGGGCTCCACTCTCGGATTTAAAAACTTGTCGAAAGTGTATCGAATGACATTTATAATGAAAGAGCATGGAATTTTAAGGAAACCCATATAATTTTATAATTTATCGATGTACGGTTTTTGGGATAAAAGATTTTGACTGATTTAGACTAATAAAATGATTTATGGAGGAGAGAAAAATAAATGATCCGTTGAAATTTGAGAAGAAAGAAAGAGTATTATAGTTATTTTAAGTAAATGTAAAATAAATATGGAAACATTTTGGGAAAGTAAATATTGAAATTTAAAATTTAGACATGGTCTTTTTGGTTTATAATATAGTATAGATTATTATTATTATTATTATTAAAAACAACTTTTATTGAAACTTTTTTAAAAAAATTTACAAGAAATTATTATTATTATTATAATTTTCTTTAATGAAATATGGCTTCACAATATAAATTTAAATTTGCAAATTTGGAGTTTGTTAACATAATTAATTAAAATTAAATTATGAAAATACTTGGAAGACTAAACGAGGATCTGCTCATTAAATGGTCTTTTTAACGCGGAACTAATAAAAAGAACATATATACATCTCACGACATTTACAAGTAATTCAAATATGTTGAAGAAAAATAGATAATCAATTTTCATGTTATCACTTAATAACTTCGGGAGTTCCTTTCAATAGGGATGTTATGTTTGGTACATTCAGACGAGTTAAGCTTCGTGTTAAGAAAGACGAGCATAGTGCCCGCGCGTTGCGACGGCTAGAAGGCGAGGACAACATAAAAGAAAGACGGTGGAGAAATAGGGCGGCGCGGAGGGTGATAGAAGGTTGATAAGAGCGTGTAATGATTAGAAAGAATGGGGAAAAGAGAGTATATAAGAGTTTTATGTTTAAGTAAGGGTGTAAAGGGTATTATGGAAATACTGAAAAAAATGCTTAATTTTCTAAAATAGTTGTTCATTATGTTTTATAAGGGAGTATAGATATAGAGTATAAAAGTATAGATATAAATATAGATATAGATAGATGTGCGGGTAAATTTTTTAATATATTTTTTGGAAGGAAGATAAACAATTAGATCGGCTAATATTTTTGTTTTTGGATTGAGGGACATGCATATGTTGGGCTAATAAGGATCTCCCCATTTGTGGGCTTAGGATGTAGTACTTCACGGCAGGTCATGCTTTTTAAAAATTGATTTACACAAGATGGTAAAAACATAAGAATGCGTGTCTTCACAACTAACACATATTTACACAATTTGCATTTAATACATTTGGTTTTCTCGCACATGAGGCAATTGAGTTAGTTGGCATGGTCGAGCAGTTCATGCACAATTATATTATGATGTCTAGGTCAATGAATTAGTTTTTAAGCGTTTTAGATTTGCAAAATCAACGTCGTAATTTGTTGCTCGTTTTCTTTATATTTTTATGTAAAGTTGTTACAGTTTGATTCAATAAGTTAATTTAATTTAAAAGAATCTTGTTATAGAACTTCAAAAAAAATAATAATAAAAAATTAATATAATTAGAATCTGATTGATTGTAAATACTTATTAAATTCGCTAATACTTTAGAAAGAAAAAAAATATACATATATATTTGAAAGTTTATTATTATTCACAACTTACCAACACCCACCAATATGCGGGGTGGCATCAAAATTACAAAATGTTAAATCAGGTTAGAACGACACCATTTCTCTTATGTAATCGCCGGATTATTCCTCCTACATTTATATAGTGAGAAACCTAACGACTCGATGTCTTCGCTAATCTTTTTTATATTAAACTCAACTTTGTCAAATATTTGGTTGTTGCGGGCTTTTCAAATGTACCAACAAGTAACAACAATGATATTTTTTAAAAAAAAGTATCGTCTTTCACAGATATTAGGACCCAATACCATCTTCAATGATGTATGGGGGTATTAAAATGTAGAGAACTTTACTTTTAATAAAGATAAAAAGATTTTTACCCAAAGTAAAAAAGACCTTGTTGTAAGTACTATCCATGATCTTTAAAGACATACTGGATTATAACCCGCGTAAAACGCGGACAAAACCTATAAAAAGATTTACATTTATACGTATAAAAAGCTAGCACAATGATATAATAAATAATTAAACGCTATTAAAAAATATGACAAAATAATATATAAAATAAGAATAATGAAAATAAACCGGTTGTTTCTTTTATAAATCAACCATGGTATAAATATAATTTCAAAGTCTAAAGTTTGATAGTGGTTTCTCATCCACCTAACAAATGTTTATTAGTTTTATGAAGTATATGATTATACTTTTAAAGATTACAGCATACGTTTTTTTCCAGTTAACTACGTATACCATAAAAGTTATATAGATTTACGGTATGCACAAAATAATTTGATACACAAATAGTAGTGGTTTTATAAAAGTTGATTTTATGCCTATGACCCACAAGCATGTAATCTCCTTCATTGAAGCCATAGCGAAGTTATTGATTTCCTAACGCCTCCTTCATTAAAGAGAAACTTGAATGGGAAAACTTTTGGGTTGTTTGCTTCCAAAGTATGACAATTTAAACCCAGATATTCCAAGATTCTTTGAATGCGTCAATGTCAGCCATTTTATCGAACACAACTTGATATGCAATGATATTGTATATATTGATGGAAGCAAATATATAAATCTTTATTATGCTAACGTTTAGAGGTATAATATTCATACATTTTTCATATCACGATAATGACTGTTGTCATAATATCTTTTATGAGCTCATTAAAATGATACATTATAAACAATAACAACCCTATTTTTCAACCTTAATCATATATCATCAAGTGTATATTTATACTTCATAACATAAGGTTAATTTAAACCATAATCCAATACAAAACTATTTGTTATTAATTATTTGTAAGAAAATCAAATACGAAAAATAAACTATAATTGAAGATGGATCATAATATTACTTGACACAAATTAAACAGGTGTAAATATAATTGCTAATACTTATTAGAACATCAAATATAAAAAAAAATATAAGATGCATCGACATAGGTTTTTGAAACAATCATTATTTGTTTACAAATCAAAAAAGCTAATTTCTTTAATAATTTTTTATTATACTAAAGCACAGTTGCTCTAATAACTTATCGACCAATCATATCTTTCAATTTTTCTAACTTTTCAATTTTGACTTTTTATTGACTTTTTGTTATTATATATAAAAAAAAGAAATAAACACAATATGTCGACCATGATGTTATTAAAATTAAAAAACCTTAAGATATATATCACATTATTAGAAACATTAAAAATAAAAAATTGATGCATACCATGTATCCTAATCCATATCGGTTCCTTACACAATATTTAAATAAATATACATTATATAGATATTTAATTTAATATCTAATGTAAACAACTCTAGATCCTACCTTAAATACAATACAAATCGTAAAACATAGATCGATATACAACATCTTTATCTTAAAACACAATAGCAATATATGCTTCTAATGCCCATATATTACATCATTTTGCTTTTTATTTCATAACTATATTTGAATTAAAACATTTTACGTATATCTTTAACTTAAAAATCAAAAGCGAGTTAAATCTATGAAGATTTAATATTGATAATGTTGTAAACTCCGTGTCTAATGTTGGACACGGGTCTAAAATCTAGTATTAATTTATAAGAAGATTTATAAAAGCGTATTGATTTTAATAATATTCATCTATAAGAAAATCAAATATGAAATCAAAATAAAATTAAAAGAAAATATATGATGATGTGAATCGAAAATGATATAAAAAAGTTAGATATATTAAAGAGTATCCAAAAAGTTAGACATATTAATTTTGATATGATTACTAGAATATTAATTAATAATATGTATTGTTGGAACATTTTATCTATAGTTGAAAGGCTAAAAAAATATTTGATTAAAGATTGAGTCAATGATGACGGTCATCATTTTGATTTAAAGGCAGAGAAATATGAAGAAAATTTAATTAAAGGTAATTAAAAGTTCTGTTTTAGTATTTATGAAAGATTGTTAGGTTTTTTTACCTCCACCCATGATCTTTAAAGACCTTGCTGCAAGTACTATCCAAGCCGGCGGTTAAATGTAAACCAAACAGGTCCAATACCGATAATAAGAAAATAGAAGGAGACCTGCACCAAACCTCAAATTTCGGTGGCCAGCCGTCTCTTCTTCGGTGTTACATAACCTGCTCATCAAACCCCTCGGCCCTGAAATCTAAGGTATGAAAATCAGATTTGTTAACCCTCTTTTTGTTTGTATTTGTGTATGCGTGTGATTACATTGTTAAACATTAGAGTAAATTCCATGTATTTTGTAATATCTATGAAGTGATTTTTTATATGAAGTTCAAGCTAATAATTTGATGAAAATCATATCTTTGCTCTTTTTTTAGGGTTTAAGCTACATTACAACAACAACTTCCCCCAATTCCGGAATAAGGGGATTTGATAAAAATCGAAACTTTGTTTTAACAGTATTTGTATAAACTGATGATTATATGATTAAAAATAAGTCTTTATGTTAACAGAATATTCAATTTTTTATTCGATAAGAATCTATAAGTCCTTTTCAGTTACTAAACATATTGTTTATGAATGAACATGTTAGAAGGAGCATCATAATAAGAAGCAGGAGGTTTCTAGTGTATATTGTGACCGATTCCCTCGTTTATCTGCAAATTATCCATGGTTTGTCGTTCAGAACATGGAAAACGACATGGATGTCCACTTTTTCTCCACATTACGAAACCCGTTGTTTAAATATCATTGTCGGATCCCTGACCTGATCGGGAAACGTATTTGGAGATGTTTCCATGGCTGGTTGATTCTCTCCAACCATCCTCACAACAATATGTGGTCTTTGTATAACCCATCCACTTCTAATGTCCTATCCCTGCCTCCCCTGATTATGAAAGACGGAGATTATCAATCTATCAGGGAATGCTGTTTGTCGGCCCCTCCTAGTGATCCCAATTCAGTTTTCTTGTTAATGAGAGCCAATAAGCCTACCTTTGTTTTCTGTCAAGTATCACCAAAAAGAAAGAAAAGCCTAAGAAAGAAGCCAAGGTGGATTGAGATGTCATACTCTAATCAACTTAAGAAATTCACCTTAAATGGTGAATTACTATATAGCCTGAACTGTTGCAACGGTAAAGTATATGCCTTAAATACCAACTCTGTAATGTGTGAGGTTTTTATACAGATTGATATTGTAGTTAAGGATATAGACGTTGTGATAAAGCTACTGTTCTTTGGAACAAGCCCGGATCTTCCTTCTGATCGATGTGAACACTGGATTCATTTCCTGAAAGGATCCTGTTCGGAATTATTCTACATTACAGTAGGTTTTGTACACATTCCTGAAAGGATCGATGTGAACACGGAATTATTCTACATTACAGTAGGTCGTGATAACTCTATATTTTACAGCCCTACAGTTGCCTCGGAGTTTGGGGGTTTTGTACACATTCGTGACAAAATGGACAAAGTAATTTATTGTTACAACGTCAACTATCAGACCATCATCCAGTACCCTTTACCTTCTCTATCCCAACCAACAAATCATGTGTTGTTATGGGAATGCAGGTATTGTTTTTGCAAGACTACTTGTAATTTTTTTTATCATATGTGTTTTATTGCGGGAAAAATGTTTCTTTATATCATTATTTATGTAGTTTACAAGGTGACAATGATGAAGCCGTATCCACAGTTGAGAATAAAGAAGAGGAGGATGCAATAGTAGTGGTAAAGTCGGTTACAGATGACCCCATTGGATTCGATGATTCAGGCTTTCTTAGTATTCAATTGATGTTTTGGCAACGCTTATGGATTTTTGTGTTGGTGTGGAATACATGAACTTCCGGGCGACGTGCAAACGTTGTCATCTTGCTGCACCTCTAATACAATGGAGTGACAAATTAGCATTAAGGAGACTGCAAAATTATTCTTTACCGTCACCATGGCAGATGGCTTTGCAAAAACATCGAGGGTTTATCGTGTTTAAAGATCCGATGTCGGGGGATGAGTACTATATGAAGAATTCACGGATATCAGTAATTAACGAGAAAATTTATTGTTCCAGGTTTGGTTGGTGCTTGTTTGAAATAAGTGACTTATGATTGGTGTTCTTTAACCCTTTGACAAATGATCTTCGCGAGCTTCCATTCTCAGGTTATCATTTTGAAAGCTTATGGTTCTCGGCCCCACCTACTTCCCCTGATTGTATGGTAGTTGGATATATAAATATACGTGTATGGGATGTTTGCGTCCATTTTGTAGCTCAGGAACCAGCATGCTGGCATAGGTTTCGTTTAGGTCCTGATCCACGTTCTCTTTGTTTTCCAATATTATTTGGCCGTGATCTTTATGCCTTGTCTAACAACGGTGAACTCGTTGTCTTCAATAATTTGGGTGAAGAAGATGTTGCTTGGAAGATTTTTGAAGCCCAAGTACGAACTACTTCATACAGATCTCAGGTACGATATTACTTGGTAAAATGTGATGAACATCTATTACTAGTCATTGCGGGAGCGATTGGAGAACCCATTGAGATATTCAAACTTAATGACTCTACACAAGAATGGGAAAAAATAAATGGCATAGGGAAGCACATGATTTATATCTGTGATACATGTCTATGCATTGAAGCCAAAATTCCAGAAATGGCGAATAAGATCTACCTTCCTACACTATGTTCTACAAACGGCAAGATAGTCTTTTATTCACTGGAAGCATGCATGTTTCATACATTTAATGGCAAGATCCACGAAAATGTAAGGGATATCTCGACTGCTACACATCTTTCTGCTCATGCATGGGTTGAACCAAGTTGGTTGTGCTGATTTTGTTATTTGTACTTACTTTACTTCTATTTTTATCTTAGACTTTCTTATTTATGCCGACGTGGGGTTAAGGCACTTGGTAGAGTGTTATGCCTATGGGTCAAGTCAATGGTTCAACTTTCGTATAGGTATATGGAGTAGAGATAATTTAACGATTTGCGGTACATATTCATTATTATAGCATCTTTCCAATCATTTTTGTCTGATACATATTCATATACGAAACACTATTGAATTTTACTTGTGTTTTGGGTAACAACTTAATATCATGTAAACATATGTAATGCAAATACTTTAGTTTATGTTTTAATCCCTTCTATTGCCACTTTCTTTAAGGATAAAACTCCATTAGACTTGTTTGTTGGCGGCCGTTTCTGTGGCCAAGTGTGAGTGAAGGGATATTGCTTTATCCTTCATGTCATAGATGTATTTCTTGGTTATTCAAAATTTCTATGGTTGGCAGTCACTGTATCTCGTTGATCTCTGTATATGATAACAACCCAAGAGAATCAGTCATTGAGTATGGTAATTGTTCAAGCTTGCCCTCAATTGTTCCCTTCCATTCACTTGAAATTGCTACCTTTGGGTACAAAACTCGACATTTAACTTTCAAAATAAAATAAACATATGGGTTGATATAGAAACATAATCCACATGATCGAAAAGGCACCCAAAGTCTATTTTTGACACGTGATTTCAGGTTACTTTCTAGTATCAATGCAATGGACCCAAAGTCAGAACAAGATTTTGCAGGTGATTTGCCACATGCTTTCTAGTTTCTATATAATCTGTTTAGTTTGCCTGTTATACAGGATTGCATATATCTCTGCTTAAGTTCTACTTGCAACATGGGTTTACTCCATTTTGATAGCAAAGAAGTGAAGAACCTTTTTTCTCAAAGTTGAGTGTTCTGGTAGATTTTGACATACCGAATTTTAGCAATTTTTTTTTTTTTTATCATGCTTGATTGAAAACTACATCAAAAAGTAGATTATTGTAAGAGTGTGTCGAAAAAAGGTTTATCAAATTGCTGGAATACAAACCAAACTTTATAGCATATTGGGAAACAGACCTTTAAATGGCAATGACACAATTCACAGTTCTCAGAAACTAATAGCACGTCATTGAGTGTGATGTCGATGATTGAGAGATACAAAATTCTACTAGATTTACCAGTGTACGTTGCTTATAAGATAGTATGGAGATATCATATATGCAACGAGTAGTGCTCAAAGGTTCGATGGGCAGGATTATATTGGTGTGGGATTTTCAGTTTATACCCAGTCATTCTTTTGTTTTAGGGACGGCAATGGAGGAAAATATGCAAAGATAAATCTGAAAATGGTAACCGAACACAGAGGTGTAAACTAGGACAAAAGATCGACTCGCAGGACCATATATCTATTTAGATATACGAAAATGTAGATTCAAATAAGATCTGGAGCAAGATGATCAAGGATGGGGCCAAAGTGAAAGTACTCTTTTACGCCATTCAGCTGGTACACAGCGGAAAGGTTCATATCCTCTGAGCTTGTATAAGAATATATATGGTGAGTTCTACATACAGAAGATTGATTTAATGTGTCGATGCTATCAGGAAAACAAATGGAAAGGAGAGTTTGTTCAGAAAAAGGAAATTACACAAACTGGCTCGAAGCTGATCATGACCCATCGATCTCACATAATTTCTACACATCTAGACATGCAACAACTACATTCAAGTTGAATAGAATCGTCATTATTTTATTTAGTTCTTATTCATTGTTAGTTTGTTTTTACTTGTGTAGTCAAACTTATATTTGAAAAGGGCAATCATCACACATACATGAAACTAGGATTTTCTAAACCAAAATATGATCACCTTACTAAAATTGTGTGTCACTAAAAAGTACGAGTACCATTTAACGTAACAAAGCGAGTTGTTTTGAAGTCGATAAAAAAAAGTAATATTTGAATGGAAAAGTGATTATATGTTAAAATATGTAATTTTAAAAGAACATATAAATATATGTTTTTAAAAACATAAATTTGAAAACTTAAAATTTATTTTGAAAATGTAAAACCAAACACCCCTTGATGGCGTTTGATTTGCATGTGGTTTGGAGATGGGTATAGATTCCAAAAAATAAATGAGAAAGAAAAGATATGATAGTTTTATATGAAAACTGTGCATCATCTATCTATGTTTAGGGTAGTTTTAATGTCAATAAAAAATTTGTATCTTTTTCCAAAGTCCACCCTTAAATATTATAGTAGTGTACAACTATTTAAGGTATCTTAATTACACGCTTAAGGTTGCGTTTAACAACATGAATTAAATTTGGGGGAAGAAAAGAAGAGAAAAGAATGCTTTTTTATTGGCTCTTCTTCTTTTTCGGTCACCATGGTTTCCTTTCTTCTTGATAAATTGTATTCATGGTATGTGTTGTTTGAAAATGTGGAGAAGAATGTGACTTATTTGTATGTATATCAGTATATGTATGGATTCTTGGCAATGGAGATTTACATGGTGTCGCATGTATGGATTTTGAGTTGGAATTTATATATATATATATATATATATATAAAAGTAGATGGATTTTCCATACATATTTGTATGTAGATAAGCAGCAACGGAGATTCTTGGCAGTGGAGATAAAGGAATATATATATAGAAAATTAAAAATGAGTTAAAAAATCCATGTAATTAATATGACTAAATTAAAAAACTCAAAATGAAAATAAAATGAAAAAATGACTGGCTATCTAATGGTAGACCCAACATAGTTGGTTTAACCGGTTTTTTTTCTCACGATAGGACATATTTTTGTTTGGACCTTAATAAAGTGACAAGTTGAGGTACTTTTCAAGTAAAAAGCCCTTTAAGGTATTTTAATTACAACACTTAAGGTTGTGTTTAGCAAAACCCTTATATTTATTATTAAAAGTAGAAAGAAGGAGATTTAACTAAAAATTAAAGTTTTATACTAATAACTAGACGGATACCCGCGCAATGCGGCGTGATGGTGGTAGCGACGAAGGTATGGTGACAACAGCAGTGATGGCGGCGATGTGCGACAGTGATGGTGATGGTGGCGTGATGGTGAATGTAAATTAATTAAGGTAGGAGGGGTTAATATGATGTTTTAATAATTTATCAATTCAAGCAGCAAGGTTGGAAAAAGTGGTTAACACTCTTGCCTCCGGAGACAGAGGTCATGGGTTCTATCCTCATCCCTTGCAAGGTTGGAGGTTCTTTTCTATCTTTAGATAGAACTTGGAAGCAACCTCTCTACACTGTCGTGGTAGGAGTAAGGCTGTCTACATCTCAACTTCCCTCATACACCGTCAAGGTATTGGGACCCAAAACCCGTAGAATACGGCATTAGGCGTTACTTACTTATTTCTAAGAATTTATCAGTTTATTTATGATGGTTTCTTTAATTTACTTTTAGTGACAAGTTTGGGCCCAACGGGATTGGTTTTCCATATATCAAACTAACCAATCCAATATAGAAAACCCGTTATTTCCAAACCCGAAATCATTTTGTTACCATATTTGAACCCAGAAACCTCTAACTCTCTGTCTGAGTGTAGTCTCCCACTCTAATCGGAATATCAATTTTAAATATATTTATTAAATTCGGTGAAAATTAAAAAAAAAAAAAACAAATAAAGAATACGAGTAAATGGTTTAGTTCTTCCTGTTCGATAATAGCGAGTCGCCCCTGAAGTTAAAGGTATGAATTCCGTGTGATTAATCTATTAATTATTACTATCAAGATTTAAACCCTATTTTTGTTTGTCTGTGTGGTTAATCACATTGTTGTACTTTAGAGTAAATTCTATCTATTTATTATGGTTATGAAGTGATTATTATATGACGTCATTCAAGATAATAATTTGATCACATCTTTATTCTTTTTAGGGTTTATTAAGCTACATTATACCTTATTTTGTTTGATAAATATGATTAAGAACAAGTTTTTGTATTGTTTGCAATAATTTATTTTTGTTTGCAATAATATTGTTTGTGTGATAAATATCGAAGAGTCCTTTTCAGTTACTAACTCAAATATATTGTTATGAACGAATGAACATGTTAGATGGAGCATCATAGTAAGAAGCAGGAGGTTTCTAGTGTATATTGTGACCGATTCCCTCGTTTATCTGCAAATTATCCATGGTTTGTTGTTCAGAACATGGAAGACGACATGGATGTCCACATTTTCTCCACATTACAAAACCCGTTGTTTAAATATCATTGTCGGATCCCTGACCTGATCGGGAAACGTATTTGGAGATGTTTCCATGGCTGGTTGATTCTCTCCAACCATCCTCACAACAATATGTGGTCTTTGTATAACCCATCCACTTGTAACGTCATATCCCTGCCTCCCCTGATTCTAAAAGACGGAGATTATCAATCTATAAGGGAACGCTGTTTGTCCGCTCCGCCTGATGATCCCAATTCAGTTTTCTTGTTAACGAGAGCCAATAAGCCTACCTTTGTTTTCTGTCAACTATCACCTAAAAGAAAGAAAAGCCTAAGAAAGAAGCCAAGGTGGATTGAGATGTCATACTCTAATCAACTTAAGAAATTCACCTTAAATGGTGAATTACTACATAGCCTGACCTGTTGCAATGGTAAAGTATATGCCTTAAATACCGACTCTTTTTTCGATGATGTTTTCATACAGGTTGATATTGTAGTCAATGATAGAGAAGTTGTGATAAAGCTGCTGTTCTTTGGAACAACCCCGGATCATCTTTCCGATCGATGTAAACACTGGATTCATCTCCTGAAAGGATCCTGTTCGGAATTATGCTACGTTAGAGTAGGTTTTCTTGACAAAAGTAAGAAAACACCCGGTGATGTGTTTTTGTTTAGATTGGACCTGACCAGAATAAACTGGGAAGAGATGGAAGGCCTCAAGAATTGGGACATGACTGGTTTGACGTATGATGATTTGTTTAAATTTGAACAAGACGACATCGAAGTCTTGGAAACTGCTAGATCTATGTGGGATGAAGTGCAAGACCTTAAAGAGGCCAATTTTTTTGTGGATCTTGGTCGTGATAACTCAATATTTTACAGCCCAACAGCTGCCTCAGAGTTTGGGGGGTTTGTGTGTTTCGTGACAAAATGGAAAATCTAATTTATTCGTACAACCATAACTATCAGACCATCATCGAATGTCCTTTACCTTTTCTATCACTCCCAACAAGTCATGTGTTGTTGTGGGAATGCAGGTATTGTTTTTGTACGACTTATACTTTTTTGTCATATGTATTTTAATGCGGGAAAAATGTTTATTATCATTATTTCTGTAGTTTACAAGGTGACAATGAAGAAGCAAAATCTATAGTTGATATGAAAAAAGAAGATGAAGCAATAGTGATGAAATCAGTTACAGATGACCCCATTGGAATTGATGATTCAGGCCTTCTTTGTGTCCCACTTGATATTTTGGCAGCGCTTATGGAGTTTTGTGTTGGTCTGGAATACATGAACTTCCGTGCTACATGCAAACGTCGTTATTTTGCAGCACCTCTAATACAATGGAGTGACGAAACAGCATTAAAGAGACTGCAAAATTATTCTTTACCATCACCATGGCTGATGGCTTTGCAAAAACATCAAAGGGTTATCGTTTTCAATGATCCGATGCTGGGGGGTGAATTCTATATGATGAATTCACAGATATGGGCAATTAATGAGACAATTTATTGTTCTAGGTTTGGTTGGTTGTTGTTTGAAATAAGTGACTTATGCTTAGTGTTCTTTAACCCTTTCACAAATGATCTTCGCGAGCTTCCAAATCCGGGTTATTATCTTCAAAGCTTATGCTTCTCAGCCCCGCCTACTTCCCCGGATTGTATGGTGGTTGGATATAATCATATACGCGAATGGGAGATTTTCGTCCATTTCGTAGCTCAGGAACCACCCTGTTGGCGTAGGTTTCGTATAAGTCCCGATCCACTTTCTCTTTGTTGTCCAACATTATTTGGCCATGATCTTTATGCCTTGTCTAGCAATAGAGAACTCGTTCTTTTCAATAATTTGGGTGAAGAAGATGTTGCTTGGAAGATTTTCGAAGCCAAAGCACTGACAAGTTCTTGCAGATCTCAGGTACGATATTACTTGGTAAAATGTGATGAACATTTATTACTAGTTATTGTTGGTGCGATTGGAGAACCCGTTGATATATTCAAACTTAATGACTCTACTCAAGAATGGGAAAAAATAAATGGCATAGGAAAGCACATGATATATATTTGTGATGCGACATGTCTATGCATGGAAGCCAAAACCCGAGAAATGGAGAATAAGATCTACCTTCCAAAACTATGTTCTACAAATGGCAAGATAGTCTTCTATTCGCTGGAAACATGCACGTTTCACACTTTTAATGGCGAAAACATCCAAGAAGATGCAAGGGATGTCTCAAATGTGGATGTCTCAAATGTTGCTGCACTACTTTGTGCTCATGCATGGGTTGAACCAAGTTGGTTGTGCTGATTTTGTTATTTGTATTTATATTTTACTTTTATTTTATTTTTATCTTAGACCTTGTTTGTGCCGATGTGGGGTTATTTGTATCATTGTATGGAGTATAAATCGATCAGCCGTTCAAAAATAAGGCTTGAATATTATTGTTATATTTGTTGTTTTATTAATAAACTTTATGGGGCATGTTAAACCTCTAGCTCATCTCTAAATTCTAATCATTTAGCTTGATACATTTTCATATAGGAAACACAAAAGGGTAATGATAAATATGCTTAAAAATGTGTTGAAAATTATGCTTAATGGACCAAGTTTAAATATAGATTTAAAATAGGCACATTGATTTTTTTTTTCCTTAAATTATACCTGTGTTTTGCGTCCTCTTATAAATTTTAGGTTTACAACATGGGCAATATATACTTAATAATCATGTACACTAATGTAATCACGTTACTTAAGTTTATTGCCTTATGCTTCTATTGCCACTTCATCTAAGAATAAAACTCCATTAGACTTGTTCGTCGCAGCCGTTTTCGTGGCCAAGTGTGAGTTCTATTGCTTTATTGTTCATGTCATAGTCTCATGATAGTATGTTTTAGTTATTTAAAATATCTATGGTTGGCGGTCACTTTATCGTTGATCTCTATTTATCATCACAACTCAAGAAAATCAGTCATCGAGTATGGTATTTGTTCATCCTTGCTCTCAACTGTTCCCTTCCCTTCACCTGAAATTGCTACCTTTCTGCACAAAACTCGACTTTCGACCTTTAATCTTTCGAAAACAAACCTATAGGATTATGTAGAAACACAATCCACACTGATAGGCCCCAAAGGATACTGAGTATATTGCTACTAGAGCTGTCGGGTCTCTAGAAACCGGAATTTCCCTTTTGTTGGCACCTTTGAATTGGTATTTGGGGCAACAAGTGAAAATAAGGGAGCAACAGCCTGGATAAAGACATAAGAAAAATTGATCAATGCATAAACAAAATTACTTTCTATTCTAATGATGCAAGTTTGTTAAATTCTTTAAAAGTATGTCTACTTTATGGAAATGATGAAAAAAGGGGACAACAGGGGCAGGTCAGGGAAAGAGATGGGGTTTGGGTAACGGGTCAAGACAGGTTAAGGTTAAAACTAATCATTTCTTAGTATAGACTGAATTGGACAGCAGGTCATCTTGAAATGTGTGAGATAGAACAGACCCCCCACACATAACTAATTGCCACCTTAGTGAGGAAGCTGGTGTGTGGTAGCATTAGAGCTAATTTGTTAGTGATTGTGTTGGACATAAAGCATATTGCAACTTGATAGTGGTCCCAATCCCTAGCAGAGCCTGATTAACTTGGTTATGACGGTTAAAGATTGGCAGCTGAGAATGACAATTCCACTTATTTGTTCTGAATATATCAACTAAAAAGGAATAAAAAATCACCTTAGTTATTTCCTCTATGAAATGTACTTATATATCAGAACTAAAGACCTCATATATCATAAGTTTAGCAACACTCACGCATGAAAACATTTTGCTGAAGCACATAACAATTGTCTTCCCTCTGCCGTTTCCTATAATAGTTTGTGACGGATCCTAAAAGCCATGTTCACTAAAGTGTTGATGGGTAGGGGATTCTAGATGATGACCAATAAATAGAAGATATGGAACTTTAAACAATTTACGGCCAAAGATTTTTCGCCCATTACTTTTCCAACATTAGATTATTCAGTCAGTTATTCACTAATAAACTTCGTTCGACCTTATGTTAGTAGTCAATGGGGTGTTACGACACTATTTTATTCACTAATAAAATCACTATTATAGATACAGCGTGTTACGTCATTATTAATATTCAATATTTTGCCAATGGGGTTGGTGACCAATTGATAAGTTCTTTCACCTTGGGGAGATCTACCTTGATTCGAGTCTCACTCCCACATTTGTGAGGATGGATTAATAGTGATTTTTTGAGAAACATGGGTTTCATCCCATGCATGCGTGTAATATAGGAGTATGAGTAGATTAGATAGTCGTTCTACAAAAAATAATAAAAAATTTTAATAATAAAAATTCTATTTTACTTTATTATTGTTTAAAATATAGCTTACTATTTTCATCAATAGAAAATTGATCTATATATTTTAAATGTAACATATCTTAAATATTTCTATCAAAATATGCTTTGTTTTTTCTATATAATATTAACTGTTATTCTATTTGATAAGATATAAGATAAAGAGTATTATTTTATCATCTCTAAATATATATCAAAGAGAAACCTTAATTTATAATTGAAAAAGTATGAACCCAATTTTAACTTTTATTTAGAAACATTAGATCAAATGATGATGTCATATACTACCTTATTTAACTTTTTTAGATTTAATTTAATTTTATTAAATTTAAACTATTATTACTTCCTTGTAGACATTAATAATTAACGTTGTTAATGATATAATTATAGAAACTAATATTTTTAAATTTATATCATATTTTACCTTTAAAATTAATTTTTATTGTTATTACAATAAAATTTTCTTTTTTAATGTAATACGTTTCTCTTAAGTTATATTTTGTATAGGATTTTTATCTTATAACAAATAAATTTTGGTTATAAACATTTTTGTATCGGATTGTTATCATATAACGTATTTATTAAATCAATATTTTGAAAACTGGACCAGAGTCAAACTGGTCTTCTTAAAAAAAAAAGTAAAAAACAAATATGGAGTTTATAGTAAAATATCACAATTATATATCAAAAAATAATTGTATGAAAATTGCAATCATATTATGCATAATTTTAAGTTAGATTAACACAACATGCGATATATAGATTGATAATTAAATTGTTTAGCAATTTTAGTGTATAACTAAATTATTCAAGCAAAACGTTAAAACACAACTGCAATGACAATGAAGACATATCCGAATGAATGAAAGACATCCAAATAAACGAAACTTTACTTAGCGAGACCTCTAATAAATGATGTATCCATTTTTCAAAACTATGGTTAAATAACGCACAAATATATATGAGAAACAATGACTAAGGTTTGTTACAAAAGCAAACTTCATTCCTAAAAGCGAACTGTCTGGTCACTGTTAACCGGAATATAATCGACGACTAATGTAACTTCATGATTTCTAGTGGTTTAAATATTACTTGGTTAAATATTTGTTAACTTATGATAGTATAAAAATTTAACATGTCATTAATTATTATGTTTCCTGCGTATTACGCGGGTATATATATATATATTAGATATTATTTTTGATTTCTTGATTAAAATTATTGCGTAAAAGGTTTAAATCTGTGATGGAAAACCAGAAAGTGTAAATTAAATTTAAAGGGGTATATATATATATATATTAGCTATTATTTTTGATTTCTTGATTAAAATTATTGGGTGAAAAGTGTAAATTTGTGATGAAAAACTAAAAAGTGTAAATTAAATTTAAAGAGTTTTTTTTTTGTATAATCATAAAAAGTATAAGTATTAAAATTATCATTTAAGAAAGATGAAATAATTAAATTTGATTTAATGGCTCTAAATCAAAGATGGAATTTATTTAAGGGTTCTTGTTTGTTTAATAATGAATTTAGGACCTGGTTATATATATATATTGGTAGATAACCACATACTTCTGTTAATTAAATATAAAATCAGGAGTTACTTTGTAAATTTATTGACCAACAATGATTTGTGTATCGAAAATTAAACTTAAAGGTAAAATTAATTTAGGATATAACTACAAAAATTAGTTTCATAAAATGAAAGTAACCTTTTGTTAGAAAATGAACTTATTTTTTTCATTCAGCTTGACAAGTTCAATTTAACTTTAGCTTAAAACAAACATAATGAAGTTACATAAATAACATATGCCAACATACATAATTGAGGTTGTGGAACGTGCGGCTAAACTTACTAGTTAAGAACGAGAGATAGTGCCTGTGCGGCGGTGAGATGGTGGGGTGATAGGTCAAGTCATAGAGTATGATAGCCAAATGCCTTAACCGTACGGGCTCCGCTCTCGGATTTAAAAATTCGTCAAAAGTATATCGAATTACATCTTTAATGAAAGAGCATGAAATTTTAAGAACAATCATACAATTTTTATAATTTATCGATATACAGTTTTTGAGATAAAAGATTTTGAATGAATTAGAGAAATAAAATGATTTATGGATGAGAGGGAAAAAAATAAATGGTTGAGGTTTGAGGAGAGCAAAAGAAATGAGTGGTTGAGCTTTAAAGTTATTATAGATATATTAGACAGAAATGTTTAAATTAGTGAATAAAGAATAAGGATATTTTAAGTAGTTCAAATCATTTTTTTCTTAAAAAAAAAGTAAAATGCTTTATAAATAGTATTAGATATTAGATAATATCAAAAGAAATTCTTTTGAAGAATGATTGCTTTTGGTGATAGATTGAGAATAACATTTAGCAAAAAGCTGGGTTATGACTTCTTTTGCGAAGAATACCATTCATGAAGTGACAATGACCCCCTTTCTACTTACTTTGATCATTGTTGAAACACTTTAGAATCAAATTCCATTTAAAAAAAGTGTGTGGTTTTTAATTTCTTTGAATGAATGGTTGCCAAATAAGACCACATATCATTATACTAATAATTATAATTATTAAAAAAAAGTTCTCAAAGAAGAATATGTATCTTGAATGCATATATGTCAAAAACAAATTGTTTAAATTTCAAGTGGATCGTGTTGGACTTATTATGTGTTTGATTTCATTACGAAGATCAATGAAGAGGTTAGTTTTTTTTTTTTAGAACGGCAATTTTCATTTGCTTTTTAAGAGGTTAGTTATTAAAGTGTCCAAAATGTCTTTTATCTTGAATACATATGGGAAAAGGTTATGTACAACATGTAGTACCTATCTTAGGTAAAGTAGGGGAATTATGTAAAGTTCAGGAAAGGTTATTTAAAATTCAGGGAGACTATGTATGTTTATCAAATTCAAAAATTTAATTTGTAATTTTTTTTAAAGGGACAATACCTAAGTTTAGGTAAAATCTGCATTACGGATCATTTTTCCCGATACATATATGCATAAATGTTAGTTAACATATTATAACTTTAATAATTATTAATCCTATTTAACGCATGAATAACATCCAATACCATATTTTATTCTTTCCTTATACTTTCTGAAAGGCAACATCCAATACCATATGACCATATATATATATATATATATATATATATATATATGGGTTTTAGGTAAAATAAAACAAGTATTAAAGTAAAACAAATAAATCAGTAGGTTTTTGTTCACTAAAAATTACCATGCATCATGAAAATCATCGTGCATCAATTGCTTCGTGATTCTTCATGCATCAATTTTATCATGAGCTAAAGGTCAATATCTTATCTTATTTGTTTTACTTTAATACTTGCTTTACAATATCCAACCCATATATAATATATATATATATATATATATATATATATATATATATATATATATATATATGAAGAAGTAAAACGCTTTTTCTATACTTTTTCCTGGCGCAGCTGGGCCATCCTGGATTTGAACCAGAGACCTCGCCCGTGAAGTAAATCATCGCACCTACGGTCCAACCAATTGGGAGAGAATCAATAGATTCCTTTTCGGGAGAATTTCATCCTTTCCGAACGCAGCATACAACTCTCCGTTGTACTGCGCTATCCAAGTGTGTCTGTTCCTCCTTTCTTCCTTACCATGACAGGTTATATATATATATTTGAAAAGTTAGATTAGGAACCTTAAAAAAATAAAAATTTTTAGGAACCCTTTTGAATTAATCATGACCTTTAAAGATTTTAATCAATGGCTAAAATAATTCATGGTATTATTGTAAATAATTAAAGGACAATTAATGTAAAATAGTGACAAAAGGGCATTGTAGGAATTATATAAGAAAAAAACCGTCCATTATTTTTGCCACTAATACAGTCTTTTTAGATTTCAAAAACAAACATCCTAAAATATAAGATGCCTTCATCGCCGATCCACATGTTCATTCATGTAATTTTTACCCAATAGCAATTGAAGGTAATCATGAATGAATTAATTGATTGATTCAATCGCCAACAATATCTTCGCTCGGTTTTTCATCTAAGCTCTATTAGTGTAATTCATCTGTGGGTCACAACAAATTAATTTGATGTGTGGGGGTGATTTAATCTTTAATCGAAGTCCAAAAATAGTCTCCTATCTTCTTCAAAGTCGACGACCGTTTCTCTTTTCTTCTTTCGGCGGACATACATTATTATATATTCATTATGAGCATGTTATATGTATGCACATATGAGCATATGTATGCACGTATATTGGAAACAATATGTTTTATGATATTAGTTAGTGATCACATGTGCATTAGTCACATGAACATATATGTTTTATGAGATTAGTTAGTAATCACATGTGCATTAATCACATGAACATATGTATGCAAGTATATTGGATATAAAAATATTTTATGATATTAGTTAGTGATCACATGTGCATTAGCCACATGAATATATATGTTTTATGAGATTAGTTAGTGATCACATATGCATTACTCACATAAACGTATGTATGCAAGTATCTTGGATATAAATGTTTTATGGAATTTGTTTGTGCACTTGTATGCAAATATGTGATTTTTTTTTTGTTATATAAGTGTTTCATGTTTTGAAGAAGTAAGTTATGTTTTCATTTGATGTAACGATAGAAATAATAGTTGAAATTTCAAATATTGTTGGTTAAAATTACCGGCTAGTATTGGTATACATGCAATCATGGGATAATATATTTATATTTTGATTAATTTAATTAAATAATTTGAAAAGTACAATATTACTCTTATGATTATTGATGGAAAAAGGGTTCTCAAAAGTTCCTGTTTTTTGGGTATCTAAGCTTAGTTGTGAAACACTCACATATTATTTTTTTAATCCATAAAAATCATGGGGCCCATACATTTATTCATTAAACAAGAAATAATAAAATATTAGTATGTGAGGGGTTCCACACCTAAGCTTAAGTGTCGAACAACCTTATATTCCCTTTTTCATATATATATATATATATATATATATTTATTTAAGTCCACATATATGCTTCACTTCTCTTTCTATCATTTTCATGGATGAAGAAATACCAAAAATTTCCAAAAGATGGGAAGGCAAAGCCACAACACAACTTGAAACAATCAAAGCAGAAGATATATGGCCACTCATTGAAGACTTTTGCAACATTCATAAATGGCTTCCAACTATTGACACATGCCACCATGTTCAAGGAGACCACGGACAACCCGGTCTAGTAAGGTATTGTGCCTCTACCTTAGACAACGACAATAATAATAATACCGCGGTCAAGTGGTGCCACGAGAAGCTTATATCGATAGATCATGCACACCGGTGTTTAAGCTATGAGATTATGGAAAATAACATTGGGTTTACTTGTTATATGGCTGAGTTGAAAGTGATCGAGAATATTGATGATCATGGGTGTAAGATTGAGTGGTCATTCGTGGCTGATCCCGTACAAGGATGGAGGTTTGAAGATTTGTGTGGCTATGTTGATTCGTCTCTAAAAGCCATGGCTGGGAAAATGGAAGAGGCTCTTCAAGCTGCTACTAATAATTAATTGAATTCGACTACTACTCTATGTTATGGTATCAAATACTTTTATGATACGTCTTTTTAAACTTATTTGTGAAAATAACGTGTACTTTTATTTTAGAGGTTACTCGCTCGACCACTGTTGACTGTCCCAATTTCGAATCTCATAACGAGTGAACCCAGGAGCGGCCCGATCTGCACAAACGGACGGGAACCAGGCAATTTGCAAACCCTCCCTTATGACTAAGGATCAAATACAAGGCTCAAATCCTTCATTCCCCTTCAATCTCTCACAAACTCATCATGCGAGTAAGGACTCAAACCTATGACAATTGATATTCGCACCACATAATTTGATATATTTAACACAACAGTAAATTATTAAAACATATTGTATAAGTCAGTAAAACATGTTTGTAATAAATAGATCAAAAGTTGTGATAGGAATATGAGCACCCCTATTTAATTACATATGTTAAATTAGTTTTGAAATATAATGATGCTATTTAATTGTCGTAGTTTTTATATTTCAGTGTACTATGTGAAATCATATTATACTAGATTTTAGACCCGTAATTATTAATTAACAAAAAAAAACCTTATACAATAAATGTAAAATTATATTTAAAAAAGGAATTGAGATTTTTAAATGTTAATACTCAATATATGTAGAGTTCAGTTTATATAAAAAGAATAAGTATGAATGTATCCTAAATATGGTTTGATTCCAATTACTGATAACAAGAATGATTATCCTAGTTATAGTCTGATAATTACAATTACTAATAACAAAAATATTTTAGTTTAATTACAATTAATTATATAAAATAAAATATTGATATAAATATTAATTCGTATTAATCAAACTATTGTAAATTACCTAACTTTTAGTTATATTTTGTTATTAGATAGACATTATAAAATAAAATATTAACTATGTTTAAATTGGGTTAAAGTGTAAATTGGTTATGGAAAACCAAAATGTGTAAATGAAAGAACTCAACTCGACTCGACCATTTTATTTATTTTTTTTTACAAGTTGACTTTATTTGACCAATCCATACTTAGAAAATTTTTAGACAAAATAAGGTGAAAAACTCAAAATGTTCAAATTCAAAATCTAACAAATTAGAACACCTTAATATGTTATAATAAACATATCCTATAAGTTTCAGACCTTGAAAACATCGGATGAAGCTCGAAAAAATTTTGCTCGAAGACAGAGAAACTACGGCCGCAAGCACGGTCGACCGTGCTTTGCGTCCGTGCTCTCAGAAACTGAACACCAAGAGGAAATACTGCAGACGCTGAGCACGGTCAGCCGTGTCTGCGTCTGTACTATTACTGCACACACAAAACATCAAATTTAACTATTAACTCAATTTGCAACCTTTTCCAAACTCAAACACAAGTTCCATCACACATCAAATTTGATTTCAAACCTTCACATGACATAATTTACAACATAATTACTACATTCGAAACTTTAACCATTGAAATTTACACTAAAACAACCAAGCGGGTCACTCGTCCGCATTTACCCAAAGTGACGAAATGACCAAGTTGACTCCAAAATGATTTATACTTCAATCCACCATAATAGTCAAGACTTAAAGACTTAAAATACATCATACACAACATTCTCATTCGAAAGACACATGTATTAAGAGCCAGGAGTTTGAGAGGGAATTAACTAGGTTTCTAACCAAAATGTCATTCTTCTATGGATGACCAAATACCTTCAAGTCACTAACACTTCAAGTCAACAACTTCAAATCAACAATACCTAGTTCCTCCTTCCGGAACCACCTATAAAATGGTAAACAACTAAAACGTAAGTGAATGCTTAGTGAATAAACTTGCATACAATTATACATACGAAGGAGGGCAAAAACACAAAAGACTATCGCATGTAGCCAATGATACCGTCATATCATCACTTTCATACTCACTTTTGCGCTAACAAAACATACATGGATCCACATACGCTAAACAATCATCAACATGATTAACTATCGGGATTCTTAGGCCCCGGAGGTTCTTAGGCCTCATAAACATTATGCCCCATATGGGCCTACGCCGAATCAATCACCACACATGGATAAATAAACTTCAACATGATGTGGTCAACACCACACATAGACAAAAGGCTTCAACATGATGTGGTCGATTTACCCAACGTATACATAAAGGTATGCAAGAGTACTCACCTTCTCCGCGACTATCAACAATCAACAATGCAACAACAAGTGCAAAGCTTTCAACCTATCAATTCAATACAATATGCACATAAGACTTTATTCACAATCTTGGCTGACTCACTTAGCCAAACTAACGATTCACTAGCATTCCTATTCACCCAAAATCAATTTCCTTGAGTTGGCTTAAAATCAAGTTTCACTTAACAAAGCTCAATCTTTCTAACTTATCAATCTCAATAATCTATCATTTTGCTAAAAATCTCATTTTACCCCCAACATGTGGCCATTTCATCTAGTTGCTCAAAATTACCAAATTCTCATTGACTAGCCTTTTCCAAACCCAAAACCCAACCCATTTGTCATTGAGTTACTTCCACCTTTAACAACAAAATTAGGTAGTTTATCTTACCTTTTTCAACCACATTTCAATAACTAGCAAAAATTTCATCTTTTCTTGCAAACTCAAAATATTACTTAGAACTTATCAATTTCATAATTAAACACATCATATAACTCAATGACAACTAGGTTAACTAAGGAATTGGGAGAAATTAACCATAATTCATTTTCTAGCAAAAACCTCCAATTTGGTTTATCCATGAACCCTAAATTCAAAAAGAAAGATAAAAACTAAATTAGGGGAATTCAATACCTCAACAAACAATAGGTTAATGCTTAGACTTAAGTTGGAAAATTCTTCTTCCTTTCTTTTTTTCTAGCAATTTTGGCCACCACCACAAAACCCGCAAGCCCTAGCTTTTCAATTCTTGAATGGAGATTATTTGATGGTGATAATTATTATTATGATTTTTATTCTTGGATTGAAAGAATTAGTCTTTGATTTTGGAAGAATTGAGATGAAGTTGTATGGAGGAATGATGATGAACAAGAGTGAAAATGTGAGAAGTGGAAAAAGGAAATGGCTGGCACTTCCTATGAGTGCCACGCCCTTGACTAACTTTTGTGGGTATTTTTACCCGCTATCCGTTAAAGTTCCAACTAAATTAACCCCATATCCAAAAATAAAATACTAGGAAACTAATTTAAAGTCAAAACTATAAAAATGAGTTAATTTATTTATCTTAAAATTATTGGGGTGTTATAGTAAATTAATTTAGACATGTGTTGATTTAAGTAATTTTGAGAAATTGAAAGATATGATTGGTCAATTACGGTTAGGTCAGTTGGCTTTTAGTATATATTAATATACTAGTATTCAATACACTGTACGGTATGTAAAGATATATTCTATGTGTCTTTATATATAGCGGGGGAAATGAATATGGGGCTATTAGACACCTAAGTTGGGTGAAAAACCTCTTAGATACGAACTTTTAATTCATAAAAAACATAAGAGTTCAATCATTTATTCAAAATATTGAAAAATTAGCATGCGAGGGGTTTTCACCCAAGTTGAGTGTCTAACAGCCCCATACTCACTTTTCCTCTTTTTCTATAGGCATTAGTATTTCAAAATGTAAATAACTTTACGCGAATTGTCATAGTGTGTATAGAACTTTAATCGTATACATTGTATATAATGAACTTTCAAATCTTGTGCATTGTATGTATTTAACAAATCAAAAACTTACAAGTTGCAGCTTATGTGATTGCCACATATACTCGGATACATACAATACACAAGATTTGAAAGTTTGTTACATGCAATTCACAAGATTGAAGTTCCATATATACTAGGATAATTCATATGAAGTTCTTTACATTTTGAAATATAGATCTCTTTTCTATATAAGCCAATAAGCTAATCCAAACACTATATATTCATTAATCAGCTATCTATATTTATCTATACTACTATATAAAACATCAACTCCTCCCTTTTTTTCAAATTATAAGTTTGAACTACTCAAAATACCCCTCTCTTTATTCACTAATTTAAACGTCTCAACCTACTATACCTATAATACCCTTAATAAAATAATTTACAACATAAACCACTCAATTCTTGACATAACTACACTACCACCTTGAACATCAATTTTTTTTTTGAACATCAATGGTGATTGGAGTTAGCGGCATGTCTATTCATCGTCCGGTAGAGATCGACCACATCACCAACAAAATCAATCCGAGGGCATGACTGGCGGTGGAAGTCCCACTACCGTTCTGGAGGAAACCAGCTAAATGCTAGATAAAACCCTCATGCCCCACCACATTGGCAAGGACTTCCCAATATGCCTTTCAAAGGTTTCGAACCCATGACCAACATTTGACTGAAAGAGATAAAGGGCATTAAATGTCCAGTTGGGCTAAATCCCAAAGACACCTTGAATATCAATTACTTTAACATTCACCATCATAACCGCCCCCATCACCCGTCACCGCCACCGCTTTCGACACTACCACCACCACCGTCGCCGCCGCCACCATCCCGCACTGCCACCACCATCGTCGCATTGTGTAGGCATATAACTCTAAAGATATAATCAAGAAGCTAGTGTTTATAGATAAGTATAAGCAAAGAAATTAAAGTTTCGGCCAAATACCCCCCTGAATATGTCTCATATGGACTTGACTGAGAGGAAGAAAGATCCAGCATAATGACAAGACGTCCATCATTTATATGCCTATTAACTCCTCTGTGGCTCTATCTACTAACATAAGCTGCTATTTTCAAGTGTTGTATGCTACTTTAAGGAGACGATGTGTATTTTGATAAAAGGTTGATCAAACATTCAAACTCATATAGTGAATGAGTTGAGAGCTAATTTGACTACCATGCAATATATACATAGAGTCCCGGAGAAGGGGGAAATCGCCCTGGGCGTCACTCAACTAGCAGGGAGCATACAACATTACAACTTTTTAACTACCATGCCTAATCTTAAATTATTATATGCCTAAAAACATGCAAAATCCATACATTATATAAAGCATGATTTCCACTAATTTTCCTTTCATCATGACCTTACCTCATAGGCCATAGCTTGATCTTTTTTTAGCCACACCAAATTCATCACATGTCACATTTATCAAATTTTAAATTGTTATTTAGTGGCTGTATTGCTGCTAGAATATGTTAATAGATTATCCATCTGAGAAATAAAGAGCAAATTCGCTGAGGAATTATTGTGGTGTATACACTACCCTTCAACGTAAGAAAAAAGTTACAAACATTATAAGAGAAATATTACTATAAGATGGTAATTTAAACCCAAAACTAAAAGGGATGAAAGCTGACCTTTTCATCATACGCATCTATTCCTTCACTATGAAACTTCTCTTCCTAAAGGTCAAGTGTCATTAATGTCGTGGTTGATATTTTTGTATCTAATCTTCCAGAAATTGCCAGTCACTCACTTCGAATATCAGAGTTACAACATAGTTATGTCCATGTTGTTAACCTTTTATTCCTTAGGGATAATACTCATAGTCATTAGTTGGGGTCTTTAATCATCGTTTCTGGGTGCAATCTATTCTAGCTTCTCGTTTGATAGAGAGGGTACGTATAATTTAGTCCATATATGGAGAGGGTCGGTATGGTTAATTCAGAATAGCTACGGCTCATGGTACTTGGAAAACATGCAAATCATATGAACAATTTGTGTTATTTACCCGATGAGATGCTCCCATATTTATTGGGTTCTTAGCCATATACCTCATAGCTCTTTTGACAGTGCTTGTGTGAATTGATTTGCTATTTATAACCTAAAAATAATATGAACAAGATGCAGGACTCAATCTAGATATAGGATTGTTATCAATCACCAAAGGTCCGAATTCATAGACATACATACATACATATAAATTCTTTTGAACAAGCCACCAAAATCATGACCTAATATTTCAATTTTCAAGAAATGTTGCAACTCAGCTTCCTATTCATCCAATCAATAATGTCTTGCCCGATTTCTTCACGTTCAGGTTCAAACAGAAGATCATGCAAGAACCCTTCGTACAGCTTTATGTGCTTGTACTTTGAAGCTGCTTCGTTGTACAAATCTTGAGAAGCAAGCGGATCTGTTACTTTATCTGCAGTTCCATGTAGAACAAAGAATGGTACGGTCACAAACTTAAAGTTACGCATCAAGTGAGAAGAGATGCGAAGAATTTCATGGCCCGTTCGGATTCTCATTGGCCCGGTGTACACCAAAGGATCAGAGTATTTGGCTACTAGAGCTGTTGGGTCTCTAGAAACCGGAATACCCCTTTTGTTGGCACCTTTGAATTGGTATTTTGGGGCAACAAGTGAAAATAAGGGAGCAACAGCCTGCATAAAGACATAAGAAGATCAATGCGTAAAACAAGATTTGCACTATTGTGAATTTAATTTACTTTCTATCCTAATGATGCAAGTTTGTTAAGTTCTTTAAAAGTCTGTCTACTTTATGGAAATGATGAAAAAAGGGGACAACAGGGTTTGGTCAGGGAAAGAGATGTTGGGTATTGGGTCAAAAGTTCAAAACAGTTTAAGGTTGAAACTAATCATTTCTTAGTATGGACTGAAACGGACAGCAGGTCAGCGTGAAATGTGTTTGAGATAGAACAGACCCTGAATCAGCCCAGACATAATTAATTGCCACCTTAGTGAGGAAGCTGGTGTGTGGTAGCATTAAAGCTACTTTGTTAAGTGATTGTGTTGGACATAAAGCATACTGCAAGTTGATAGTGGTCTCAATCCCTAGCAGAGCCTAGTTAACTTGGTTATGGCGGTTAAAAGTTGGCAACTGAGAATGACAATTCCACTTATTTGTTATGAATACATCAACTAAAAAGAATAAAAGATCACCTTAGACCCTTAGTTATTTCCTCAATAAAGTGTACTTAAATATGAGAATGTGAAGACCTCATATATCATAAGTCTAGCAACACTCACGCATGTAAACATTTTGCTTAAGCACATAAAAATTGTCTTCCCTCTTCCTATCCTATCATAGTTTGTGACGGATCCTAAAACACATTGTTCACAAAAGTGGTGATGGGTAGGGGCTTCTAGATGATGACCAATAAATAGAAGATTTTTCGCCCATTACTTTACTAACATTATATTATTCACTAATTCACTTCGTTTGAACCTATGTTAGTAGTCTTTATATTTTCTTTGGGGTAGAAACGAGTAGTAGGGGAGTTCAGCTACATTAGTGTATAACCATTAGAGTTCCATACATTTTGAATTCATTATTGTTTTGGCAATCCATAACATCAGTTTTCATGCACAGATGTTGTTCAACTCCTACCTGCCACACCAACAGATAATGATGATGACAATATAGATGCAAACTGGGACTTTGATTGGCTTAAAAGTGCATATCCAATTCGCATTCAACATCTAATGTTTTCATATTCTAGGTCCCAGTGACACTCTGTTTGAAGAGTTGCTAATAAAAAATACTGGTCCCAATTGTTTCAAGATGGAGACAAAAGAAAATGGTGTAAATAAACATGAAGTGTCTCATTTGTGTTACTAGTGAGAATATGATAAATAGAGATGAAAGTAGATGACCTACCCCGACTATGGGATGTGAAGGTTTAACACGCAATGCAGGTGAAGTTAGTATAATTCCCTCCACAAGTTCTTCAATATAAGGATAACTAGCAGCCTAAATAGAAGTAAAAAATGATCAAATTTAGCTTTAAAGTCAAGACGCGTCCACAAATCTGTCAAGTACTGTTACCTTTAAAACCACGGCTCCGCCAGTTGAGTGCCCATATAGAAAGCACGGTGTACCTGGGTGATCTGCCTTTATCTTCTCCAAGAAAGACCCCTAATATATAGCAGCATACAAAGTTAATAAAACCGAAAAGAAAATTATCAAATCAACAACCACACAGTTATGTATTTATATATGGGTCATTGGGTATCTATATATAGTGTGTACAGCAGAATAGTGAGAAACTGAGAATACATCATTATTTTAATGAATGTTGTGAAAGTAAATACATTGCAAAAAAAGTACACTCACAGTATCTGCCACAACATGATCCAGTGATGGAACGTATCCATGCAATCCGTCACTCCCTCCATGACCTAAAACAATGAGAAACTTTCAATACTTACATATGTAAGAGGTGTCTATGTTATCCGTCCAAGATAAATCTTACATTTCAAATGCCAAGCATATTTAAGGCAAAAATGAAACATCTTTGGTTAGAAGCTTGTATAATAGGTGACAGCTTCATAGTGATCTATTGAGCCAGATGCTTAGGCGATTCTAATTTATAGTAGTTCTGCAAACCGGTTTTATTTTAAGCAGCAGAAAGATGATTGATATGGCCAATAGTCATACATTAGCAAAAATATACACAACATACCTACCTATCCAGTCCATTGCATACACTCCAAAGTTGCAGGAATTGAGTTGCCTTGCAAAATCAGCATATCTTCCACTGCAATTATGCATGACATGACAAATTAAATATACCACAACATTTAAGTACATACTATCTCACCACCAACATATTTTTATGGGCTTGGAATAAATAAGGGAGATACGGGGGTCGGGGGTGGTAACTTACCTATGCTCGTTCAGACCGTGTATAATGATCAATATACCCCTGGAAAAGGAAATCAGAAAAATAAGCAAATATTAACTATTGAAATTGTGAAGCATGACAATAAGAGAAACTACTATCGTTCACAGAATAGTTTGGAGTCTGAATACTTCAGTCACGAAAAAATAACTAGTTGCTAATTTAACCGAACTCGCAGACTTTTCTGCTCTAGATTCTACTAATCCATAAATTCCGGAACTTTTGCATTTAAGAAAAGGTGATCGAAACATCCACTAGAAGAAATGAACAAGACAACTAGGTTCTACTTACAACTCCCATCCAAACCTAACTTTTCATAGCAATGAGCAACCAATTAATTAAGCGGCAAAAGCCAAATCCAAACTCAAGTAAAAAACACAGACGATAAATAACTTAATTACTTAAACAGCAAATTTTCTCCAAACTCGAGCTTCTGACTACCAAAGAGTATGATTAAGTAAACATGCAACTTACTCTATCCTTTCAAAAGAGAAGAAGAACTGGTCAACGTCTTCGGGTCAACAAGTTGATTTTTCAAACTTCAAAGTTAATCAACTCTTTAAATAATATTGCAAACCAAATTAGAAACACTAGAGCTGATCCCTTGACCAGAAACCGAAAGCTGACTAGTTTCTTTAATATCTAAACCTAACAATCGAACCGAAAACTCTACGGAGATCCTTAATGTCATTTATGTCGAAAATGAACTAAAAATTGCATATTTATATCTCATAATTTAATTTCTAATTCTTTTAACAAATAAGTATCATGCAATATAAAACATACCGTAATATATATTTCATTTCATGTCATATCAATATCATCATACATATTTTTTAATAATTCAATAATAATTAATATGAAATATTAGTCAGCATAAGAACAAGAAAAGTCAACTATACACATGACTCTAATTAATGTCAATTCATTTCTTAATTATAAATTCCTATAATTATAATTAAGAAAAAAAAAAAGATACAACCAAAAGTTGCAAAAAATTTAATACAAACATATTACTATAATTAGCTAAAAATTTTCAATAATCAATTACTATAATTAACCAAATTGTCAATAATTCATAAATAATTTCTAAAAATAATTTTCAGCAATTCAGTAAAAAATCTCAAAATTAAATAACTATTAAAAGTCACCTAATTTCACCGGCAACCGGCATCCACGACCGGCAAAACAACGCGTTTTTACCGGTACCGTAAAAAGTCCACGTGGCAACAGTAGACAACGGTTTAGATGACGTTAGCATCTGAATTCCATCAGCAAGAGCGCGTCGTTTAATCGAATCGTCTTCAATTTCTTTTAGCCGGAAATAGAATTTCCGTTTGGAAGGAGAAGAAGAAGATGAGGAGGATGACGGAGATAACGGCGGGGATTGACGACGGTAACGGCGGAGAATAAAAAGAAACCATAAAAAGAAGGATTGAATAAATGTCAACAAACGGTGAATCGAGATTGATCTGTGTAGGTTTTTGAAAACCGGGATTATTCGGTTGCTTGCGCCGGAAGTTAGTTGTTCTGTTTCCATTCGATTAGGAATTTGAAGGGAAAAAAATAGAGAATTTTTTTGATTGTTTTGTTTGGGGTGAGAATGGGAATGGGAATGGGAATGGAGGTGGCTGTGGTGGTTTGGTTTAATAATAATAATATTATTATTAGTTTTTTTGTAATGAAATGGTGTGTTTGGGTTAGTTTTTAGGGGGAGATGAAAAAGTCGTCGTGGAGTCTGTTGTGGTGATGGAAGACTTTGTAATTTTCGACACCACATGTAGAAAGAAATGGAGTTTTGGGTTGAGTTTTAAACACATCGACTTCCAATATATATGGGGAGGGGAATAATATGTATCGTATATATCTATATATGGATATCGATTTACTTTATTCCTTAATATGAAGTGTTATGGTAAATAAATCAATAATTCGAATAAGTATATCATCTCTCATTTTGTGATCGATAATCTATATATCTAATCAGTCCTAATACCTGTACAATTACGGTGGTTATATAGATTGTATCATTAAAATAATTTAGCTATATAGATTGTATCGAATATGTCACATACATGATTCGTCGGTATGAAATAAATTGTAGTCAAAGTAAATGAGGACCAAAGCTAAATTATAACAAGCAGTAATGATAAATACAATATAAAGTTATATACTTACCATAATATTTGGACTTTCGATATAAAGAGTGTAATTTTTTATGCACATTAACCACAATTTTTCAAATTTTATTTAGCAATTTTGAAAAATTTATATTAATATAGCAAATTAAAAAATCACTATATCATCGTCAATCATCAATTTAATATAGCTTATATAATTCAATTAAGTAAAAAGATACCTCTTTATTATCATCAACCATCTTAATGGTTTAGCTTTCAATGAACCATGTCAATGGTTTCACCTTCAATGAGTCATATGAACTAGGGGTGAGAATGGGTCGGTTTGGATCGATTTTAGCTAAAACCGACCTTTGAACCGATCAATTCGGTTTTTAGAAAATCAAAACCGTTGAATTCGGTTTTTTGTTCGGTTCGGTTTTTTGGTTCGGTTTGGATCGGTTTCGGTTTTTGTTCAGTTTTTTTTTAAATTTACTTTTTTGTTTATGATGTTATATATTTAATTTTCATATGTTAACAAAAAAGCTATGATATAGAAACTAAAATATAAATATGCTTTTTAGTAACTAATTATACTTTTTAGGTGTTAAAATTTATATAACTTTTATACAACGAATTGATTTTATTGTACGTTTTCATCTAAAACATATAATTTATATAGATTTGTACACTAAAAAGACAAAAAGTTTAAATATATTAACATATTTACAAATTATATGTAATAAATTAAAATATAATGGGTTCGGTTCGGTTTTTGATCGGTTTTTTGACATATGAAACCGGAAACCGAACCGATCCGTTTAGTTTTTGGAAAACAAAAACCAAACCAATGGATTTCGTTCGGTTTTTGGTTTTTCGGTTCGGTTTTTTCGGGTTTTTTCGGTTCTTGGTTTTCCGGTTCGGTTTTTGTTCACCCCTAATATGAACGAATGCTTACCTAAACAAATAAATGCATTAGCAATGTATTAGTCAAACAAATTCATAGTATTAAAATATCAAGCCTAAAATACACATTAAAACCAATGTGAACATTAATTCATTGATCTTTACATATATATATATATATATATATATATATATATATATATTTAAAAACATAAAGTTTATAAACCTATTCATAATTTCTTATATAAATAAAACAAAATTGTTTCTAAAAGCTTTTTTCCTATGTGACATGTCAACATTTTTTTCTAAGCTATTGTTTAGAAATATATGACGTTATAAACTATTTTTTATATTATACCCTATGTCATTTTTTTTTCCATATTACTTTTTAACCTTAAATTTTTTAATTAATATGAAAAATGATTGACTGTATCCTACCTCTTTATTTTTAATTTTAAATCTATCATTGTTTAGTGATAATTACTTTTTATTTTTTCATCATCTGTTTTATATATTAATGTTCATCTTTACAAATATATTTTATCTCTATATCAAATTATAATGTATTGACAACAAATTACATACATATTTCTAGATATTTTTTGGTTTTAAAGTTGTAATTAAGCAACCCGGATTGATTAACTAATATTATCTAATCTATAAACCCTTATAAAGGGTATTGGAATTAAGAAATTAAGCAATTTTTCGTTATTCCTAAAATACCCCTACTTCTATAATCCCTTATAAAACATATTAGACTTTCTATTTTAAGAAATTCAGCAATCTTTTCAATATCCCCATATTGCCCTTAATTCACACATTATCTCTAATTCTATACAATCACTTCTTTCTCTCCTTTCTATTTACACACACGCATATCGATTCCTCCTCCACTGTTTTGTATTATTATCACCGTTTAACCGCCGCAACGCGTGGACACCAACCCTCGTAATAAATATAAATAAACGATGAAAACATTTAAAACTTCATCACAATAGATATAAAAACAGTAATAAAGAAAAAAAGTAAATTTAAATGCATAAACTGAAATCACATACATAAACTCAAATATCTATATAATTATTAAAACAGTAAGAATCCAAGCCTTCTAAAGTCTTCTTCCAACCTAAAGCAAGCTTCAAATATTGCCACGTAGGATTTATCCTATGTGGCATCTCTATATTTTTCCCCACAATTTATATTTATATTTAATATTTAATATATATATTTAATTTATATTTATATATTAAAGTAAAAAATAACAATTTCATCTAAACAAAAAAAAACAACAAATGGTTTAAAGATTTTATAACGATATTGCTATATTATACTTGCTTTTTAAATATATATGTAATAATTAGTATTATTAAATAAGAAACTATATCTTTATAGGGTTTTAACTTAATCCGTAGTATAAAGTTTATTTTATTCATAATTAGATTCAAATCTTTTAGGCAAAGATAACAATGTATTTTAATAAATATATATGGAGTATTAAATTTCTTAATAGGAATTTGAATATTTTAATTAGATAAATGATATCATTTTACCCTATAAATTAGGTTTCATCTTTCTTAAAATTTTAACAATTCTTTATACATTACTAATCTATCCTACTCAAGGGCTTTTCTTTGATCAAGGTAATGAATAAACTAATGTTAACGAATTCCTCTTTCTATTATATTAAGTGGCCATTACACATTTGTAGTCACTAACTGAGTTATCATCTTTTCGACACAAACTAAATTGACATAATTATCACTATTTGTATAACGCCAATTTCGTTAACGGTTAGTTCCCAGGAGCAAGTTTCTCTTTTAGACCATATCTACAATAAATCAACATTCATCATTAATTAAAATAGCCGCACATCATGCGGGTAAAATACCCAGTATATTATCAAGGAGTAATATCTTTTGCAAGTGGAAAGAGTTCCCGATTAAAGCCTTAAAGGAAGCGACTTTATTTATTTTATTTTTTTAAATATGTATTCGACATCAAGGAACACCTCACCGTATAATGGTGAAGTCTTGCACGTACTCTAGACTACAAGATGTAGACCATAAGCCGTTACAGGTGATTCAGGGAAAAACCCCACAGACTTGTCACTCCTAAGAGTCGAACCCAAGAGCTGTGGAAAAACCCAATGATGCATCTGTTAGTTGAGTTAGTTTCATTTGTAAGCGACTTTATTTATAACCTTCGGTAGATAGGAACAGCCTTAAAAACGTATAAACTTGAATCATAATTTGATTTGATTATCTATATTATATTATAAAAAGAATAGCCCCCATGTTGAAAGTTAAATGGGAGAAATGTCTAAAATACCTTTAATGATATATTACACCATTAGTCCTTAATCTTTTAAAATATCTCAATTAACTCTTTACATTAAAGACTTTTACATTATACTACTCGACGCCACCTCTTCCACTAACAGTCGTCACCCACTAATACCGTCGCCGCCACGAATACCGCCGCATAGCGCGGGTACCGTGCTAGTTATCTTTATATATATTAGTAAATTTAGAATTAGAATTAGAAAAGGAATGAGCATCACGACAATTTTATTATGATGGTTCTAATATTTGCTAATTTATTTATTTTTATTTATTTATTATATATGGTTAGTTGATATATATATATATATATATATATATATATATATATATATATATATATATATAATTAAATAACTATGAAAACTAACTTATATTTAAATGGGACACATGTTAGTTTAATGAAAGCACCATGTGTTACATTAAAGATGTTACAATCATGTTTTAGTGTACGGGTAGATATCTAATATTCTATACAAATATACAAAGCATTTGAGTAATCTACTATTCTAGTATAAGATATATATTTTTTTTAATTTAAGATGTAGAATAATTATTTACGTTCCCATATTGCGTTGGTATGTTTCTGGTCTATAATATGAAGAGTTTTTATCAAGTTGTAGTATACGAAATTACTAACTTAATGTTATCACATTAATATTGATTTATACTTTCACATATTATTATTCACATATTTGTTAATAAGAAGAATTTAACGAACAAACTTTTTGGTTGATGGACCAATATACAAATTGCTAAGTCAATGCGAGTCGGTCAGAGTTGAGACAGAGATAGAGACCATGAAAGTATGGGATTCAATTGAACCTTTTCGGACAATTCCTATACAAAGGGGGATTTGCTTTAAAACTCTATCTTTCTGTAGTTGTTTTTTTTAACGACAAAGTGTATATTAAAATATAAGTTACTTCTAGCAAAGAATTAGAAACCCAAATACAAGAAAGAAATACAATTACAATTACATTCACTATCTAGGCCCAAACTAGTACACGACCTAGACACATTTCGTGACTTAAACTGTGAGAATTACGAAAAAGATAAAAAAAACTTGTGAATTACAGTTATCCAAGACACGCGAAAAACCCTCACCACTATCTTTCTATAGTTGTTATCTTTTACTTTCATTACAAATAATTATATATTTTGGATTAGTAATTGGAAAAAACAATCAACTTCGTACGTGACTGACAAAATCAAAGTCACTACTAACTAGTGTTCGATTATTACAAAGTTCTAGATAGACTTTAAAGTGAAACTTCTAAATTTATTACATCCTTTATGTAATGTGCATATAACATATCGTAAATCTATGTCTAGGTCGTCGTCATCTTTGTAAATGAATAAAAAGAAGTTATATCTCTATGGCTCGAATTCATTGCGTGATTTAAGGTCTTTCTTTAAAACATTCCGTCTGGATATAACATAAAAAAAAACTCATCGTATAATACTGAAGTTTTACAAGTTTTCTAAACAATAAGATATTGACCATGAATCGTTTTTAGTATTCGGAGGAAAAAAACTAAAACTTTATCATCCCTAAAGATCCAAATCAAAAATTTAGATTATTATTGGCGATAAAACATTTATCGTCACAACTCACAAGTCAAAACATTAAGCTTTAATAGTAATTTATTATGTTAGAGGCCCATTCTAATTCTCCATTCGGGCCCCGGACTTTTGTTACATATACTCGTATTTGGAGACGGCCTTGTAAAGTAGGACCACTAGAAGTAGTATCTCAATAAAGCGTCAAAATCGTTATTTACGTATTACTTTCATTTAATTTAGCGGCTCATAATAATGATTTTCTAAATAAAGAAGTGGTCCAGGGATCCACGCTGAAAAACAAAGAAAACCAAAATAATGTTACCTTCTCTTTTCAATTTTGAATGAATTTTTTTTTAAGCTCTATCGGTCATTTGTCCGTTCCTAAAATCAGTGAAAAGTATGTCACAAATATTGAGATTATTCTGATATTTTTTTGAAAAATAAACTAATTTTAGGTACGTTTTTCTTTTTCGTTGTGTTTGACTTGAGGCGGCAACAGAAAAGACATAAAACTACGTAAATCATTTGATGCCTTGACGAACTAATAACAGTTCTAATTATATACGGAGTTGCATTATTATTAGGTTTTTAGATGAAAAGGTCTTGGCTTAAATGATATTTGAGTTGATCCATGGTTAAAAACTTAAAAAGTCATACTTCTAGTCTCACGTGATGGATTTGTATATCACTTATTTTTAACCGTATAACATCAAACATGTTTCACATCATTGTACAATACAACACCTTAAAACATGTTTGGTATTGTACGAATCATTATATACCCTCACATGTACGTGTTGATAGTTTAACTTTTTAAAAAAGATGTATGTTTTCACTACTTTATTTTCTTTAGAAAAGAAAACCTATTATGAAATTATACTGGATTTATCATAAAGTGGATATTTAATTCTCTATCAAGACAGCCTGGGTATGTGAGAAAAAACTATATAAGACTGAATTTTTGGAAAACTCCTTTAAACATAAGCGATCACAAGTAAAAGCTAGGAAGCTACACAAATGGTCTCGAAAGTCAGAACATAAGAAGACTACATTTGGATCATTATTATTTTTTCTTTAAACCAGCAGAGAAATATTATTGGGATCATTATTTGATTGATGAATGATATATCTACAACAATTATTAGCAATTTACAACAATGTATGTTTTACGCAGTTATAAATTGTACAGTAAAACATGTACATTTGTTGTAGATGACTAATATGTGTTGTAGATTTATCGCTTCTCTAGATTAGATATCTTTTAAATGTTTAATAAATTATCAAATTTAAATTTGGTCTATTGACATTGCCTGTATCCAACCGGTTACAAACTTGTAAATTGATAATGATAATGCATCACTGGCCGCACTGGATGTAGCATCAACTTATATATAAGTACGTCTTTTCACATATATACAACATAATATATTTGTTACCCAATAGGCCAATAATTCACTTAAGTTTAATTAGATATATTCTATAGATTGTAAATTTAGAGTCTCAAGTTTATATTTAACCCGCCTAATTGGTATTGATAGTATATTAGTATTCAACTATTCATATCGTATCATATGATATAATTATATCTCCTTGACTACATTTGACTATGACATAACATGGCACTTGGTTGCTTCACGCAACAAAGAGATGGAAATTTGATTGTATATATGCTACATAAATGGTTGACATTTTTACCATCAATAATTTATACATTTCTCTATTATTGTGTTAATTTTGTTTCTCTTCAAAAATTAACTATTATTCACAATTTCACATAAAGCCCAACCCACCAAATAGTGGTTAGGCGACGTATACAATGACAAATTTACATCAATCTTCTCATGTAATCGAACGTATTGCTTCCCTTTTTTCCTATATCATAATATTAATCTAACTGATTTAATATGAAGGAGACAAGGACAATCGTTTTATGTTGATATCAGTTGAAACTTTATTTGCTTTAACTTAATCATTAGTTAATTATTAATAAAAGTAAGTTAAAAAAAATGACTAGTATATTACATTTTGGTGACTTTATCCCCTAACTAAATTTTTGAATTTTTAAATGGTCTCATATCGTGTCCATACGTATGTACGTAGAAGCCGGTTTAAAACCCAAAATAAAGTCTGACTGTCAGTTTATTTTTTGGATCCCTTTTTCAGTTTTGAGATAAGATATATAGCAAGCAAACAAACTAAAAATTGTGTGTTGTGTCTAAGTTTTTAATAGTCAAATATTTGTGTATAAATTTTTAATGGACAAGACTTATCTTCATAAATTCGTTAAAATAAACCTCAAAAATGGTTAGAATACCCACGTCTGTAGTCCAATTAAGATAGCTGAAAGCACACCCATATGGATAATGGATCCAAAAAATTGACCGCTTAATTTGACCAATTCCTTTCATATGAAAACATGGCGAATTTAACTTGATGAAGAAAGAAGTAGTGATTGTCCATGCAATAAATTGAAAAGATGGTATGGGAGTAAAGAGATCATGACCACCAACAAGAAAAGAAAAAAAAAAGGAAATATAAAAAAAAGATATGGACTATTAATATTAATGAAAAAAACTGTAAAATCATTTTAGATTTTAATTCCAGATATGTAAATAAAAAAACTTCATGTTTTTATACTAGTCGCCAAGTGATAACCAAATAACCAATGGATTTAGACCTTAGTGAAAAACCACTAACAAATTAAACAATGAATTAGGATTTTCTTTAAGCTGAAACAACAAGTTAGCTTAATCTTTTAATGAATATCAAGAGTCAAAATCTAAACTTAATATTATATTCAAACTTTAAGCCTTAAATTTAATCTAGATCAAATTTTGTAAGTTAACTATAAACCGAAAGAATTAAAAAATTCTTATTCAAAATTCAAGTTCTCTCCGTCCACTTCTTCATTGGAAAGGACCCACATGATATATTTGTGGTCTCAAAAACATAATAATAATAATAAAAAAGTTAAAATAACAATAATACAATTTTTTGTTATGAATTAACTTCACCTAGAGTAGTTTTTATTTTAACAGCTAAAACTTCACCTGAGTAATTAAAAGTATATATAAACTATTTTTTCTTGGATTGAGATCTTCTAAACTTTTAATTTTAATCCAAATGTTAAGATTCTCTCAACTTCACCTATAAAGTTAATAATAACTTTAAAGGATCTTAATTTTTTTTCGTGGTCAAGACTTTTAATTATTATTACCTGCATGATATACAATCAATAGCAACCTGCAGATAAAACCTATTTTATACTTTTTTGATTTTCAAAGTGATACTTTTTAAAAGTCATCTCATACTTTTTTTTTGTAATATAAAGTAATTCTTTTATAATTAATCTGTAATGTTTTTTGCAAAGTGTGAGTGGTGTACTCCAAAATCACGCTGCCTTATTTTTTTAATTGTGTTAGGTTCAATTGTCATGGAGGTCAATGATATAAGACTCTATTTCTTGAAGACCATGTTGTGATCTTTGAGACAAATGTGTCTTACCAATAATTTGTTATCGTGGATGGGTTGATTATTGAGTTTTCCTCGCATCCAGAGTATGTAACTTTGGGCGCCTAAGGGTTTCATGTGGATTCACGAGCTAAGTGGTGACATTTCACCAATGGGTAATTTATGGAGTATTTGGATGATTTTGTTTGTTGGTCATTGAGAAAAGTTTTTACAAAATTAATGATCTACATATATTACCATGTGATGTCTTATTTGTTATAAAGTATTGTTTTGATTATTTATCAACTATATTAACTTATCAGATGTACTATAAAAATAATTCTAAATTATAATTAGAAGGTAAAAAATAGTGACTGTGTTAAGTTTGGTGGTGTCACAACTAAAATAGGGTAAGATCTGTCAAATATAATTTTATCTCAAATGCATCTTACCGAGAGTCAGGAAATGAAATTTAATATCAAAACGTTAAATTTGGTGTTAATATTAGAAATGGTTGTATGAGATGACAAATAGAGATGCTTATTGAGTAATTCATCAAGACATCAAGAGTCTCTAATAAGTACCTAAAGATTTCAAGTTACTTTTAGTTATAGTTAATGAACATCAGTTACCTTGGGATAGCCATGATATGTTATCCGAGCCGGTAAGCTATCAGACAACACCACGTTCAATAGAACAAAAGATTGAGATCCTCTAAAGTTGAAAGTAACTTTATAGGTAAAGTTGAGGGATTGTTGACCTTTAGATTAAATTCAAAGGTCAAGATTTAAAAGTAGCCTTTAAATCTTAACCCTTGATTTAAATTCAAGGGTTAAGATCATCAACTTCACCTATAAAGTTGCTTTCAGCTTTAGAAGATCTAGAACAAAACATTTTAAGCAAGAAAGTCTAGGAGTAACATAAATCATTAACAAACAGCTAGCCCAGTCCCAAACAGCACCTATCAATAGAGATGCTTATTTACTATTTAGGTGATATCCCAAAGTTTGTAAACCCATAGACTACTTTGTGGGCCAAAATATAAATTAGGTTGGCCCATTTATTCCACGTATGCTCAAATTAGACTGCTTTAGTCTTTAGATATTTTCTATTTTATAAATTATATTGGCTGTGAAAATATATATTAAAAAAAGGTATATGGATGGCAATTTATAATTCAGAAATCAACAAACTATAGACGGACCAATAATAGATCTTCCGAGTTCAAACAAACTTATTAGGTACAAAAATGTACTCGTAACAAGTCCGTATTATATACGTATTAATTATTGTCTAATCGTTGTAAACAGTTATTTTATTTTATTTATTATTATTTTTTTTTATCGTGACTATCTACTCTAGTCTACATATATACATGATGTAATTTTTTCCCCCAACTTTTTGTCGAAGCCTTTTTAATATATATATTCTGTTAAAAAAAAAAAGTATAAAAACAAAGGACAATAATGCAACATTGCAACTAGACCACAACTTTGGAATTGTTATACTATCTTTATCTCTATCTTTTTTTCTCTCAAATGGCTGATGAAGAAACCAAAAGCTTAAAATGGGAAGGCAAAGCTACTACAGAGCTAAAAACCACAAAAGCACAACAAGTGTTTCCACTCCTAGAAGACTTTTGCAATATTCACAAATGGCTTCCAGCCCTTGAAACATGCACCCATGTTCAAGGAGTTGATGGCAAACCGGGTCTTGTACGCCACTGCACTTTCAAAACAATTAATCAGGATGAGCCTGCTAAGTGGTGTTATGAGACACTTTTGTCCTTGGACCCCGTTAAACAGAGTATAAGCTACAAAGTGACTGAGAACACATTGGGTTTAAGTTCTTATGTAGCCGAGTTAAAAGTTATCGAAATCAACGATAATGGATGCAAGATGGAGTGGTGGTTCACGGCTGATCCGATGGAAGAAATGACATTGGAGGGTCTTACTGGTTATATTGATTCGCTTTTGAAAGCCATGGCTGAGACCATTGAAAATGAGCTCAAATGAGCTAGCTACTACGAGTAATTAATTAAGTGTATGAATAATGTTTACATGTTATAATATTGATGATTGTGGCAGCTTCCTCCTCTATATATGTTTGTAATAAAAGTTGTTTCCAATCTTGTTCAATTTTGTTATCATAGATATCATCATGATGGAGTCATATCAATTTTTTCTAGTTAATTTAATTATGGAGATTAAGAGATATATTTGCAACTTTTCTCATATATTCAAAATAGAAAAATACTTACGCTTAACGTGTATAAAAAAATTATACTTTTTATATCAAAATTTATCTTTTGAATTATATGATAAGTGTATAATATGTTTAAAAACTAAATATAGTTTCAAATTGTGATTTATCATCATGTAACTTCCATTCTGTTAATTGTAACTACCACCAATCTCGCTTAATTGTTAGATGTCATGTTTTTCGCACAAGAAGCTTGAGGTTGTCTCTTGAAGAAATGGTTAGAACTAATTTCACAACGTATTCCGCTTTAAAGGAATACAATTGAATAATTTTTAATGAGCATGGTATCCACGCAATGCGGCGACGTTAATGATTACGACGGTTTAGTGGTGTTGGTGACGGGTGGTGATGATATCGACAATTGGTATCGAGTGGTGTAAGTTGAAGTAAAGATAAGAGTGAAAATATTTTATAAGGTAAGGATTTATAATGTAAATTAGCAAAATAAAGGTTTATAGTGTAAATTAATTTATTAATGACAAATTGATATTTTATAAAAACTCTTTCCATAGTGGATGTTTATTAAGGGCAATTTAGTAATTTCGTATGTAACTATTTTTAAAGATGGAGGGTGTGATAATTTTTATATAGTTGTATAGATATATAAAGCACAATGGTCTTATAACAAGTATTGGGTAAATATGATATTAAACTAACTCTAATAAAATTATACAAATCTAAATTTATGTGCTTTAGATTACACAGCTTGTCAAAATCTAATGGGCCATAAATAGGATAGGCTTTTACTTGCGGCCCTTGTGTGTTTGAGTCTTTGAGATTAGCCCAGTACATAATATATGATTATCATATATATTCTGGCAAAAATTTTTCTTTTAGATGTAAAAAAAATGTAAAAATGTTTATATCGTTGGGAGTAAACTAAAAGACATGTGTAAGGGTTTTAAGGATTTGTAAATATATTATGTGACAGTTCAAAAATGCGTAAGAACGTTGGAATAACCTTAAAACTCAAGTTTTAAAGGCTGTTATGTTCTACCGATATATTTTGACAAACTTAATGATTGGAATTGCCCCTGATGAGGGTGTTAGGAACTAAAGCTTAGGGTTAGAGACTATTAATTTTGTCTACTCGAAATTCTTTATACAAAGACTTTCATCCTAAAGAATTTGGGGTTTCTAAAAGTTTTTTAAGGCCTTGGTGTTTTTTTTTCTCAATGCCATATCTAAACAATACTATCTTTTTTAAAAGAATTTTTATTTTAAAAACTCAAGCCACTAACTTTTTAAAATCCTCTCATAAGCCTCTTGCAAAATATAGTCTAAATCCTTAAAATTTCAATATTTGTTCACAGATAGTTACTTAATTCAGTACGTTACCTATCAGTGCATACCTATTACATTTATCAACATCCACTCTTTATTCAAACATCACTTAATTACTTAGTGTATAATTTACATTTATCAACACACATACATTATCTAAAAGCAATATACTGGGTAATAAAACTAATCAAACCATATATACTTGTATAAGAAGTGACATACCAAATGTCTATGTAATATGATCAAATTACAATACAATAGTGACACATCTAATTTCTGTGTAATATGATTAAATCAATGTATGGATAATTGTTTGCTTGATTCGGGGTTTGGCTGTTTCTTTGGCAGTTTGGTTACCAAATTTTTACTGTTAGCTCAAAGTTAAGTGTTTTAAAGTTTGAGCCAACTCATTACATACATTTGGTTCATGAAGTTGTTGATTAAGATAATAATGTATGAAATTAAATTAAGGGAAAATCTTAGGTAAAATATGTACGTATCTATTTTAGGTAAAAACATGTGTATTTCAAGGGGTGATTATATAAAATTCAGAGGGAGTTATGTATGTTTATCAAGTTCAAATGTTTAATTTGTAACTTTTTATCATGACAGTACCTAAGATAGGTAAAATCATGCAGTACGGATCATTTTCCCATAAGTTAATTATATGAAGAGAAAAGTGAGTATGAGGCTATCATGCACCCAACTTGGATGAAAAACCTCTCAAATACCAATATTTTAATAGTTTGAATAAATGTATGGCCCCCATGATTTTTATGGTTTTAAAAAAGGTATGTAAAAGGTTTTTCACTCAACTTATTTAACAAATAACCTCATATTCCCTTCCCCTTGTATGAATTCATAGACAATCATAATCACTTATATTCTTCAAAATGAAATAATACTATTAATTACAAATTTACAACTCCCAAAAGATGTTTTTAAAACTTGTACACAGAGGCCCATGAATGAGAGTCCAGCTGTCCAAGTCCATAATTTGAATAATAGGCTTTGCATCTTATATTTCCAGTTGGCTCCAATTTCAAACACATATGGACATATGGTTCGTTAAAGACTTTAGCTTTGAAGATCCACAATAAATTTAACATATATTTTAATATTTTTAAGTTTGATAACACTTAAATACTAGAAAAGAAAAATATTCTTTTCAAAACCACATTAAAAAGCTTTGATTACATACAAAATAACTCAGATACTTTTAAAATAAATATATATAAAAATTTAAATTCTTAGAAAGAAAAATCTGGGTTAATTTGGCAAAAAAATTTTCTAATATACACTCGGCCCATAAATTAAATTGTAGAACACATTCGAGTTTAGTTGGGTTAACTGAACAACTCATTCGAAACCCAATCTACCATTGGATAATAAACCAATAGTAAGAAAGTCTATCCATAAAGGCTTGGATTTGGGGAGATCCAAGTTCAAGTCTTAGCGTGCTAAATTTTCCCTAATATGTTGTCGTGTCTTTAGGCGAACTATTAAGACGTTTTTCTTTCTACTTAGTATTTGGTGAGGGGACTATCTAGCATAGTCTCGGTTTAAACAACCAAGTATATATACCCTATATTATGATATTTGATCTGTAAAAAATAACGTACCCAATCTAAAGTTGAGTTTATTTAGGTACCTTTTTTTAACAACCTTACGTACATATTAGTTGTAGTATTAGTGTCATAAATTATATCTCATTTTAGTTTAATGTTTAGTCAACTGATTTTTGACCGCTCATAGGTAAATATTGTTCAAAGAGAGAAGGTTTCCACTTTGACTTGTCTTTGATATATAAACTTGTACGTTTTCATGATAAAAAATAAAATTTGTTGCTCATATATCTTATCGACCGTATACTAAAATATAATATTGATATCTTTTCCTACCATCATAATGCTTGTGATCTATATATGATATATCTCTTTCTCTCCCCTAGCTCCCTATATATTTCTTTTTCTTTTATGTATGTATCGGGTTCTTTAGGAATAGAAATCATGTGAATCCCTCACTTTCTATAATGGTAATCCGTCCCTTCAACTAGAAAAAAGAATGCCTTATGTAACACCTTGACGTGTGTATGGCTGTTGCTAGCTTTCTCGTGAAGATCGACATTATAAACCACTATTGCTAACCACTTGGACCTAAAGTACGTATATGATTACGCTTATACCATACATTTATATATCACATAATTAAAATTAAAATATAATATAATGTACTCACTTTCTATCACTATACGATGGGAAAAGAACTTATCCACGTCTTCCATTGAATTAAGTTTAATTAATTCTTTTCGGATAATTATATGTAGGTATATATTGATAACATCTTACCAGGTTTGTTTAAAGCATAAATAGATGAAAAGACTAGCTAGTCGACTGACGTACATTAAAAGTATTAATAATGAACGTTTTATGCACAATAGGAGCTGAACCATATAAGGTTCAATGCATGATGATCATTATTTTAGGTTCATTGTTTAATTAGATCAATAAATTTTACTATCACGTACAGTAGCATATAATTAATATAAACTTGAAGTATATATATATATAAATCGATGTCTAGTAAGAGAGGGTCTATGGTAGCATATAATCAATAAATTTTAAACTCTAATTAATATAAACTTGATCAAAACAATTATTTTAACAGATACTAGCCTATAAATTAACCGCGCTTTGCGGCAGGTAATAGAGAAATATTGAGAAGAGGCGGACAGTGTTAGAAACTTAAAAATCAATTGAGAGAAATAATAAACATGCAGTAAAAGAGTAAATAGGTAATATCTCTCATTGTAACTTTCAACAAAAGGTCCTATTTTTAAAAAAATATTTGGTATAGAAGTATATATATATAAATCGATGTCTAGTAAGAGAGGGTCTATGGTGGAGTTTTCCTTCGACGGTTATTCTTAACGTTTGAATATTGTAATCGAATTAAGATAACTGAGTATTCAGGTTTTGGGTAAACACTCATCCTTAAATGGTAAAAGACGTTTGCTAGTTATTTTACAATCTATAATACTTAATAAAACAAATAATTTTTTTTCCTATAAACTTTTAATCCTTTAAAAAATCCATAACACTCTTATTTTTAAAAGTTTTTTTTTATAATTAACCTATATACCTAAAATACCATTAATTAAATAATTTAATAAATAATTTACTAAATGTATTCCTTAACCGTTGAAAAAAGTACATTACTATTTTTATATCAATTAACTTTATATCTCAATAACTATATTGCTACCACACTCGTCGCCGCCAATCCACACCGTTACCACCACCACTGCTACCAGTATTCCTATTGCATCGTGTGAGTTTTCGTCTAGTTACTATTTAAAATAAAGACATTTTATAAAAGTTTGTTTATAAATAAGAGTTAATTTCACAAATCGTCCTTGTGGTTTTATCAAAAAATCATGTTTCATCCTTTAAACTTCAAAATGACACTGGTAGTCTTTTATACGCGGATAATGGTCACGTTTCGTCCTTTAATCTAACGAATGATGGTCACATTTTGTCCTTTAATCTAACGGATGATAGTCACGTTTCGTCCTTATACGATCGACTAAAGGACGAAACATGACCATTATCCGCGTATAAAGGACTACCAGTGTCATTTTAAAGTTTAAAGGATGAAACGTGATTTTTTGGGAAAAACCACAAGGACGATTTTTGAAATTAACTCTAAAAATAAAGATGTTTTATAAAAGTTCTCTTAAAATTAAAGACCCAAAATCCATTTTCATTTTATATACTTTATAAAAAGTTGTTTCAAAAACTGTTCGCCATGCATGTTGTAATTATATTAACATATCTTTTATATATAAAAAAAAAAAAAAAAAAAAAAAGCTCATAAATGGCTAGCATTCTTACGCGATCCACTACGTCCATAGCGTTTCGACTCTTGCAATTGACATCGACCTAAAAAATTTATTCCATGTGTTTTAGATGGTATAGTGTGGTTGAAACTGCTCACCATATTGGCATGAAGATTCACGAATAGTTAATATTCAAAACCCACCGACACCTTCATCCGAAGGTAACTTGAATACTCTACTATTTGGTGTATTGACACCTTTTACACATTTGATATTGCTAAACGAAGCCTATTGGTGAAGATAGTCATCAAATTCAACTAATCACCCAATAATTAATTAGGTTAATTAATTTATTGATCCTAATAAGCAATTTGGCTGCCTCCATATATGAGTAGACTCCCCTCAAAAAAGGGTCATCATTTTGTCCACATACTAGATTTTTAAATCATCTGGTTAATTAATTTATTAATCCTAATAACTGTTGGTTCACACCAGAAACCTAAAAGGTAAGGTACCTTTTTGTCCACATCCTTTTACTTTGAGTGAATGAATGATTCCACATCATCCACATACTATGTAACTAGAAACTAGTAGATGATGAAATCACACACTATATAGTATATATGATCACAATACTACTACTCTTCAACCATAATCACATATCCTTTTATTTTATTTTCATATATATATATATATATATATACACATTTGTACAAAAGTTATATCATATCCTCAAGATAATTATTTTGTTATGGCTCCAGATAGAGATACCCTAATGGCTTCCTACAATGTTGCTAAAAACACTCAAGCAGCCAATCTCCAAAAGCCCTCTAGGTTGTCGATGGACACGTTACAAAGGACGATATCCGACATCTCCTTTGAGCTAAGCAAAGAAGTAGATGATGTTGTTTCTGATCACTTGAAGCTTCCTCCTATTTCGGAAGTTGAAGATGCAAAGTGCGAGTGTTGTGGGATGTCCGAGGAATGTACACCCGAGTACATTGCTCGTGTTCGTGACAAGTTTCTAGGAAAGTTGATATGTGGGTTATGTTCGGAAGCGGTTAAGGAAGAGATGGAGAAAAGTGGTGGAAAGATAGAGGAGGCGTTGAGTGAACACACTAGCGTTTGTGTGCGGTTTAATAGGTTTGATAGGACGAATCCTGTGTTGTTTCAAGCCGCGGCAATGAAGGAGATGTTGAAAAAGAATTCGAGGTTGGATGGAGGTGGTAATAGGGCTAAATCGCTTAGCCCTAGAGATCAAAAGAGAGGTTATGGTAATGTAACTAAGGGTGGACTTACCAGGAGTTCAAGTTGCATACCTTCCATTACAAAGGAGATTAATGACCGAAAGGTCATGAAATGATCGATCGAGCAGCCTGCAGCTTTCGATCGATACATTTTCATACAACGTCGTTTCCATCAGAATACATACAAACTACTCTTTTTAGTTAGTTGCCAATCTTTATATTAATTTCCACAAGTGACTGCGATAACTACTAGCGTAGATTTTTATCCATAGCTAGATCGATATCTTTGTGTACATCGTGACCTCCTTTGATTGTTTGATCTAGCTAGTACATATTGTAAGGTTCTTAATTAGTGATGTAAATTAACATATAATAAATTCTCCTTTTCGATCTTTGGCTTACCCCACAATTTTATATGTATTTATTTATGAAAATATAATGTACATTATCTACTTTATTATCTCGTAAATATCAAAATTAACTTATAGCTTGTTTATAAGACTATCGTTCATAATTTGTTCTCAATGTTTTGGGTTTTTACTCCGTTTCCAGAGATTAAGTCTAGCTATTAAAATGAGTTGTTTGTTTTTTTTGTTTATGACAGCATAAATTCAAACCGTCTTGAAACTGGTTTTATACGGGTTTTTCCCTTCAAAACCAGACCCAACCCGATTATGAACCCGATATTTATCCAATTTTGTAACTTGAAACCGATTACAAACCGTTGGGATTTCCAAAAATCGAACAGGTTTTGATCAAACTTGGGTTTGAACGGTTCAATTTCGGTTTTCCCAACCCGGTTTGAAAAAACCGGTTTTTATGCGTACCACTGAACACAATTATACAGAAAGTTCTAACAAAGTTGGGTGTATCATAGTGATCCGGCCTGTTTGGTTAATCGCACAATGCTGGTTGGGTCATATACCTCATCCCTGGCCCAGCCCATTTAGTTGATGGTGTCACAATCACTAATGTGAACCCCATTTATAACACACCATGAATTGCATAATTTTCAAGATATTTCAAGATTTTCAGTTAAATCAAAATAATCGTTTTCTTTATTTTACTTTTAATACTTATTTCATTTGAACCATAATTAACCATGTCCTTGATTTGTGAATTCAGAATAATTTAATGATCAAATGGTTCATTTCAAGTACCACTAAGATCAATACCAACATACAGTATTAAAACTAACTTTAGTTGATGAATTACTAGTATAGTATTTATTTTGATCCTTCAGAATTCAAAGAGTAATAAATGTGGTGAAAAGTTAGAATTGCAATACCCCCTTAATTAATGGATGAGATTCATTAAACAGCAAAAACTAAAGGGATCACGAAATTGACGAAAATAGTTTTTTAACTAAGAATCTTTAAATGTATATAGCATGCACATTTTCCTTGTTCTATTTTTCGACAATTTTTGGTATGGTTATTTTAAGATACAATACGAAATGTTTTTCAACCATATGTAGGATGACATATTTGTAATCTTCTTACACCAATATGCCGATATGACTAATTCCATGCTTGAACTTTACCTGTCACCCGGTTACTTTTTGGCGGGTGGGCCCTCAGCCATTAGAATTTATACATCCGGGAATATTTATATAAATTATCTTTTTTATATTTAAAAAGGGCAATAGCCATCCGGGAATATTTATATAAATTACTCGTATCTTTTTTATATTTAAAAAGGGCAATAGCCATTACCGCGATAGTAACATCAATAGTTTAATTATAGATAACACAAAATACAATTAACAATGAACAATTTAAAGATATACAACTAAACAAAAAAAAAACAAACAGAACCTGAAACCTAAAAATACATAGGTTGTCGTGGTCGTCCAAAGAAAATTAAAAGAAACAACTGTGTTCTTGTTCAATCGCAATCTACAAAAGATGTACTAGGTGGACTATTTTATGTGGGCTAAATTACATATGCAGTTTAAGACTTTAAGTTTTTAGGTGATTAATAATTTTTTAAAATGTTTAACAGAATTAGTTGATTATTATAGGTAGAGAGATATATATACCATATATAACAAACACACACATATAAATATAATAATTTGGCCATTAGGGAAATCAGGCCCTAGACGGTCTCCCACTTTGTCCCAAGCCTAAACCGCCCATTATTCTTGGGATGCAACTAGAGCTATTATATAGATTCATTTTTTGGAAATTGTTATCCATTCGATTTTCATGGCTTCTCTTTGCTATATCTTTCATTGCCCATGTTAATGTGAGCTTTGGGTTAATCCTAGTGGTTATATTGAAGTTTTGACAAATCTTATTATGAGCGATGACTGCTTCTTCCATGGCATTTCCAGGGTTCTTTGATATATATTCTTTGATAGCTTCTGAACATAAGCCACAAACCCATGATCCTGCATGAGAGTTCTTAACGCTCGCAATGTAGTCTTTGGTGCAATCCTCGCTTTGGCCACAACATCTACACTCTGTTTGAAAAACTTCATCTTCTATTTTGGTTAAGACACCCAAGTCTTTCGGGATGATTTCTAAACTTGAGATGCTCAAAATCGCCGAACTAAGCTTGTATGAGCCCTGAAAAGAGAAGTAAGTTACAATATATACATAATAATACACTTTAGCTCAAATATCGATTGACAAGATAAAGGGAACTTAGTGTGCACTTGCAAAGTGTGCTACTTAAACTACTAAAACGAAATCATTCTCCATGTTGATAGGTAAGTACGTGTACTAGCTTATTACAATCTAGCATAAAATCTAGGTTTTTCTTTTCAAATTAACACCGCTTAAAATTTCATTCTTTTCCCAAAGGAGTTCATCGTGGGGGGTCATAGATTCAAATCCTGCCAAAGACATTTGGAAAGGGGTCTTTGTAATGCTATACTCATCCAAGACATGAGGGAGCAAACCCTTTAGAGCATTATCAGGATTCGAACTCGGGGTGGATACACCAATTTCAGGGGTGTTGCCAGTTCTTCTGCCTTTCAGGAAAAACATTAAAAGAATGACGAAAATTGAGAATTAGATTACGTTTAATCAAGTGAGGTTGGAAAGTTTGATATAACATACCATGATAAGCAACGCTGAATTTAATTGATTTTCTCTAGTCACCTTACTAAATGGAAACCAAAAATCATGTACGTCTAACTTAAATTTTGGTTGTTCATATATATATGCATGGAAAAGTATTGCTGATAGTTTGATTATGTTATCTTCCAGAAGATATCTTTAATTGCAGCTTTCAGTGTCTACTCTATAAACCTATAAATGTAACACTTTTCCTAGTCTAATTGAGAAAGTGCAGTCTAGATATAATGATATATATCCTCGATCTATTTATATCAACAATTATCTTCACAATCATGGTCAATATATCTCTATGTGTTTGCGCAATTTGAAAGGTTGAAACTTTTTATTGATATTTATCTGTGTTTTCAAGTGTTACAATAATTACCATGTGAAGTCTAGTAATTAGCTTAATTACCCGAGTTCGCACTCTGTACTACTCTCTTACCTAATGTGAGGTTTTATGGAATATTGAAACACATAAATGGTAATTTTAGTAAAAGCTCCTTGAAGCGAAGTTGACAAAGCTACTTGAAATAAGTTGAACTTTTTTTTATATATATAAACTAAAAACGTATAAAAAAAATATGTCAATCGAACAAATTAAAAAGATATTCAAAAAATAAGCTATATGAAGAAATAAATTATTTAGTCAGATATACTTTTTAAGTGATTTTGAAATTTTGACTTTAAGACGAAATATTTGACTCATAGAAGATTTGAGATAGAGCCTTGCTTAACTGCTACTTGCTAGCTAGCTTAAGCTTAAAATGGTCCAAAAATGGGCTTGTAAAGTAGGATATAGATGGTCCCAAAATAGCCAAATCTTGAATTATAGATAGGCTATCCGGGCCTTTTATGGATAACCCGTGAGTCCACTTGCAAAACCCAATAGATATGATACGGAAGTCATTTGTATTAGTTGTCTATAATTGCATGTGATTTCTGGTGACCTGATATTTTTGCCCGTCGAACTGATCGACATGCAGTATAGATTATTTGACTAAGATTTTTTTTCTCCCGTTTATATCATAGAAACGTCATGCTGATTAGAATTTGGTTACTTTTGGGTATTTTAACTAAATGTTAGTAACTTGATATTAGCCAGGCTAACAATATATGACTACTGAATGAGTGATACCCATTACTCATGTCTTTATCTTTTTGTCGAATTTCTTAGAAAACTATGTTCACGGTGTGCTGGTGGTGGTACTTGGATCCAAATCAGCTCAAAATGTTTCATGACATTTCGAATAGAGTAAATTATACTGATTTGTCTAAAAGTAAATTTTACATATATCATTTGTAATATCAAGTGATTTCAGTTTAAAGAAGTGGCTGAATAAAATAAGATTACGTTATAAAAAAAACTAGTGGTAGCGGATAAACAACATATAGATGGTTCATATGGTTTGAGACTTTGAGGTAATTTTCACCAATTATCTCTATAAATTATTATAATGTTTTGAGTTAAATGTAAGAACGGTCCCCTTGGTTTGTCGACTTTTGCAACGGCAGTCCCTCTCTTGATTTTTTTAGCAAGGGTGGTCCCTGAAGACATGTATCAGTTGCATCAGCAGTCCCTCTCTAACAGATTCCTTAATTAATGCCGTTAAGTTTTCCATGTGAGTAACATGTAAGGGGTATTAATGTCCTATTACTTACACAAACATAGGGTGTTCAAAAGTATTCGTATCCGACCCTGTAATATGAAAATCCGATCTGAATTTATCTGAAAAGTTGGATATTCAAAAATTCGGATATCCTAAATTTCGAATCCGGAAAATGATGTTTGAAAATCTTGGGCATCAAGAATATTCGAAAAGTTAGAATATCAAAATTCACTATGCGCAAGTTCAAATATAAAAAATTGAGCTGAAAGTTAGATATCTCCCAAAATTTCGGATATTCAAAGTTTTTGGATACCCGTGATGTTTTCGTATTGAGAATAAGTTTTTGATATTTTCGTAAAAGAATATTTTCTGGATATTGAAAATATCATTTTTTGATAGTTTTTTTGATATTTTCGGATATATTCGGATTTAAGAAAAAAAATATTGAAATTCTTAAACTTTTTCAAAAGTCACTATCCAAATTTAAGTCCGAAAAATATAGGATATCCAACTTTTCGAAGAAAACCGAATCAGATTTTCGGATAACAAGTTCAGATATGGATAGTTAACATCCCTAGATTTGTGTAGGTAGAAAGACATTAATACCCCTCACGTGCTATTCACATGGGGAACTTAACGACATTAATTAACGGTTCCATTAAAGTGGGACTGTCGTTGCAACTGAAAGATGTCTTCAGGGACCATCATTGCTAAAATTTCAAGAGAGGGACTGCCTTTGCAAAAAATGAGAAACCGCAAGGACCATTCTTGCATTTAAGTCTAATTTTTTTTTGTATATATGTGTCTTTTTTAAGAAGAGAAGACATTTAATTAGCAAAGACTACAAGTAAAAACAAAATTTCAAAAATATGGATAAATTGTGTAATTTCAAAATTTATAAATTATATTTAAAATTACTTCCAACCAAAAGGACGATCCATGTAACTTACTGTTCCTTAATATTGTGGAATTTTGAACATACAATCTCTATGATTAGATTTAGGGTCAACCATAGGTGCTATACAGCAACACGAAGTCACGAACTAACGTTTATAGAGTTGTTCTTTTTTTTTTTTTTTTTTTTTCTACTCACTAACGAGGTGAACTTAAATGTGAGCAGCCGAGCTACAAAGTTTATTTTCTCGAATCGATTAAGGTGATTTGCCGTACAACATCAATATGAATCTTTTATGGTTTGAGTAGTGCAATTAAGGGCCCAATGGGTTATCTAGGCAGCAATTGGACCTATCTCATGGACTCATGGTATGGGCTAACAAGGTTTTTTTTAACATCGAACTTGATTGAATTTCGGCGTATATTCACTATGATTTATTCCCTGATATGTCATGTGCTATTATAGTTCTTGTTTATATCCGATTGGGTATTTTTACTTATAATTCCATTAGAATTCCTTTTTAATTCCTACTCGTATTATTTTAGCACATAACTTGAGATTATGTATATACCTTTATTTATTGTTTGAAAAAATTAAATGTAACAAAGTTAACAACTTAATGCAATTGTATTATTACTATCTACTAGAAACGAACTACTTTTATAGATAAAGTAGATCCAATAGGTTTTCTTGTTGGATCAAAGCAATTATATATATTTTGCGTTCATATTAATTGGTTTGTATATATGCTTTCTATATATATATATATATATATGTTTGTTTTTATTTTCCATCATATCTCGATGTATACAAAATGAGTACTTATAGCTAGTGGTTTTATGCGAACATCAAATCAACCAACACTTTGTTGACAATTAGAGTTTACATGGAACCAAAAGTAATTTTTAAAGGAAGAACTGTACTTGTATTCAACGAAGCATCTGTCAAATGTTAAGAAGGTCGAAGTTCCACTTGCTTTATTAGTAACATCCAACTGAGCCATTTATTATCTACAGCTAATCAAATTTTACCTTTTTAGTTACTTTAACCAAAGTGTGATTAAAGTTATATAATCTAGTGAGCCTATTGGAGCACTCTTAGTCTAAAATAAGTTACACAAATCCCATTATGATTTGATTACCAAATTACTAGAGATAGAGATTGATCTGAAATTAGTTTGGCCTGACATCATGCTTACTTCACATGCTGTTGGTAATTTCCGCTAAGGAAAATGTCGATAATTTCTTACTACCCGAAGTAAGGCTTTTCCTAGAAGTTTTTAATTAAGTTTTAAGACTCTCTTAGCTTGGATGTAGTTCTGCATCATTTTTGGATGAAGGTACCTTAAAAATCAGTAAGACATTTTTGTAATATATCAATCATCTCTTTAATATGTATGTGACTGTATCTATGAACTTTACAGTGAATTGCATATTCGGTTTTCCATTAAAAATTTGGGTAAACAACTAATCATAGAGAAATATTATTCAAAAATCATAGAACAATCAAGTTTCTGACTACTCTGATGTAAGTTCTTTGTGAATGAAAATGAGACAGGTTAGAGTGGTGAGTAGTATCTCTATATCCAAAGCCGAAAACTGTAACAATCTGCAAACTGACCCGTTCGATCATCATTTGGGATTTTATAACTATCATGTTTGGTCAAACAATGTATTTGCAAACTGTTTAACTATGGTCACTGGTGCCATTTTGTATACAATTATAATCATGAACAATTTAACAAAATTTCACGTATTTTTTTTAGTTATATAACAAACTGCATACATTATATAAAGTAGAAGTAAAGTAGGAAGTAAATTAAATATATGAGTTATATATCTTCTATACTCATACGATTTTAACATGAAATCTCATTTCGATCATGTTTATGTGATGAGATTTGGACAAGTTAATTAGGTATATATATATTATTTTAATCGTGCCTATTTGGAAGCGTATCAAACTAATGACCTACATATACTGCACCATCGATATATATATATATATTGATTGGTGCCAAACCTTATCGGAAACTATTGGTAATTTCTATGAGAAAGCACGATGCAACTATATCCCATTAAGGGATATATATATAAGCTTAATACATTCACTTTTTGATAAAGTAGTAGTGGAACGATCACATACAACACACAAAGTTTGAACAAACCATAAAGACTATATTTGTTTGATTTTGTTTCGATTTAATATATTCGATAAAGTCACAAATTTTAAATTTGAAAATTATCACATAAATAATTAAGAAAATGATAAATTGATAATGGCAACCTTAACGATTATTTTATTATATGCATCAAAACTCATTACAAGAAAAATGTCTATTAGTTACAAAAAACGTTTGGTCTTTAATTTTGTTTAGCGTCTAAATTTTCGTCACTAACAATTAAAGTTTAGTCACTATTGTGGTCAGTTACCAAATTTTGGGTGATCACTTTTCGTCACTAAAGGTCCGTCACTATTTTTGTTTAGAGACCAAAAAATATTATTTTTTTGCCATTAATTTTGTTTAGTGATCAAATTTAGTGATCACTTTTTTTTAACGATAACTAAATAAGGTTATTATTGATCAAATTTTAGTTGTCACTAAACAAAATGATCACTAATTAATATTTTTCTAATAGTGATTTATATATCAAAAGTCACTCTTTGAAGTTCTATATTAACAAAACCCAAATTATTAACGTTTCGTTTTAATATATTGAAAGGGTGGTAATAGAATAGAAAAAGGAAAAATAAAAAAGAAGTGGGGGTGTAAGCGTGGGGTAAAAGGAGATAGTGAAAAGCCCTAGAAAATGGAGAATAAGGAAAGCATGCTGGGGAGTGACAGAGACAACACACTGCATATATATTCCTAATTCCTTGCACGAGCACCCATTATTAGTTTACTTCTACTCTTCTCTCTTCTGTTTTTACTAAAAAGCTATTTCCCTTTTCCCACTCCAACGTACGTATAAGGTATTATATCAATCTTTTTCTAAATTCTAATATATATATGTAGACATGACGGAGTAGATCTTCGAGGATAGCGAGTAATTAGATTTTCGATACTAAAAGTTTCGTAAGAAAACATGATCCCCTTATCACTAATTAATGTACGAAATATAGTCAATACCATAAGGCATATCGTTCGTTCTTTATATACCCATGTATCTATTTACTCTATATCTCTTTTTATTTTGAATTTTAATTTTTTCATAATCAGATGATTTTTGCATGAATACTTTAAAAAATAAAAATTATAATCATGTTGTCGCACAAGTGTTGTTCATGAACTACTCGAAAAGTTATAGTATTGGCGAAATTGCCAACTCATGTGGACGACTAGTCTAAAGTATTAAGGGTTAAGACTTTAATCATTATGATGACCCTTTTATAATTCTATGCATATCGATAGAAATGGCCTCACTTTTAAATTTGAAAAACAAGGAGACGTCGTGCATATATACACTATATAACGGGGTGTTTTAGCACATCTTTCGTATCCGTATTTGTCTTTCGTTGTTTATTATAATTGAATAAAAAAATATTCGTCTTTGTTTGTCCATATATATAGTATTTATTCATAATTAAGGATATGTTTTTAAATATATTTTTAGGATATTCATAGAATTTATTTTTTGTTTGTGTTATGAAATAAAGGTATCTAAAAATATGTTTGTATGATTAAGAATTAAATTAAAAGATTTTAAAGATTTGTAAAGATATAATGTGGTATATAAAAAATATATACAAACATCTCTATAGCCTAAACACAATAAATAGCTTTTTTATCTAATGTCCAATTTGCTACTGAATGTTAGTATTAACTAGCCTCAAAGATTACTTATTCATATAAGATAAAAAACTAAATTTGTTCTATTTAGAAAAAAAAAAAAAATCATGAAATAAAAATGAAAATCAAATAACAAGTTTACTTTTTATTTTTTGTAAATTAACCCTACGATAAATCATCTATTGTTTGACGTTGGCATAGAGTTTCCGTTGAGAGATATCAATCAACGCAACATTTAGTGATGATGATTTTTGGTTTGATAATTCCATGCCATTTCATTAAAAAGAAAAAGAAAAAACTTTCCAACGTTTCAAGGGTGCCTTTTGTCCCTTTCTAAATTCAGTCAAAAGATCATTTTGGTCTTATAATTCCGACAATAAATCTTTAAACTTTCCCCCACACTTCTTCTTTTGTGTTTTCTGCCCTCCTTTCAACTATTTGCTTTGTTCAAAACACAAAGTCCAAATGGTCCAATTTTGTAATTATATCATATCTTCCCATTTGACTCCTTTACTTGTAGTTTTAAGTCATCGCACTATATATTTATACGCTAAACTTCTCAACTCTCAAATCATATATCTTCTTCTCTCCACACTCTCCACTTATTCTTGTTCATTATATTATCAAGCACATTGATCTTAATTTCAAGTCCCTAATCATTAGACTTTGGTATGTTTCGCAATAGGTTATTTCACTTTCTAGCTAGTGTTTGTTATGCGTCCGTCATTCTTATATAACGATATATCGGTATATTTATTTTCACTTACCTAGGATATAACGATATTGATGATTTTGTTATGGTTTTAGATAAACCAGTTTCTTGAAACTCAATGCTACTTTTAACAAAAATTTAAGTAACAATTTAATTGGCCTCTATACATAGGCCTAGGGAGTACGGTCACATACATAGGAGGTTTCTTTGTGGAATTGACTTTATGGTCTAGTACTATATACTACCAACAATTTAAGTAACTAAGATGATGTGCATTATACTATTTTCACTAGAAAACTTTATAATTGTTTAGTATTCAAGTACATACATGCATGTGTATGTACGAATTATCTGTATATTATTGTTTCATATTTTCTGCCAAAAAGTTTGTTGGTTTTGTGGTAGACATTTTTAAAGGCTCATGTGCACAATACTAGTATGGTAATTTCCATTTGTGAGATACTTCATAGAAAGTTTTTCAAACTTAAATAGCAATCTAATAATCATTATTCATATATGCGTTAAATTCTTGACGATACTTTTTTTTGGAAATTTAATTAAATTCTTAAGTTGGAGGTACGTAACTTAATTTTATTTCAAGGACGTTTCTTGTTTTACATTGAGCACTTAATAATGCACTTCAATTATCCTTTTTGTACATAGTAAATCATGTAATGTATGTCTCGCAATCATTGGAGTTTGTGTGCCTTTCATTTTGATAACTTTTACTTTAGCATTATAATACATTGAGTAGTAAATAAATGAAGCTCTTGATCCAATGATTTAGTTTTAACGTGGTTTTTTTTTCATTATTGTTGACAGAAAGTGATTGATCCAAACTGTTGTGGAGTCCCATCTAGCTAGCTAGCTGCTTTTTTTCAATAAAGACTTGAATCGAATTCCATTTTGTCCCAATTCTAATGGAGAAAAAAAGTTCAAGAATCTCACATGAATTATGCTTCATGTTCTTGTTTTTGTTCTTGTCATCATGCAGTATTTGTCATGGCTTACAAAATGTGATCAGTGAGCATGAACTCCTTTTATCACTTAAAGCTTCCATTCATGATCCTTTGTCCTTCCTCTCTAATTGGAAGAACACTTCTTTCTGTAATTGGAATGGTGTTTCATGCAATTCCAATTCCACTTATGTCACCGGAATCAATCTTTCTGGAAAGAATCTATCAGGGAGAATCTCGGAATCTTTATTCGAGTTCTTCAACATTGAAAAAATCGATCTTTCAAATAACCAGCTCTCTGGCGACATACCGAAAAATGTCTTCTCTTGTCCTTCCTTGGTTCATCTCAACCTAAGCAACAACAACTTAACAGGTTGGATTCCTAAAGGTTGGATTCCAAAGCTAGAGAAGCTAGATTTGTCAAATAACTTCCTTTCTGGAGTAATTCCGGAGGGAATTGGATTCTTTTCAGGGCTACATTATCTTGACCTTGGGGGAAATGCTTTGGTTGGACATATTCCAAAGTCAATCACAAATCTAACAAGATTACAAGATCTGACTTTGGCATCAAACCAATTAGTAGGTGAATTACCCTTGGAATTGGGGTTTATGAAAAGTTTGAAGTTTATCTACTTGGGTTACAACAATCTTTCCGGTGGAATCCCGAAAGAACTCGGTGAGTTAGCTCGTCTGAATCATCTCAATCTTGCTTTCAACAATCTCACGGGTGAAATCCCATCTTCACTTGGTAATCTCATCGAACTTAACTACCTTTTCTTGTACTTCAACAAGCTTACCGGTCCAATTCCTAAAACAATTTTTAACCTCAAGAAATTAATATCTCTTGATGTAAGTGATAATCTTTTATCGGGTGAAATACCGGAACTTGTTTCCAACTTTCGAGCTCTAGAAGTCTTCCACTTGTTCTCAAATAATTTTTCGGGTAAAATACCAAAATCCTTGGCTTCTTTACCTCATCTCCAAGTTCTTCAACTATGGTCTAATAAGTTTTCTGGTGAGATTCCTTATGATCTTGGAAAGTACAATAACCTCACGATACTTGATCTTTCTACGAACAATCTCACCGGGAATATACCCGCATCTCTTTGTAATTCGGGTCATCTTCATAAACTCATCCTTTTTTCCAATTCCCTTGAAGGGGACATTCCTAAAAGTTTGAGACATTGTAAGAGCTTAGAAAGGGTTCGTCTTCAAAATAATAGATTATCGGGTGAGCTTTCCTCCGATTTCACTAAGCTACCACTTGTTTACTTTCTTGATTTGTCTTCAAACAATCTTTCCGGGAACGTAAACAATTGGGCATGGAATATGCCAAAGCTTCAAATGTTGAGTTTAGCAAGAAATGGTTTCTTTGGAGAATTTCCTGATTTGTTTGCTAGCAGCAAACTTGAGAAGTTAGACTTATCGGGAAATTATTTCTCTGGTTCCATCCCTCCGATAATTGGAAAATTCTCGGAGTTGATGGAGTTGAAAATAAGTCATAACATGGTTTCAGGGAAAATTCCTGATGAATTATCTTTATGCAAAAAGATAGTTAACATCAACCTAAGCTACAACTTTATCACCGGTGGAATCCCTGAAACCCTGTCAACATTGCCGGTTTTAGGAAATCTTGATTTGTCAAGCAACCAACTCTCTGGTGAAATCCCAAAAACTCTTGGGACCGTGGAGTCACTTGTTCAGGTGAACCTATCTCATAATCATTTTCATGGAAATTTACCTTCCACGGGAGTATTCGCGACTATCAATTCGTCAGCAGTCACTGGCAACAACCTATGTGGTGGTGCATCAATTGCCAATTTACCACCATGCAAGGAAACTAAAAACTTCAATTGGTGGTTTTTAGGGATGGCTTTGGCTGCAATACTAGCTGTTTTCATCTTTATTATGGTCTTATTGTATGTCAAAAGACGGAAAGAATTTGTTCATGAAGTGAAAATGAAAGTGGAAAGCAAATTAGACGGAGGTAACGAATGGGAGTTACTCTTTTTCGATCATAATGCTTCAAAACTCTTGGCAATCGACGAGATTTTGCACTTTTTGAGAGAACACAAAAATGTGGCAGCAACGAAAAACATACAATATTTTGTGAAAGAGTTCAATGAGATCAATCTCAAGAGTGACCATCACATTATCGAACTCAAGGAGATTGGAAAGGTTCGACACCCAAACATAGTTAAACTAATAGCAATTTGCAAGTCGGATAAAGGAAGACTGGTCTTAGTTCACGAATTTATTGAAGGCAAGAAGTTGAGTGAAGTAATTCGAGAGTTAAGTTGGGAAAGCCGGATGAAGGTTGCCGTTGGGATCGCGAAAGCTCTAAATTACTTGCACGGGTGCTGCTCGTCGGCGCCTATCATTATAGGCAATATTACACCCGAAAGCATTTTTGTGATTGACGGGAAAGATGAGGCTTGCTTGAAATTGAATCCTCCGGGGATGATTTTTCCAAATACTACCAAGTGTTTGGTTTCATCAAAATATATCGCACCAGGTAAAATTCAAATACACAACCTAATTTGCGTTAATCTTATCTTCGTTTACATTAAATATATTTTAAAATTTTGTGATCGATCATTATCGTAATTTGAATGAAGATAGTTTGTGCATTATTCATGTCACTATTATACTACTCTATATCGATGATATGTGTATAAATAAGCTACATGCTTGTTAAAAACTTCTTAATTAATTAGACGGCCATGATTTCAATATGCTATGTGTTGCATATAAAAAGGCATTTTTGAGTACTTTTATAAAATCATTATTATCTTATTAAAACTTTAGCAATATCCCATGCATACACGAATAGAACAGGGTAGACAATGTCCCAACAAAACATCATGAAATATATGCCTTTTTTGCTTTTACAACTGTGCACAATCATAGTTAAAAAGAGATTTTGTCTTTTAGTACTCCCTCTTCTCCTTTTCAAACTACAACTTGAAAGGATAAGTAAACCGGCAAAAGAAATACACTACTAATATTTTGAGAAACTCGATCTTCTTGGAAACAATAGCTTAACTTCACTAATTTAATTTTATGACTAAAGTGTTTTTTTCACTAAAAGAAATGCTATATATATATATGCATGGGAAATGATAGGCTTGTTTATAAAAAAACTTATAAAGTGTATCACATCAAAAGAAAAAAAAGAATCCAATGTAGATAATTGGTTCAACTCATTTACTAAATAAGTTTATAAACTATTTTTAAGTTTGAAATTTCTTTATTTGCATATTGCAAATCCCCTGTTCCCTAGTTATTTAAATTGCCCTGTTATTTTTGAAGCATCTAAATGTTAATAAGTATATATAAAAGTATATGTTTAAAGTAAATGAATCTTTTATAGAGAAAGTGTCATTTTGTAAGTAATGTTAGAAAATTAAGTTATGCAACTTACTTGTGACACATTAATATTGCAATTGGGAACGGTTTAGTCAATGTTAAATCACATTCTATATTATATTGCAGAGACAAAAGAGACCAAAGAGATAACCGAGAGCAGTGACATGTACGGATTGGGCCTCATCCTCATCGAACTACTAACAGGTAAAACCCCAGTCGACGCAGAGGTTGGTTTGCACGAAAACCTTGTCGACTGGGCACGATACTGCTACTCCGATTGCCACCTTGAGACATGGGTTGATCCATTACTTAAGACACATGCATCAAAGAAACCTAACCATATCGTCGAGGTCATGAATATAGCCCTACAGTGCACTGCTCGCGATCCGGCTGCACGACCATATGCAGGGGATGTGGCTAAAGTTCTAGAATCTATTACAAGGTCAAGTAACTTATGTTACTAGTTAATTAGGTGTTAATTAATCAGGGTTTTGGATTTTTCTATGATGTTATTTTGCTCTTGCTTTCTTCTTCATTTTTAGCATAAGGTTTTTATTTGAGTGGAAAGTAGTGAAGTGGATGTTTAATGTTGGATATTGTTTTTCATATTCACTTATGAGTGTAGTTAACTAGCTAGTAATTGTGAATGTAGATATATGATGAAGACATGTCAAATATCTCCTCGAAATAATGAAATAATATCATGGAATGCATTATCACTTTTTTTTGGTTGAAAAGCGAGGTATATATTATCAAAACTCGGATTATTTAGGGGTAATTGGTAAATTTGGTAAAAAAAAAGCCCAATAAAACCATGCCATTTATCATACCAAAAATTTTGCCAAAACTAGCCAAAATCTTGTCAAATTCCTTGGTATAGTACAAAAAGTTGCCAATTTGCCAATTAAAGTTGTCGATGCATATTTGACAATATTTTTTTTTAAAGAAAAGGCTCCTAAAGTTCACATGTCAGCTCCCCAACGTTCACTTGTATCGAACAAAACTAGCCGATGAAACTTGCCAAACTTGCCGATTAAAGTTGTCGATGCATGTACTATAAAGTTGCCGATTTGCCGATCCTAGCCAATGCTTTTTGCCGATAAAACAAGCCGACTATACCCTTACCCCTTACAAATCATACTTCAAAGTGGTAACTTGGACACACCAAATAAGTCAATAATCACTCAAGAAGCCATACAATTCTACTGACACTACCAAATTCAAAACCACGATGCAATCATCCAACAAAATGACAAGCCATACATATCTATTCAAAATTAAACAATACAATGTAATCAACATATCACTATCACTTTTACATTTTTCACTAACAGTTTTTACCAATAACAATATCATATTCGTTTTTCAAACAAACAACTAGCTACTTATTATATACCTAAAAATGAATATTCTCAATCTATCGCATCACCCACAACAATATCGTTCTTGCAAACATTCCTCATGTCACTCTAAATCTTCCATAGACAACTTAATTTGACGTGGGTAGCCTAAATGCCTTTACATAAACCTCTTTAATCTAAGTCATCCTTCTTTAATTGGAACCTATCGTGGATTAATTGCAGGTTGAATCACTCGAGTAGTGAAATGTGAATTAAAAAAGGAAATGTTTGTTTTTCCTTAAAAGGAGATATGTACTTTCCAATTGATTTTAATCACAGGCACAGTAAATCATAAGTATGTTGGCTCCATTCATTTGGTTAACAAAGGGATTCAAAAGTGTAGTTCGTGCTATAATTGTGGGTTGGTATAAATCTACTTTGCGACCATTATTTCAGTTCATCATAACATCACAAAAGGGACAAATGAAAAAGTAAAAGAACAAACTGCACAGTGCTGTTTTATGTGGTTTTGAGCCCCAATATTTCGATGGTGTATAGGGAGGTTAAGATGTAGGCAGATCTTACATCTACCTAAGTAAGGATGCTGCTTTCATTTTCTACCTAAATGGTAGAAATGACCCTCCAACATTTGCATGGGACGAGGATCAAACCCACGACCTCTGTTTTTAGAGGGCAGAGTGTTTATCAAGTATCCAACCATAAAGTAAGTTATGTTCAAATAAATACTCCTTAAGTTTTTTAACTTGCGACACAAGTCCACCAACACAGAGAGTAATGAATTTTACTTGTAAACTCAAGTCAAATATCATTTTGTTCACGTATTGTTCTTTTATCGTGTCCGTAATAGTTATACAAGAATGGAATACAATATATTAATATTAAGATTTTGTAAAATCTGATTTTTAAGTAGTAAAACTTTCATAAAGCAAAACAAAACAAATGGAATGTTACTATTTAACTTGTACTAGTTCGATCACAAAGTTATAAAGTAAAGTTTACCGCATGAGTGATGTTCAATTCACTTTGTAAATGTTTTTATAAGAAGATATTAGAATGTGAATCAAAAGTAAGTTTTTAAAGGCGATTTGAAGAACCAAAAGAGCTTTTCTGCGAGGTCTCCAAGAACCAATAATTGACTTTTTGAAGCTTTTAAGATAAAAAGGAGTTTAGACTTCAAATCAAGATTCATGATAGTTTTTACCACTCAATATTTTTATGTCAGCAGCTGGGTTTATACTTTATAGTTATGTGTTTATATTCATCTTTAGGAATGGAATCTTCTATACAATTTGTCAGCACAGATATGATTGGGTCTCATTTGTTGACATGATTGAGAGTCATATTGTACGTAATTCATGTTTAAGATCTTGATCAATGAGCATATGAGTATTGATATTAGTACCGTTGCACCATTTTTGATAAATGTATGTACCACAGTGTAGATGTTTTATAGTTTACTGAGGTGATAACTGCAGAAAATAGAAAGCATCTTTCGACCAATTCACGAAAATAGCAGTGACTTTTAAAAGTTTTGTTATTTAGAAATGAACTTTCATTTATTACCAAAAATAGCAACATTTGACACGTGGACATGGTGACGTGGACATTTTTTATTACGTGGCATTTTTTAACGACGTGACATTATATTTTATTTATTTACTATTTAATTTTTATCAGTCATGTCATTTCCCCCCAAAATGGCTTCGTTTCAGTTTCGGTTCCGGCAAGGTATTTTTTCTCGTCATTATATTCTGAAGCTAATTTCACCTTCTTTTTATTTATTTTTGTTGTGTCTCTTCCATTTTCAAGCATTGAGAAGTTGTGTATGAAGATCATAAAAGAGACATAAATCTATATCTTCTTCGTCTATCTCGAGTTTTAAAATCTCTAAAACTAGATGTCAAAACGTCTTTGTTTTCGTCGGAGAGAGATCCTGCGGATGTTCAGGTGAGACGAGAGTTTCATAGGCCATATTTGGTTCGTTTAAGAAGAGTTTGTCCGCACATGAGATAGATCCAGATGGCGAAGGTCCAGAGGTTCTCTCGAACTCGAACAAACTGTCGACGGTTTCTAAGTTAGTTGAAGAAATCGAAGAAAAAACCATCTCCACATCCAACACTGACGAGGTGTTCTAGTAATCCGACTATAAATTAAAGTTCATTGTTAAAAATTAACTTTTAAAGGTCATTGCTATTTTCGTATTGTTTGAAAGGTCCTTTCTATTTTCTGTGTTATAAAAAATGACACGTCATTAAAAATGTCACATAATCAAAAAATGTCCACGTCACCTTGTCCACGTGTCAAATGTTGCTATTTTCGGTAATAAATGAAAATTCATTTCTAAAAAACAAAACTTTTAAAGGTCACTGCTATTTTCGTGAATTGGTTGAAAGGTGCTTTCTATTTTCTGCAGTTATCCCTTTACTGAGTCACTAATGAATAAATGTGGTATATATACTAATTTATAGTGGTGGTACAAATATCACTCTCTATGAGCATATATATATATATATATATATACATACATGAGGGATGGTAATATAAGGTTGTTAGGTAGTTTAGCTTAGGTGTTGAGCGCTCACATACAAATTTTTTAATTCATAAAATTCATGGGAGCCCATGCATTTATTAATTAAACAAAATTATTAAAATATTAGTATGTGAAGGGTTCCACACCATAAAATTCATGGGATACCACTCAAGCCTTTTTGTGGCAACTTTTGCTTGTGTCGCTTCAACCTTACGTAGATATTGTGACACTTTTTATAGTGTCATTATTGTAAAATTCCACTTTTGTGACATATGGTTTGTGTCACTAAAGCAAAAAGTCGATTTATACAATTGGGCCACCCAAACAAGTCTATCACTGGGCCTGCGAGCTACAGTATTCAAGCCTAATGCTAAGCTCCTGGCCTTTCTTTGTTGGATTAAGAAAATCGGACCTTATATAATATCTTTCGGACAAAAACTTTCAGTGACCAAAGTGAGACATCGATTTATAACCTTCCCTCTAGATGAATAGATAACATATTATATATGTTGATTTTTTGCATGCTTGTACTTCGATCTATAAAACTATATTTATCCTTGTCCTATCAGATTTTTTTCAACAATCTAAATATTTTAAAATAGTAGTATTTTAGCAACGACAGGACTTGAACCCGTGACTAACAGGCCAAGGAAAAGATACACATGTTAAAAGGCCGAAGGCTACACTGTCGATCTTCTCTTGATTTATTGAAGAGTGGGGGTCATATATATGCCCATTAAGGAACTTTGGGCGTTTGGCCAGCTTTATCCAGGCCCAACATATTTATCCCCCAAAAGAGCATGTTAAAAGTTTTGTTATGGGCTAGGCAAATGTATAGTGTAATTACATAATCAGTATGATCATTAATCAACTAGTGGTCGCATCCGCGCACTAGTAAATCTCATGTTGATTTTCATTAAATTTTTTTCCCCTTTTGTTCCGTTTTATACTTTTAATCTTACAAGAACGGTACCCGCACGTTACGACGGTTATGGAGGTGGCGGAGGTGGCGGTGACGGGCGGTGGTGGCAGTGGAGATTGGTGGTGGTGGAGCCAGTGAGTAGTGGAAGTTATTGATGTAATGTGATATGATTATGATATATGATACATCATGCAATAGAATTATTGTTGAAACTTAAAATCAATATTGAAATTTTAAGTTCAATTTTTAAAAATCAAAAATGAATTTATTTTATAACATAGTATAGATATGCCATTTAAGTTGGTAAGCTTAAATATATTATGTCAATATATACTATGAATATGAAGGGTGGATCGATGTCAATAACAGTAACTCATCCCAAATTCTTTTCAATCTATGATCCCTATTTCGTACTAGATTAAATCAGCTACAAATACTTTTAAAACTCGTAATATTACAATTACAATTAGCAAGTATATAAATACATAGATGTACAATGGACGAAGCATCATCAATGTTGAGGTGGTAAAATATGCTAGTATAAAAACACATACGTATAACGGGAGCATTATGGAAGGCCGGGTCTGCAAACTCGAACGACCTCATAAAACCTTACCATGATTAAAAAAAAGAAGTTAATAGTCCGAATCATATCATGCTCGAGTCTTCACGTCTCACCACGAATTGAGAGCACTATCAACATGATCATCAAGCTAGTATATTTAAGTTAGCATCCGATCGCGCGAGTATTATTTTCGTATTTCTCAAAATAAGTGTCAACATTCAAATTTTATCCAATCAAATTAAAAATAGTAGTTAATATGACTATCTTATTAGTTGACAACTTGACATTGACTTTTGAGAAAAATCTATATATGCTAGTTCTACAATGAACACTTCATAATTATTAAACGGCGTTCAAATATTTTGATGAGTGTTCCCATTAAACCAACAATTGCCCATAACACATAGAAATGTATATTTAGCCGTTTTAGCTACCTAGTTACCCAAATCAAACAACCAATAATTTGAACGCCTAATGTTAGGGACAAATAATTAAGTCTATATTATAATAGGTTATCATCACATATTTTATGACCAATAACCGTGAGTGCAAGAAAGGATCGGATCTCGTCTCGTCATTGTGGTCATTGACTATTACACGATAATCCTCCGTAATCGTATCGAGATAAACAACACAACCCTATTACACAAATCATCGAGATATATATATATATATATATATATATATATATATATATATATTTAAATATATGTTGGTTGAGATACAATTAGCGAGACAATTATACTACAAGGAATATGTACTTAATTTGTTAAGAGATTCATAAGTATTTAAAGTTACCTAGATCGTGTTCGATATGATTTATAACCAAAAAAAAAAGGTGTCAAAAGGACTCTTTATTTCACCATTTGCATTTGCATAAAGAGGATATTCCATTGCACATAGACTATACAAAGGTTTCCACTCCTTCAACTCACAACTTCACCAACTTCCACGTGAGATAGGCACGTGCATCCCACTCCAACTCACGTGACGGAAGCAAGACACGTGCTTTCACGTTCGAGAAAAAGAAAAATTAAAACAAAATTTTCTGAAATAAAATCTACATTTTGATAAAACCACTCGATATCGAGTTTCTTTAACAAATTTGTTAAAAACAAAGCACGTCCATATAGCCACTCAAAGAATAACAGGTGGCATTGACCCACCGCCTTCTTTGCTTTCGAATATGTGTAAGTCACATGCTTAGCTGACACTCCCCTCAACCCACTATCACGTGCTGTTTGGACTGTCTAAAAATTTATTAAAAAATATTTATACATTTATATTATTTAAACTTTCATTGAAAGTAAAGTTACATGGATGTATAGTTCTGATCGATAATCATGGACAAAAAAAATACTTAATTTAATTGTTGTATGTTTATGAACATTTGTAATGTGTTTTTTAAAATAATATCTCCAAGAATTTATTTACTTTAAAAGAAATTAGCATTACTTGAAAAAATTTTAGATGTAGATAATATTTTTGGTGTCTTTGAGTATTAGTTTAATGGTTAAAATATCATCCTTTATCCATGAGATCTTGAGTTCAAACTTTGGGGAGGACATAAAGAAGTCCTCTTATGATGGTTTGGTTTGGGTATACCCATGTTCAAGTCTGAGGGGGCAAAGTTTACCCCTATTGATCGTCGTGCCTTCAGGCGGATTAGTAGGGGGTTTTCCCCAATTGGATATTTGAAATAGGCATTTCTGCTTCGAGGGAGCTCTCTAGCGCGGACCCGGTTAAGATAACGTATGCTAGACCTTCCGCTGTCGAATCGCGACACGAAGTTTCCAGCGAAATTCACCTTTAAAAAAAAAAGTAATAATAATAATTTTTTTTGGTGACTTTAGATGTAAAAGTTTAATTATATATGATAATATGACAGAGGCCGGGTAATCTGCGATCCAATTCTATATTATAACAATAACAAATAACAACAATACTCAATTCAATCAATATCTATTAAGATTTAAGAAGACTCCAACAAAAGTGTGTATAATAAAAAAAATTAATGGTCTGCAAGAATATGTGAGAAAGCTGTGTGTGTTAGCATGGTATATCTTTTTAGAATGAAATCAGGATTTAACTAAGAGTCATGATGTAAGGTTAAGTTGGTGTTTAAGAATATATATCAAGTTTACCTTTAAAACAGTTACTCGTAAAACTCTAGTAATGACCTTAATTATACATCTCAAGATATATATAACTCTAATTTCTGGTGATGTAAGAATACTATAGCAATAAGATTCACTGATTTATTTTTAGCTAAATGATACTTTTTTCATCTTGCAAAAATACAGCAATTTTTAATATACCATTCCTTATGTTATTGCTTTCTATCACACTTTGGAATAAACCCACACAACAGTAGTTATTATAGATGTCAGTAGCATGTACCTATTTTAATTCTTACTTTTGAATTACAATTTATTTTAAAGGAATATTATTATTATATATTTTTAACATGATAATAATATAATAATAATGATAAAAAGATTATATGGTATTGGCGAGTAAATGCAAAGGACAATTACCAATGAGGGGGTGAGTACTACAAGAATTATCCGCTATCACTCCTAGGGATCGTAGCATTCATCTTTGGCCCCACTAATGTCTAAATTCAGTAGATAATCCAACGTGGCATTGGGTGTTTGTTTTTAATAAGAAAAAAATATAAGAGTAGCTTCGTTAGTAGAGAGTAATTTTAAGGGAAAGGTGGTAATAAAATTTTGTTTGTTTGAAAGTCTCATCATATGTAAATTCATATCAAACGAATGTTTACCTAATATGGTAACATTGGAAGTTACGACCAAAATGTGGTAGTAGTGACGACTCATAGTGGTGGCGATTGATGACAGTGATGACGACAACAACAAACAACAACGTAGGTTATTGATTTAAAACTAAATGACGTAAAAAAAATAATGCAGTTATTTAAAAAATTAATTGGAGACAACTGTTGTAATTTTTCATTTAAAGTATAGGCAACATATTTTAGTTGTTGAAAATGTTCATTACGTATTTTCAATATTTTAAATTTCGAATGGTTGAAAATGAGAGAGATTGATATGTTTTATTAGTTTTTTTTAATAAAAAATATAATTTACAATAGTAATATAGATATTGGTGTTTGATTTATCTATACTTTTATATCTATATTTATACTTTTATACTACATAATAAAAAGAATGGCTCTTCATGTTGAAAGTTATATGGGGGAAAATGTAAAAACTACCCCCATAAGAAATTCTTTCATTTTTTATTTGTAGTCATTCACACACACGCAACTTTCTCTAAATATTTTTCTTTTTCTTTCATTTGCATTCTGTTTAATGGTATCCCGCTGCAACACGCAAGTGCCATGCTAGTAAATTACTAAAGATATTAACTATTAAAACTAATGTAAATTAACCAATTAAAGAACTGTATTTGTTTAGAGGTATAATTGATAAATATCAAACTTCTACAAGACATCATAGCGTCACTTATAAAATACTCTGTCTAATTAGCCCCAAGAGATTAGACCGTGAATTAAGATACTCTAAAGTTATTATTATCTTTAATATATATTAAAACAAAACCCTTTATTCTAAATTGAAAAAGTAAGGATCATTGATTAAATTTCATCTTTTATTCTTCAGTATTAGATCATTTTGATGACATCATCATTGACTAAATAATTGGTAATTACAGTTTTGGTCCTCATAATTTTATATAAATAAACGTGTCATATAAAGTATTCTATATTTATTTATTTTAGTACAATAATGATACTTCGTAGTATGTATATAACTTATAAATAAATAAAATCAATTATATAGGATATTATATTTTCATGTATACAAAGTTTATATATTTGTATTTCTAATATGGTGTAAATGATACTAATATTTGACAAAATATCCATTTAGAATGGGTTGATATGACTATTACATGGTTTTTTTTTTTGTGATTGCATAAATTAACCTAATACCTTTGGTACTCCTAATATGAGAAAAAGTTATGTAGTTATAACTTAGTGTTAATAAAAATATGTATTTAATATCCCATAATTAATATAATGGTGAACTTGGGATCTCACCTAACGTTGCAGGGTCGTTAGCTTGAGATGAAAAATTTTTATACGAGACTAAGGGTTTCTGGGCATTTACCATTTTTCTTACACACTTATTGGAATATACGTGTTTTATGCATATTTTTAGTTTTATGGCTGAAAACATTATTTGTTAACCTTTTATATTGCCAATGAACATGATATTATTATTGTGGTTTAATAGTTTGTAAATATTTATTTAGATGTTAATCATTTTATATATTAAAAGTTTTTTAATGTAAAAACAATGTACAAATCCCGCGTATTACGTGGGTAATAAGCTAGTTAAAATCATATGTGAAGTTGATAAATTCTTTACATTTGGATTAAAATCAAAAGTAAAGATATTTGAATCTTGATCCTTGATTTTAATCCAAAGGTCAAAATCATCAACTTTACCTATAAAGTTAATAATAACTTTAGAGGATCTCAATCCGTGAATATTAACCACTAGGCATTGACGTCATGGACGTGAAAGCAAATCAGTTGATCCTATACTTCGTTTTTTAGGAGGGGTGTTAGGCCTCTCCTTATAAGAAACTACTTTTAACCCACTTCTAACACTATTCATCACTTCTAGACACACCAAGAACACCTCCTCCTTATAACCCCCACTTCTAACACTTTTTTTTTTATTTACACTAGTTTAAACACAAATCGGGCCCCACTTGTATAACTAGACGCGCGTTCGAAATCGGAAGCAAGAAGAAGACGCAGCACCAAACGCATCTCGTGCTTATAGCGTCGACTGCGTCTGATACGTCGAAAGCGGCCTAGACGCGATGTAGAAAAGCTATAAGGAGCGACCTTAGAAAACTTGTCAAAATTTATGCTATTGGTGACCAACTTAACATAAATTATTTGAAGAGATGGTTTTACCCATGCTTTTTAATAATATGTTCGTTTACTAACCGGGCTAAAAGTGTTTTACGAAATAAAATAAAAAATGTCCGTTTCATGTATTTGTTTAGCTTGAGTTTATATTAAAGTTAATTAATCTATACTATCTATATAAATAAACTATCCCCAAAAAAATTTAACACTCTACCTTTAAAATCTCTAATTTACCCTTTTAATCTATACTACCATCTAACACTTTATCCCTAAAATTCCAAAAATATCCTTAAAAAAAACAACCTTCCCTTCCCTGAATTTGCCCACATAGTATACCAAAAAAACACACATGCGTTAAATTTAATAATCAATCAACATAAAAAACGTTCATTCTAAAATAACAATGGTGGTTTACACTTTCAGCTGGACTAAGAGACACTTGAGTTGAATCATACATTCCAGTAATAACACAGTACCGCTACTTTCAACTTTTTTTTTTCCTATGCCTTGTCGTATTGCGCGAGCACAAGGCTAGTTTAATAAGATAGCTTTAGGCCTTAATTACCTAAAAATAAAAGAAATAAAGGACTATGTAATAATGTAAAAGTTTTTTACTTTCATTTTTAAGGCTATCACTATCAAAACCACTATAAGACCGTCACTATCATTAAAATATGAATTCATTTCGAGTGCATTGTTGAGTTTTATTTTAAATTGATAAGAAAAGAAAGGGTAAAAAACTTTTAGTTTTTGTTTTAAAAGAAAGGGAAGGGAAAGAAAAGGAAAAATAGGATGTTTTGATCCCAAAACTTTCTTGCCACTTTTGGCAAGATTTGGAAGGAAAAGTGGTAAAACTATTATTATACCCCTCAAACTTATATAAAGGTTTTAATTACTACAAGGCTATAAATGTAAAATTGTATCTTTTTATCATTTCTTTTCATTCTCTTATAACTCAAGAATACATTTAAATATCAACTTTCTTTTTTTTTTCTTTCAACTCGAGAATGCCTCTTTTTTTTATGTAATTATCTATTCTTTCTTCCCCTATCTAATCTTCTCTTTTCTTTTCTTTTAATAAAAACTCGAGAATACAATGTTCATGTATCATGAACTATTTCTTTTTTTTTAAATGTAATTTTTAGAGCTGCAGTTAGGGTGCATTAAATAATTATATATTTAACATAAAATTCAAAAAGTGTATTTTTAATATGATAGGTACAAATTATTTATGCATGTTAAGTACAACCTTAATAACATTATTATTTTTTTTTTTTTCCAATCTGCTACTCTTCAATTCCAATATTCATTCAATATCGCCTTTATAAGATATATTCATATGATATACATATAAGATCTTTTAGGATGTTACTATATTTTATGACATGTATGTGATATTACACGTAATAATAATAAATGTAGTATATTATTTAAAAAACAAAAATTAAATACAAAGATATATACATATGACTTGATTAGCTTTTTCAGATAACTTACATATATTAACTTTGTGTATGTTACATGTTTCTAAAACTTTACTCATTTTTAAAAGGGCTTTTTACTTGAAAAGTATCTTAACTTGTCACTTTTTACTTTATTGAGGTCAAAACAAAATTCTGTCCTATTGTGAGATAAAAAACGGGCTAAACCAACTATATTAGGTTTTGACCGGCTAAGTGACATTTTTACCCGGTTATACATTTTAATATTCATGTGGACCTCACTTTTTCATTTAATAAAAACTCAAACACTTGATATATACATACCTACAAAAAAATACAATACAATAAATAAAACAAGCATCAGCAGTTTTTGTGTTTAATTAATTAATCTATATCGCAAAAAAAGGATGAGGATTTCGATATTCTGGTAGTAGGTGGTGAGGATTTTATAGATGATGATGAAATGGATACAGCATCAGCAGCTGCAGTTGGTTTAAAAATCCACAGTTTCTCATAGTAAGTATCGACATCGTTTCCAAAAACAGAAACTAAACCCATACCCGCAATGATGACCCGTTTCTTTGGATCTTTTTCCTTCTTGGGCGCCGAGGCCACGACGACGGAGATTACAGCATGGCGGCGCGTGGTGGTGGTTGTGAGTGATGGTGATTTGAGATTTATGGTGGGTTTTTGAAGTAGGTCAAGTGGGGATGAAACCCGAAGTGGCTTTGATTGAAGAATGGTGAGTGTGTTGGGGGTTTGATTATTAGATTTATTTGACGGATGTTTTGAGGAAAGAGATGAGAGATAAATCTAATAATCAAAACATTATTAGATATATATCGTGTGTATATAGATGGGAAGTTTTTTAAGCTGCTCACTACATTAACTGCTACGTTATTACGATGCATTCTAAAAGTAGCATACATCAGTAGCCGCAGTTGGTTTAAAAGTAGGTTGATTTGTTTTTGTGGATTTTTATTGTTTTGTTTTTTTTTTTTTTTAATTTAGTGATTATAGATCTGTGGTTTTTTTTAGTATATATAAAAAATTAAAATGAGTTGAAAAATCCATGTAATTGATATAATTAAATAAAAAAAAACTCAAAATGAATTTAAAAAGGAAAAATGACTGGCTACCTGATGGTAGTCCCAACATAGTTGGTTTAGCCGGTTTTTTCCCCCATAATAGGACGAAATTTTGTTTTGACTTCAACAAAGTAAAAAGTGACAAGTTGAAGTACTTTTTAAGTAAAAAGCCCTTTTTAAAATGAGAATTTATTTTGAAAAGAATGAAGTGTATGAATTAATTGAGCTAATCTTTTATCCAATAAAATTTTTTGTTGAATTGATTGGTAATATGGTAATTATACATGAAAGATATATCAAGTTATCAAAATATAGAATAGGTAAGTATACGATTAATGGAAGGGGAAAAAAATATATCAAAGCTACGTACTACGTAAGAAAATTTATATTTAAAGGCTAAAAGACAACACGTACATATATACAAATGTTTTTTTCTAATTAAATGAATATAAACCTATAACAAAATCAAATTTCCTTTTATAATTACCACAATCCACCTCGCAGTATATATAGTAAAAAACTAGGAATAGGAATTGCCGGTATTATGTATATCCAAAATTGTAGCCACTGATAACTTAACCATGCATCTAAGTTAAACTATAGAACTGGTTTTCAGTAGTAATATTAATTTATGAATTAGTCTAATTAAATATTGAGTAAAATAAAATAACCTTTGGTAAAAGTAAAAAAGAGCTCCATATTTGTAGGTGTCCGCCAGTCCCCTTCAAACGCAAATAAACTCTCTCATTTCCACACCTCTCTTCATCACTCCTCAACTGTCGATCTCTTTTTCCTTTCTCTCTCTCTCTCTCTCTTTCTAAAATACTTCCCTTTTTCTACGTTACCATATATTCCTAACAATTCCATTTCATCACAATCAAGTAATTATGGAAACTACTCCTGAATTCCTCCATGGATCATTCACACCCGAAAAACGATACTCTGATGTTAAAAGTGAGACTTTTGCCATTGACGACCTCCTCAATTTCCCTAATGATATTGAGGAAGCTTATGATGACGTTGGAGATGTTCCAAATGCTGCTGGAACGTCTACCGACTCATCCATTATCACCACTGCAGTCGACAGCTGCAATTCCTCTGGGGACGGTGTTCCCCAGGGCCTCCCCGACACTCAATTCTCTCATGAAATTTGCTTCCCTGTAAGTCATTTGTAGGGTACTAGGGTAGATATAACATATGTGTTTTTCAACCATGCATTTTTCAACACTATTAAATGTTTATTTAATTGCTTCAAAATATTGATTACCATTTATCTTTATTTGATAAACTGTTGAATAATTGAGCAATTATATACACATATTTAGTGAATGAGCTTGCAAAATACTCGGTATAATAAAGATTTGTAATCTATTTTTTAAGAAATTATTTTTCACCAAAAAGTGGCAAATTTAGATAAAATTTTTAGTTATATATGTTTGAGTTTAAAAAATAAAGTAAAATGTTACAAAATTAAAGTTCACGTCATCAGTAGCTAGCTTTTTGTGGCAGTGAAATCTTCTCGAAAAAGAAAGTTTCATATATCACTTTACTTTTAATGGTAGCAAGCATAATGGTTATAATAAAAGGAATTTCCTACAATATACGGAGTCTTTGGGTATTTCATTAAGATATTTTAAATTCTGAAAATAAAGTACACATTTAAATTTTGCAAAGTATTAAAGCACATTTTAGTGACTTAAACTTTAAAACATATACTGCTAGTACAAGTTTACATATAGTAGTGTAATTCCTAATTGTCACATAAGTACTAGAATATCAAATGACTTCAAAAAAAAAAAAAAAAAAAAACAGATTTTCATTAGAAGTTGATGTTACAACATTTATATATTATGAGACTAATCGACTATTCATACTTGCTTTTGTAGTATGATGATATGGCTGAACTAGAATGGCTATCGAATTTCGAGGAGGAATCGTTTTCAACCGAAGACATGGAGAAGCTTCAATTGATATCAGGAGCCAAGGCCCGACAGGGTGGCTCATTCGCAACACACCAATTTCAGCACGAGCGTGACAATCATGCCAACAATCCTATATTTAACGCGGACATGATGGTCCCAGGAAAGGCCCGTACCAAGCGTTCTCGTGCTGCACCGTGCAATTGGACTTCTCGTCTTCTTGCTCTCTCTCAACCGGCGGCAACTATGTGTCCTAACCCCACCATGTCATCCGAGTCAGAGTCTGACATTGCCTCAAGCTCAATTGGCAAGAAAACTGTTAAGCTTCCACCAAAGAAAAAAGAAGTTTATGACAACGAATCCCATAACGGAGACGGTAGAAAATGTCTCCATTGCGCCACTGATAAAACCCCTCAGTGGCGTACTGGACCATTAGGTCCAAAAACGCTTTGTAATGCTTGTGGGGTTCGCTACAAATCTGGTAGACTAGTACCAGAGTACAGACCTGCCGCGAGCCCCACATTTGTTCTAGCAAAACACTCAAATTCGCATCGAAAGGTACTTGAGTTAAGGAGACAAAAGGAGATGCAAAGTGTACCACAACAACCACCATACTTCCATCATCAAAATATGATGTTTGATGTATCCAAAGGGGATGACTACTTAATCCACCAACACATTGGACCAGATTATCGTCAACTTATTTAATTAATAAGACTGGTGTAGGGTGGTTCAAGTGCAAATTAAGGCGTAATTTTCAGCTTTTTTTTTCCTTAGCTTTTGGAAATTAAATTAGTTAAATTTGCGATTTTTACACCAAAATTTCATTGGGTTATTAAGTTCTAGCTTATGAAGTTTTGAGAGGAAACAAAAATAGTGGAATTTAATTAGGAGGGGTACCTTAGATGCTTGTAATGACAATTGAGTTTTCAGTTGTCAAACTTATGGCAAGTTCTTGATCAATTTTTCATTTACTTTTGCAGCTAATTTCGTTTATCCTGTTACATTTTAACGATATACGAGTAATTCTTTTCTAATTTGCACTTTTCATATCCCTCTTTTTTTAATGCATTGTGGTCTTTAAGCCAATTGATATTATACTTCAATTCGTTAAACCGTATATGGCTATAAGTACTCTTGCGCACTTAAGGGCAATAAGGCTATAGTTAAATTCTTTAAGCCAATTGGTACTTAAGGGCTTTAAGGGCTTTGAGAGTGAGAGGTCTTAGATTTAAATTTTGGTACGAACACAAAGGTTTTGCTTGAATAAATTTACTATAAAAAACTACGCAGTGAGTTACTTGCTTCTATATTTGATAAACTTAATGTACCGTTACATTTAACAATAATAGCATGCTATCCGCGCAATGCGACAGTGTTCGTGGCGGCGGCAGTATGGTGGTGGGAACGACTGTTAATTGGTGGTAAAAGCGGCATCGAGTAGTGTAGATAATTGATATAAAAATTATTGATTTAAAAGGTTAATAATGATATTTTAAAAGAAAAAAGATTGACAATGTAATATAATCATTAGGGGCTTTTTAAACATTTTTGCTTATGTAACTTTTAACATGAAAGTTTTTTTTTTTATTTATAAAATGGTATATATAAAATAAAATATGACAAGTATCTTTGTTTATTGGTTAGGGCCTTTAGGCAATGTAAGGAAGATGCATGTCTTGCTTAGTTTATTTTGCCTTATTCGGCTAAGGTTTTATTTTGTTTTGATAGAATTAAGTGCTTAATTTATTTGGCATTTATAAACTTATTTGTAGATTTTAAATCATGTTAAGATTATCAATGTTGGCCAATTCAATAGACATTTCCTGTTTTACTCAAGATTTTGAGTTTGATTTATGGATGTTAAATCTTAGGGTTTTTCTTTTCAATACTTGTAACACTCTATGTTCAATATATCGTTGTATAGGGTACATGCAAGCCTTCATCATTATACGGCGAACTTTTTCTGATATCGTATACCTTCTGAATGTTCGGTAAAAAAAATCATGCTAAGATTTATGCAATAACGTACTCAACAAGACAGAAGATTAAATAAAAACGAAGAAGTAGACCTGCACCATATAAACGAATAAGCCATCAAATAAGATTATTTTTCTTACTTATAAACCCATCATTATTCTAATAACTTTGTGAGGTTCAATACAAGTCTTTAAGAATATCATAAACACGCAACGACTTTTTTTTTTTTTCTTTTCTTTCTTTCTTGATCGCATGGATTTTTAACAACAAAATAAAGTACCATCTAATTAAAAGTGTACTCCAATTGAAAGAAATCCAAATAACTAAAAATTAAAGTACTAGTTAATTCAATATCTTTTTATTATAAGGTAACTCACGTGGACCAAGAGTACCACTAGCTAGTCCACTATGCAATACTTATATATTCAACTTATTTAGTATTGAAAATTAATATCATTAGACGAAAAAGGAGAGTTTTTTTTTTCTTCATGTGATCATGATGTGCCTCCGATCCTCCATCAATCCTCAAGGTGAATACAAACTTAAGACTTTAAAAAGAGCAGTATCCAATGAGTGGGTTAAACATTCATATAATCATGTTTAATGGCTATACTTTTTTTCTTTGTCTAAAAATTACTTATTCTTATACTCGTATATATTTATGCCCTGCAAGAACAGCACTCCACGCAAGAGTTTCATATATATATTAAGGATATATATTCTAAATTAAAGAAAACTGATATAGCATCCTAATAAATATCTTAATAATTTTCATTAAAACATTAAAACGTGACTATTATAATCCACTCATTCTTTATCTTAATATTGTCCTTAAGTGTCATTATTATTGATCATCTTCCACACTCTAATAGTAAGAACATTAAAGGGTTTGTAAAATATTTATCTTCAAAAGACGCCAATAGAGATATCCTAATTGATGATATACACAAAAATGCGGACATCTAGCATTTTAATCAAGTAACTAATTATACAAAAACCTTAAACCTGTTTGCTCTACTTAATTAGCTAGATTTGTGAATAACACAAAGGTTAATGATTCATCTAGTAAATAGTATAATAACCTGAAATATTGATTTTCATACCAAACTCACCAAAAGTAATTAGCTAGATCACATTTCTTATTTTGTTTTTCCAAGCTACCAAATTAGTTCAAAAACATAAGCAACGTTTAGTTACTTATGTTGGACAAAACTGATGTTAATCAATATCCACATAATGTTAATCAATCTAAAATACAGATTTACATGAGTGTTTTCTTTGAAATTAAAATTGGACATATAATAGATAATTTCGTTAAACCTAAATTAATTTGTTGTTAAAAATAAGAAAATCAATCTCCACATAAGACATTGCATAAATTATATTTGCACTCACTTTTCATTGAAATAGCCCTTTGAACCCATGCCATGTTGCAATATTGCTATCTCATTCTCATTCTATATTTATTATATATTCACTTTTTTAATTCATTATATTAAAAAAAAAAACTCAGCTATGTAAAATAACACTTTAAAGTTTCATTGATTTCCGTGAAGAGGGGTTCAAGGAAAACTGAAAACGATGAAGAGAAAGTGGAGAAAGAGATTGGTGATCAAATGAATGAAAATTTCCAGAGAATGTTGATCAGATAGAATAGAATATCGAGTGTGTCATGTGTTTTGCGGTAATTTTATTCTTTAGGCTAATGTTGACCAGCTCAACGGACTCTATGTATCGTGTTTTACTTAAAAGTCTTGAGTTTAACCATTAATGATAACAAAATTTGAGTTTTTCTTTCAAATACTTGTAACTATCCATGGTCAAAATGTCGTTGTCTAAAATACGTACAATGTTTTACCATTATTCGGTGAGTTTTTTTGATGTCGTATTCCCCCTGAATGTTTGAAAAAAAAAGTTATTCAATTATTTATTTCTAATATTTTTGAAAACTCGAAAACAGATAAACTTTTTCGGCTCAAGTCACTTGGGGAAGACATTTCCTTGGCTACTAAAGTGTGTAACCAGTGACATCACCTGATTTTAAAACTACTCGCGCGTGAGAACATCAAGACTCCTAATCGTTAAACCAAATTCGTTTTCTTCGTATATTTAAAAGTTGTTAAAAAAAAATCTACTACGGAGTACGTAGTATAAATTAATTAATTTATTTAATCTGAATTGAGTTCATCCGGCCGGTTAATTAACAGCTGAAGATGCTTGTAGCAGTATAGTACTGTATGCTTGATCCTAGACATCGCTGATCCATAGGCTGGTAAATAATAATTAACTCGATTTAAGTAATATATAAAGTACGAATATTACAAAAACCATATGTACACTGAACATTAATTATAATTGAAAGTAAGCTCTGCAAAAAAAATATATAAATAAAAAATTTTTGGTGAGCAAGTAACATTATCATAAGCATCAATGCATGTTCATAAAATTATACATCATGGGATGATTTAAAATCACTTTCTGACTAATGTATATGTACTTACATTACAAAATAAATACTATAATTGGTAAAATACGAGAACATGTGAAATTAAAAACATGTTACTTTTGATGAGCATGAAAAGATTAGAACAAATGTGTCTGCAATTCATTGCATAATCTTTACAAACTAAATAATAATTTATACTAATTTTGATTTAAAAATAACTTTGTAGTAAATGTTTTTGATTAAGTAACTATTTAATTACACTTGAATATATACTTTAGGATTTACTTTCTTTTAACGGCCAATAGTTGTTGTAATTAGTGTAGTTAGGTACGTTTTTCCTAGACTAGTAAGGATTGAGATACTATAATACTAATTCAACTTTATAGGTAAATTAAACTGAATCAACTTTAACCACTGAAATAAATCTAATGGTTAAGATATAAACATCAAATTTTAATTTTGACATTGGATTTAATTCAATGTTAAAGTTATAAAGTTGAATCAACCTTAGAGAATTTTAATTCGATTAGTAAATATATCAATACATCAAAAATAAAATAAAATATAATGTTTGAATCAAATAGTTCGAGTCTTTTTCTACGGATTTTGAAAGAAGAAAATAAGAGCATGGTGTATCATGGAACATTTAAGTATTTATAGAAATAATAAAGCCTATCAAGATTATCCAGGATATAATAAAAACACGAAGAAATTAAATTAAGGATTAGAAGCTGTCACTTACATAGCTAGTATCTTTGACGGTCAATTATAAGATAACACACATGAATTTAAGTTTCTAATTAATAAAACAAACAATCGTGCATACATGAATGATTGAACACTAGTATACTATACTTGCAATGTCAAAAGATGAGTAGCTAGTCATCGTATGTTATTTTTATCATAATCTTAAGACAAAAGAAAAGACCCTGCGATTTACGACATTTTAAGTGTCACTGCACAAATATAGCAAAACAGTTGGTTGTGTATAGCTTTCATAATATATATGATGATAATAAATTGAATACTAAGAAAGCTAATTGTTGCCTAAACTAAAAGAAAAAAGAAAGAAGCTACATGTTTGTATATGTATAATATATATATTTATAACGCTTAGAATAATAGAACTTTGAGCAAAATACATGGGCTTCCATGCATGGGGGGATATTTCCATGTTCAATGTAAAGGATATGTCCCCTTTCCACAACCATTCATGCTCACCATTACTTGCCTCCTACCTTTTTATTTAATTCACTTTGTTGTTATTGATTGAAAAAAAATCATTCACGATTAAAAGTAAATTATGAATTTAAGTATCTCTGGTAGATGTATTATGTTTATGTAAAGAGTTATTGCTACCTATTATTAAAACATAAAATCAAATGAATGGCTAATCAATAATGACCAATTAGGTAAAAAATTTTTAATGGCGCATACTTCATTAATTTAATTTTGAAAATATACACCAAAAGAAGACAAGCACCATTAAGTGACCAATTAGTTAGCATCTCACAGTTACATATTTTTTTATGTTTTTATGTTCATAAAACAACACGTTAATATGTTTTTATGTCTTATCAATATTTTTTAATGATCGATGTTAAGTAAAGTTATATATATAGAAGTATTATAATAAATTATAGTTCTTCCAAGTTCAAAGAAAAAAAAAATAGAAAAACAACACACATGACAGTTGAAGAGTGTTATGGAGGATTGGGCCAGACCAGCTTGTTGGACCAAAAACCTAATGGGCCCGAAAGGAAATCTCAAATGTGACTTTATTGTTACTCATTTATTTATTTTCTTTCATAATTAAAAGACAGTTATGAGTTATGTACTAATATTACCCGGTAAAGTACGTATTTAAAGGTGTTTTTACTTTTAACCCCGATTTTAATTTCTTGTTAACACATAAACACAAAGTGTGTTCCAACTACATAAATATTTTCAACTACACTATTTTGGTATAAAAGCAGACACACCCGTTCGAGTCCAACTGCGTACGTATGATGTACAAGGCTTAGCTTGGCTCAGTTTTTAGGGTCCAGACCAGCCTGGGCTTTGGGTATCATTTAGCCCAAAACATACTATATATATTTCAATGTAACCCCTTAAATTATTTTTAAGATCAAGTCCACATGTAAGTATATAGCACCCACACAAGATCATGCCTAATTCATTATTTTTGTCCATTGACTTTGTTCATTTGTTGAAAACATTTTCGTTAAAAGTCCTCCATTAAGCTACTTAAGAATATCGAAATGGCTAATCATACCTCGAAGAGACACTTTGGATATGTATTTCAATGCTTGGAAATGATCACCAATTGATATAAATTATAAACATGTACACATTGTCCTTGTTTCCAAATTATTGAAAAAAACTTTTCTTGCAACTTTTCAAGTTGACATTAAGGATTGCTTCAGATGACTAGTCAATTATTATCATATAATAACTTAGATTCTATATTGTATCTGGTTTGGTATGCTGCAAATTTATTGGTTTTTTAACATCTACATAAACCTTTGACTTTTATATTTGCTGATAACATCTACTATTAAATAAATTAAAAAATGGATATTATTCTTGATAAACATTGCGTGTTTACTTTGGATCAACCTTTAGCTAAATCAATTGTTTACTATGTTTTCAACCATCTGCTTACAAATATTTTATAGCTAATTGTTTGGTAATATCATATTATCATCATCTGGGAGGTCTTAAGTTAATTTTTCACTTTCTCCTAGCAATATGGGTTGGAATTCCCCTGAGGACGCTATGCCGTGGGTGGGTTTATATGTTTGTTTAGCGTCTTTTCTTTGTATTATAGCAATGGCAGCCGATGCCTTTGAAGGCTTTCGGCAATGGAAACTTTGGTTTCCATGCAAATTTTTCACCATCAATGCTGCTTCCCTCACACTCATAGCGATAGCAATGAAGCTACCCGTGGATCTAACCACTAATATGTCTAGAGGTATTGATTCTACGGTTAAGCTTGTTAGCATCATGTTCTTGGTAACCATGTTAGCCAACTTTCTTCCTTCTTTAGGGCTTATGAATGACAAGGAACTTCTGATGAACATTTTAGCCTTTGGTATCCTCATAATTACAATAAGTGTAAATGTGTGGATCCAATTTAGTACCAACGCTTCTTTTGCACCTCCGATATATTTACTCATATCTCTATTTCCCCTTCCATGGCCATTCTCGATAGCTTTGATAGTTCCGGCATCTAGAAGAATTTTGGGAAACCGATACAAGGAGATTCATAGGTTGGACTCACATGGTCAACAAGTCAACTTCTCATCCAAGGAACTTGTACATCATGTTAAAAAGTATTGGATGATGGCAGAAACTGGTAACCCCCAATTTGTTATTGCTTGTTCTTCGATTTCTTCTGCTTTTGGGGTTATATGCTCACTCCTTGTTTGCATTTCACTTATTTTCTTAATAACCTTGTTTAGTGAGATATCAAATTTTTGGCATGGAGAATCAGATTATAAGTGGTCGATCGATTTGATTATCACGGTACAGTCAATCGGGGTAATCATAGGTAGTATAGCACCAATTTTTAGATGGTTGACGTCTATCAGTTATTTCAGTCTCTCCAAGAAATGGAGCAGGAACCATTTAAATGTATTCAAAGTCGAAAAACATTGGATTAGAAAGCTTCAACAATGGAAAGACATCCATGTGCTTTCACTCATCCCAGGCTTTTATTGCAAAATAGTTTTCCATAATCTCAAAAACATAATTTTGAATTTTTGCATAGCACTTCAAATAACAATTGTAGTTACATGTAAAACAATATGTCTCATTCCTGTAACTTTTATGATCTTGTTCTCTTATTGTTGGCATTGTTGCAAGTCATTGTTGAAAAAAGAGGAAACAATTGCATCCGACAACAATGTCAGGTCAGAGATGGAGCAATATACTCGATATGCTTTACAGATTGAAGACGAAGCAAAACTCTCAAAGAGAATACTAAGAAATGCACTAAAAGCTATAACTCGAGTTCTTCATGAGTCTGAAAAGAAAGAGCCAAGTAAACTTATGAAGCTTCTTGAGAAATCTACCGGATTCGATGGAGTTGTAGACTTTGACAACGAAGACGTCCCACCTTTGCACACGGATGCGCCCCATAGGTGTTGGAGCCTAGTAGCAATAACATTAACCGGTGTTGCTTTGGCACTTCCGAACATTGAAAAGTGCAATGTCAAGGGGTTTCTTGCAAGCATGAGTGAAGGCCTCGAATTTGTACAATACATTGAAGAAAGCCTGAATGCAAATGATGATTTAGTCGAGGTAAGAAAAACATCTAGACGTGTGTGGACAGAAGTTGAACTATATGGCAGGTGGCTTCAAATAGATCTTCAAAAGAATGCTCTAAAAGGAAAAACATCAAAGGAAATTCTTCGGTGCTTGGCCGATGAAATGGTAAAAACCGTGATAGAGCACAAAAGCTACAAAAATGGTAATCAAGATCAGTCACCTCATAAGCTTATAGCTGCAAGTTCCATGTATAGAATCAGTGAAACCATACTACTCCACTGTAATGATCAAGAAAATTGGCCGACGGATGTGGAGCTCTTCGAGTGGATATCAGTTACCGCCGCAGATATATTATGCGCCTGCTTTACCAACCTCCCATCCGTCATAAAAATGAAGTGTCATGATGTTGCTATAGAGAAAAGGGAACACAAAATCAAAACAGCTGCTCAGCTTCTTGGTAGATCCAAAAAGATTCTAAAGATGCTTAAAGCGCGCCAGCTTCCTAAATTAGATGCGGATTCAATGGCATACATTGATAAGTGGCATACATTATCCAAGAGCGAGATACAGATGCCCAGTGGTTCGTCTTCTTCAGGCAATATACCGGTTTCTTCAAGTTCCAATGAATCGTTCATAGTAACTTTTATGTGATGAGCATCTGTCTTTTTATTGCATAGCTTAGAAATTCACAAGGGGTTAACATGATTGTATATATGAATAGACCCATGATGTCCTCAAGATGAAATTCTGTTAATTAATTTTTTGTAGTTATTAATTAACGACCTTCATAAATATAATGACATATTTTTCTTCATAACAGAAATTTTTAAGAAAATGATGATCATATGGCTTAAAAATAATCGATGGCCGCCGTCTCTTGAAATAGTAGAGGTTACACATATTTATTTCAACGAAAAATTCGTTGAAATAAAGTTTATAATTACAAAAATATAAGTTTATAACTCTCAGGGACTGATTCTGACATTCCTGATAAGTTTTATAGTAGAAGGTCTGTTTTGTTACTTTATCGTTATGCAGGGACTGTTCTTGTGAAAAAGAAAACTTGGAGTAAAATATCTGGGTTTCTCCTCTCATTCATTCGAGTGTTCACCTCTTTTTTCTGTGTATGTATTATTCTCTGTATTTCTGTCTTTGTAATCATATAACTATTGATTCATTTGTATTGTTTTCTTTCTCTCGAGTATGTAACTTGATTGTTTAGAGTTGCACACAGTTGTGGACAACCTAGTCCTTTAGATCTGTACACGATTGTGAATAAATCATTGTTATCGAGTTGTAACTTGTAAGGAGCTTGATTCTTTGGTAATAAAATTCAGTTCGATTTAGTATTTTTACAAAATTGTAACATGTTGATCGTGTAGTTATAATAATGTTACCAGTACTAGCGGCTCAAGCCATGTTGGAGCCTAAAACAAAACTATAAAATGAGGTCTATATATTTACCACTAAAACTTATTTAAAAAGGAGAAAAAAAACCCAAAACGTATTACAATTCACTCAATCAATCAATCAGTTAGCTAGCAAAAAATAAACTTGGTTAACGAAAGTTTGGTGATGACTTACCCTTGAGTCACCACTATTAACTAAATTGATATATTTAACATATATATAAAATTTGAGGCCTTCAATAATACGGGGCCTAAAACCCTTGCTTTATTTGCCTTACCTTTGAGTCACTACCGAACGTTACAAGATACAAGAAGTTCAAGTCAAATTACCCAAATGTACAATGGTTGTAACCTATATATCTTATAACATCTGGTTTTTTAATCGTACTGACCGAGAGGTTAAAACCAATTGTTGAAGCGGGTTTGTGTATTTTATAAAATGTTACTGCGCTTATTTTATTATAATAAATTAATATAGTCACAATACACTTATAGTATAGTTAAAAATAATACCAATTTAATTGTTACAAAATTTAAACTTAAATTTAAATCTATAAAAGGTTTTCTCTTTTGTATAAGATTCGGGGAAAAGAATAAAAACCAATTTGACCAGTTCAACCAGGAAAAAAGGCCGGATCAACCATTTGCGGTTCAATTCCAAGAAAATTAGGCCTAAAAACACTTCCTCAATACGATATGGGTACAATCTAGGCTACAGAATATACCGTTGGTGGGTTTAGGACCATTCAATGGTTACAAAGCTACGTGGTTTCACACGTAGCTTGCCAAACCGAGGTTACCCAAACTGTGCCCAAAGCCGTGACCTTGACGGCGGTGTAGCCGCGTGGTTTGGGCCAAACCGCGACTCCAAGTCGTTGGCAATGTCAACCCCCTATTGCATATTTTACTATACAAGCTTTAAAACAAGTAGGATTTAGATCAAGTGAAAAACTATTTGTTTTTGGAGACAGAGCTTAACGGTTCGGTCGGGGTTCTTTTGGAAGCAGCAATTCTACGGGCAGGGGCGGATCCATAGTACTATAGGACCTACCTTAGACTTAAACTTCTATACGAACCATGGAATCAGATTTACTAGGAACTACCTTGGATATGTACCAGGAACTACCTTGGTATGACCGACAGACAGTATAAGACGCCTCACTGGTATAGAAAGATGATCATAAAGGATTATTTTCTTTAATGGTGGATTGGTGGGTTTTACTTTTCTTGTCAGTTTGTCACAAAGAAGAAGAAGAAGATATACAGTATGTTTATCTCATATTTTATAGTTATTATTTCAATTTTTTATAAAATCCACTATAAGTTTTAAATATTTTCAAAACAGCCCCTAGCTATTTGACTATGGACATATTTCGATATATGTTATTTTATGAAAGCCAGCCGTATAAACATAGTTGCTAAAATTTCAATATAGTAATATTACATAATTAATTAAGGAAACTACACAACAATATCGGGCACTAATTTATTTTTTATAATTATTTGATTGATAGGCATATGTGGCATGACTGTCAACCTCCCTAAGACTTAATCTTTTATAAAAATTTATGTCATAAGTGTGTATTTGTCTTAATTTAATAGGGTTTTGCTAACTATATCTCTAACGGTTTATAATTAACGTATTTAGAATAATTGTACTTTTACCATAAAGTACTTAGCATTTTCTACTTTAATAATGCATTTTTATCATTTTTAGAACTTGTTTTATGGTAACTTCTAAATTAGTTATGGTTTAATCTTAAATATGACTTACTTAATTGAATGTAAAATTTTATTATAAACTTTGAACATAACATTATACTCAAAAAAATGTTTTTATATTATTTTATTAGATTGTGTCTTATTTTTCGTAGCAAGCATAATTCATGTTATAGACAGTGTAGTGTCGGTCTGACCGACCAGACCAACTAATTAACACACTCACTTTCAATTTTAATAAGTTAAGAAGGACCTACTTTTAAGTGAAACTCTGGATTCACCACTATCTACGGGTGTTTAATTATATCTCACCTCTCCATACTTTGTGAAATGGAAATTTGGATATGGACATATGGTTGTTTGTTACTATACAAGCTTTCACAAAGTGCTAAGTGACACATCGTCCATTAATCAAAGGCAGGACAAACTTTTCTTTACCTTTTAAGATTAGAGAAAGGAAAACTTTTTTCTTGATTCTTGACCACTCATCCTAACCAAAACTGCAAAAGGAATGTTTTACCAAATAGCTACTTATATCTTCCCTTTTTCCTAACTTCATATACATTTTTCTAGAGATATCAATCATCAGTCTAAGTTATCACTTCTCGTCTAGAAAAAAAATGGCTTGGGAATCTCCAAAGGACGCCGTCCCATGGGTGGGTTTGTACATTGGTGTAGCCTCTCTAGTTTGCACTCTTGCTATGGCAGCAGACTTATTTCAAGGTTTTCGACAACGACCACGAAAGCTCTGGTTTCCATGTAGATTTTTCATTATAAATGCTGCTTCCATCACACTCATAGCAATAGCAATGAAGCTACCAGTGGATCTTACTACTGACATGCCCGATGATGATCTTGTTGCTAAGTATGTCAGCATTTTTTTCTTGCTCGCTATGTTAGCCAACTTTCTCCCTTCTTTAGGGCTTATGGGTGATAAAGAACTTTTCTCAAATATCATAGCTTTTGGTATCCTCATAATCACCATTGCGGTGAACGTGTGGATCCAAATGAGCACTAAGGTGCTTCCAGCTAGACTCGTAGGAAAAGTTATACTTATGTTTCCCCTACTATGGCCTTTTTCGGTAGCTTTGACAGTTAAATCATCTAGAAGGGTTTTAGAACTTCGATATAAGGATTTCCATAGATCAACTACAAATCAAATAAAGTTACATTTATCTACCGATGAACTCACACATTGTGTTAAAAAGTATTGGATCATGGCAGAAACCGGCAACCCCCAATTTGTAATTGCTTGTTCACCAATTTCTTGTGCTTTTGGGGTTTTATGCTTCTACTTAGACATCCTTACTTTAGGTTTTTTAATTGGCTGGTACCTGCGAAAACCACTTTATACGGATAAAAAGTCTGATTATAAGTGGTCAATCGAAGTTATTTTAATCGTGCAATCAGTAGGGACGGTAGTAGCTACTATAGCACCAATTTTTAGATGTTTCACTGCTACCACCTATTTTCAACTCAACACCAGATGGAGCCTGAATCATCTAAATGTGTTCCGAGTCGAGAAACATTGGACTGGAAGGCTCCAACATTGGAAACAAATTCATGTAGATTTGCATATCCCAAACAGCCATTGCCGAAAAGTAATTCATACTGTTAAAAACATGATTTTGAACTTTTGTATGGCATTTCATATAGCGGTATTAGTAATATGTAAATCCATATGTCTCATTCCCCGATGTTGTTTGATATGTGTTTCTGGTTGTTGCTATTTTCGAAAATCATTGTTTAGAGGAGTTAAAGAGGAGCAAAATACATCTACTACTGATGCCACATCAGAGTTGGAAAGATATACTACTTATGTTGTACAAATCGAAGAGGAGGCAGAACTATCAGAAAAAATATCTAGAAGCGCACTCAACTCGATTAGTCGACTTCTTCAAGAGTCGGAAAAATATGAGCCACGTAATCTTATCAAGCTTCTTGAAAAATCTAAGGGATTCATGGGAGTCATAGAGTTTGTTGATGATGAAGTCCCGACTTTATTAAATAAAAAAGAAACCAGATTTTGCTGGAGTCTAGTAATAGTAACCTTAACATCGATTGCTATTGCAATTCCTAATATTGATGATGGTCATCTTAAGGGTTTACTTGCTAGCATGAAAGAAGGCCTCGAATTTTCAAGACATATTGAGGAAAGCTTCAACACAAATGGTGACTTGGTAAAGGCAAGAAAAGCAGCTAAGCGAATTTGGCCTGAAATTGAATTATACCGCAGATGGCTAAAAATTGATCTTCAAAAAAATGCTTGTAAAGGAAGTACATCAAAGGAGATTATTCAGCAGTTAGCTGATGAAACAGAGAAAATCTTGAAAAAACTCAAGAGTTGCAAAAAGGGAAGTTTAGATGACTCGCGACATAAGTTTATTGCTTCAAATTCAATGTACAGAATCAGCCTAACAATTATGCGCCACTGTGATGCACAAGAAAACTGGCCAACAGATGAGGAACTTTTCCAGTGGATATCAACCATGATCGCCGATATACTATGTGCTTGCTTTACCAACCTACCGCGTGTCATAACTTCAAAGTGTCATCACAAGGCAATAGAGAAAAGGATAGACAGCATTTGGAGTGCAGCTCAACTTCTTGGTAGATCCAAACCGATATTGAGTATTCTTGAAGCGCGTCAACTTCCTAACTTAGACTTGCACTCTCGCGCATACTTGGATATGTGGCATGCTTTACCAAAGAATGAGATACCAAATGGTTGTGTTTCTCAGGTCAGGGGTAATACAGCTTCTCCATATTCCAATGAATCGACCATTGTTAATATCATATAAGTTTGTATCGCTTTATATTCAAAATCTGGAAATTGTCAGCTTTTTTATGATGTAGCATAAGTATTATAAATTACCCTACATGTAGTTTCTGTTTATCACTAAGAGGTTCATGAATCAAGCTTGATAGTAGACACCGATAGAAATGGGAGCCTTATACAAGTAAAAATGAATTACTTAATCTTATTTGTGTGGTCTTACTTATCTGGTCTTTATATGTATCTGTGGTATTATGGCGTTCCTTTTGTTGGTTGAAAGAAAAAATAGAGCGTCCTGTGTTAGAGACCCATTTCTTTATATATCTTAATCGGTATCCTGGATAGAGACACTCAGACACCCCTTCTCTTTAAAACGGATTCAGAAACCAATCTCTAAGGAATAATCCTGTTAATAAAATCTTCAGACGTATTGCTAAGGAGCTAATCAAGATTATGATTGAACAAGGAAATACAACCCAGAAGGATGGAAAGAAGCCGGCTCTCAAAGTTCACGCTACCATCTGTCATAAAAATGAAGCGTCATGACGTTGCAATAGAGAAAAGGGAGCACAAAATCAAAACCGCTGCCCAACTTCTTGGTAGATCCACAAAGATTCTTAAAGCACGCCAAGTTCCTAAGTTAGATGTGGACTCAATTGCATACCAATAAGTGGCACACATTATCCAAGAGTGGGATACAGATCCCCAGTGATTCGTCTTCTTCTTACAATATTCAAGAAATTCAACAACGGTTTGTATTTAAAATGACCCAGGATGCCCTCAAAGTTAATTAGCATGGATGGAACAAGGATGAAAAAACCCAACTCTCGAAGCTCACGCAACAAGCCTATGACAAAATATCACTTAGGCGCATTTTATCGAACATCTAATATGCGTGATTTTGTAACATTTTGAAATACAACTTACCTGAAGCTTTGCATATCAGATTATACATAAAGTGTTTTTTTTTTTTTTGGTGTAAATAAATAATGCCGTTCAAAAAAAAAATAAATTATACATAAAGTTCTTGACTACATGTAGCTTTTTGTTTATTCCGGATTATTATTTCTCTTTTGTATTTTATAAGTTGTGCCTTGTATGAATGATTTGAAGCGGCGTCCCGACCCATTTCTATATTTTTCTTAATCGATATCCTGGACACACGCATCCGCTTTAAGACCGATTCATTAACGAGTCCCCATACGATAACATACTTCTGCAAAGAAATTGTTCTTTTTTGTTCCAGTAAATAAATGCTAATCTAGCTATGAGGGATCATTAAAATATACCAGAGATGAGAGACTATTGGGTAACTTAATTAGAATGGATTTGTTAATAAGATCCTCAAAGGTAATCCTACTCAAGATTTGTTAGAAGGATGAAAGAATTTGACTCTCGAAGTTCACACTACAAGCCTATGACAACATATATATCAGTTGGGCATTTTATCGAACACATAATATGCATGATTAATTGGAACATACGATTACTTTAAAAACTTTGAAATACAACTTACCTGAAGCTATGTAAAGTGTTCCATATCGATTATTACATAAAATTCTTAAATCCACATGTCTTTTTTTTCCAGATTATAATATCTTTTTTATTTTATGAAGTTGTGCCTACCGTTTTTTTTTTTCCATGTAAAATGTTATTGATTGAAATGACTCTTTGTTTCTTTGTGGGAAATTTCTAAGAAGATATAATACTGAAACCAGCCAAAGCTTTGTATGGCTTGAATAGACGCCTTTTTCTGGGGAATATATAGTAGAGTTCACAATCCGTCGAATATGAGATGAACTGGCAGGTAGTGTTTACATCGGGTCAACCAATTTAGAATTCTATGTTTACTAAACTTGCAACCACATATGCTGTTCGGATTTTTCTCGAGCTGGCCAGTGAAAGGAAGGTGAAGGGAAATTGCACATATGGACAGAATTGTAAAAAATATGATCTTTGATCATTTTCCCCTGAAACTTTTAAGGATATATATTTACAACTAGATGTATCGGATCCATATATTCCTTCATATATACATACCAAGCAAGTTACATTCTTCCCTTGTCTAAAAAGATGGATATGACGGAGGAGAAGAGATTCGAACCCAAGGACGCCATGCCATGGGTGGGCATATACGTTGCAGTAGCATCTTTGGTTTGCACTCTTGCGATGGCAGCCGATGTCTTCCAAGGCTTTCGAAAATGGAAATTGTGGTTTCCAAATAGGTTTTTCACTCTGAATACAGCTTCAATCACGCTTATCGCAATAGCAATGAAGCTGCCAGTTGATCTAAATGTTGATCTCGAGTCTCCTTACGGAGATTTCTTTGCCAAGCTTACCAGCATCTTTTTCTTGATCACAATGTTAGCGAATTTTCTACCCTCTTTAGGGCTTATGGGTGACAGAGAACTTCTACTTAATATGGTAGCATGGGGTATCCTTATAGTCACCATTACAGCAAATATATGGATCCAAATAATTGGACGTCTATTTGCTATGAGTGTATCACTTCTTGTGATGATTCCTCTTTTATGGGTGTTTTCGGTAGCATTGACGGTTCCAGCTTCTAGAAGAATTCTAGAACAAAGGTACAAGGAGTTGCAGAGATCGGAATTCAATCAACAAGAGATAAATTTCTCCTACAAGGATCTTATGAACAATGTTAAAAAGTATTGGATGATGGCAGAAACAGGTAACCCACAATTTGTGATTGCATGTTCACAAGTGTCTTCTGTTTTTGGGGTTATTTGCTTACTCCTTGCACTCTTTGCTTCCCTTTCACTTATTTTTGTGAAGGAGCTATTTTCTGATAATTTGATACCTATTGAAGCATCAGATTATAAGTGGTCATTAAAAGTAATTATTAGCGTTGATTTAGTTGGGATTGTCGTTGGTAGCATAGCGCCAATTTTTAGATGTTTGACGAGCTTCAGTTATTTCAGCCTCTCCATAAAATGGAGCATGAACCATTTAAACGTGTTCAAAGTCGAGAAACATTGGACCCATATGCTTCAGGAGTGGAAACACAGCCATGTTAGTTCACATATCCCAGGACGTGGATGCAAAAAAGTTTTCCTTGTTTTGAGAAACATGCTTCTAAACTTTTGCATAGCACTTCAATTAACAGTTGTGGTTGTGTGCAAAACAATATGTCTAATTACAACAATTTTATTGATCACGTTATCATGTTGTTGGTATATCTGCAAGTCTGTGTGGAAAATGTTCAAAAAGGAACCAAATGTATCCGGCATGGATGGGAGATCAGAGATCGAAGAATATCGGAAGTATGTTATACAAATTGAAGACGATGCAAAACTTTCAGAAAGAGTATTAAAAAATACTTTCAACTCTATAACTCAACTTCTACATGTGTCTGAAAAGAAAAGGCCAAGAAATCTGATAACGTTGCTACAGAAATCTACAGGTTTCAATGGAGTAGTAGAGTTTGACAGTGAGCAAGTACCATCTTCAGAAAAAATCCAGAATTCCTGGAGCCTAGTAACACTGACACTGACAGCCATCGTTATAGCACTTCCTAACATAGCCAAGGACCATGTCAAGGGGTTACTTGAAGGCATGAAAGAAGGTCTCCAAATTGTAAGACTTGTCGAAGAAAGCCTCAATTCAAGTGATGAATTGGTGAGAAGAGCATCTGGACGTGTGGGCACAGAAGTTGACTTATACAAAAGGTGGCTAGGATTCAATCTTCGGAAGAAGGCACGTGAAGGAAAAACATCAAAAGAAATTCTTCAATGGTTGCGTGATGAAGCAGGGGAAATTGTGGAAGATTTTAAAGACCTCAAAAATGTCAGTCTACATCCCTCATTTCATAAGTTCATTGCTGCGAAATCCATGTGCAGAATCACCCAAACTTTACTGCATCGGTACAACAACCAATTATATTGGCCAACAGATAACGAAGTTTTTGAGCAGGTATCAACAATAATTGCAGATATCTTGTATGCTTGCTTTACCAACTTACCACGTGTCATAACCATGAAGTGTCATCACGATGCAATAGAGAAAAGGCAAGACAGTATCCGCACGGCAGCTCAAGTTCTTGGTAAATCGAAAGAGATCTTAGAGATCCTGGAATCGCGCCAACTTCCTAACCTAGATATGGATTCTATGGCGTACCTAGATAAGTGGCATGCACTGCCTAAAAGTCAAATGCCAAAGGGTTGTGCTTCTGCAAGTTCTAATGAATCACACAGTGTAACTATCATGTAATAATGATTTACACTAGTATTCTCTAATATTTTACGAATACCACTAATTATATATGGAATAATGTACCTGTATCTATTTCTACTTGTTGGTAATAGCATTACTGTCATCTATTGTCGTCATAGTGCGCTCTTTGATTTCAAGATTAAATACTCGTATATCATCGTATATCTTCTTTTTTTAGTAGAGGAAAAGTTCCAACAATTGCAAATCCAAAACGTACTTACATCACACAGTAAGTTCTAACTTGTAACCATGCATGCTACAAGGGAACTACAATCGATTTAAGTTGTTAGTTGTCACAAATAATGTAAATTACACATACAGCCACATCAGTTGGTCACGTATTTAGATGGCCACTTATTTTACAAAAGATAACTACACTCAATTTAATGCACACCCAATAAATCAGCGCTCCTACTTAACATTCTTCATCAAGCCGAATTTGAGACCACGTACACCTGGTAAAAGTACCAGGGATGGATTTGAGACAACAAGTGTAAATCCAAATTAAACGTACTTTCACTGCACAGTAATTAAGTTGTAACCGCTTATACTACAAGGGAACTACAGTTAAGTTTTCATAGATAGCGTCACACACAGACACAATTAATCACGTATTTAGGCGTGGCAAAACATTTTTCACAATAAAGATAAATACACTCAACTTAACACGCAACAAATCTGCACTTCTACTTAACAGTAATTTTTCCAATTCTTACTTAACAATAAGGGTGGACGGTATGGGAGTTTGAACTTCGAATTATCAAGCCAAAATTTTTCATGAAACCGCAACAATGACCACCGAGGTAGTGGCCATTGTATATTCGTTACCATGTTGTGTCGTGTTTGTGCTCGTTTTTTAGTCAACTACTGAGTCTGATGTAATTCGATAAGCTAAACCTTGTTGTGAAATGTTTGAAACAAATTCCATGTAGTCTGGGATGACTTATAATTAATTTGTTATAACTTAATTAAGTTTGCAGTGTAAATGAGTTAATTGAACTGTATACTCGTAAGATATTAAACTTTGACTAGCTCGTTAGAAACTTGTTTCCGTGGGTGGGTTTATATGTTTGCTTAGCATCTTTTCTTTGTATTATAGCAATGGCAGCGGATGCCTTTGAAGGCTTTCAGCAATGGAAACTTTGGTTTCCATGCACATTTTTCACCATCAATGTTGCTTCCCTCACACTCATAGCAATAGCAATGAAGCTACCCATGGTCGGTTTCTTCAAGTTCCAATAAATCGTTCATAGTAACTATTATGTGATGAGTAAATGTCTATCTATATATTTTGCAGTCTAGTCAACGTGTCTCTTGATTGTAGATATAACGACCCAAGATTTCCGTTAAGCCTATGACAAGATATCACTTAGGCATTTTATCGAATATATAATATTCATATGATTATTAATTGTAACATATAATCCTTTAGGAATTTTGAAATACAACTTCCCCCAAGCTTTGCAAACGGTTGCATATAAGATTATGACATAAAGTTCTTGACTCCCTGTGGCTCTTTGTTTATTCCATATTATTATATCGTTACTGTTTTATATTTTATAAAGTTGTGCCTAATGGCTGAAAAGTTTTCGGTCAGTTACTGGTTTATCTTGTGATAATAAGTTGTTATAGGAATGTTAAGTGTAAATTGGGGTGTACAAATAATCTAATTACGATTAGTTTTTTTTTTTTAAATCACAACTCACAATGAACAAGGAAAAGACATATTTTTTTCATATTGTTCTGAATTAATCAGCCATCACTCATATAGTGACTTTTTGTTTCTTAGTAAGAGCAATATATCCAAGAAAGAAAGACTTGTATGTATGGCCTGAAATAAACCACACTTTCTCTAGATATAGTAGAATTCACAAGTATCTTCTTAACAGAGCACGTTTGATAGGTTATTCATGTACTTATAATCCGTCAAAAATAAGATGAACCTTTCATTGTTGGGAAAGCTTCCAAGAATTTGGTTGCAAGTACTACGTAGTGTTTACTTTGAGTCAACACTTTTAGAATTATATGTTTACTACACTTGCAACCACATATACAATTAGATTTTTTAATAAGGTGGCCCTGTGAAGAAAATTCTTTCATGCAATTTTTCAAGATATATATTTGCAACCGGATCACTTGGATCTTATATTCCTATCTATATACATACCAAGCAACTCACATAGTACATACTAAGAAAGAAAACTCTATATCTAGATTCTTGACGACGCATCGCAACTGGACACAGTAATAATTAAAATAAAGTTCTTACTAGGTAGCTAGTTCTACTTTCCTTTTTTTCCAACATATTTCTCTGGATATTCATCATTGATATAAGTTATCACTTGTGCAACTAATTTAAGCTCAATTTCTCTTGTCTAGAAAAAAATGGCTTGGGAGTCTCCAAAGGATGCCATCCCTTGGGTGGGTTTGTACATTGGTGTAGCCTCTCTAGTTTGCACTCTTGCTATGGTAGGAGACTTATATCAAGGTTTCCGACAACGACCACGGAAACTCTGGTTTCCATGTAGATTTTTCATTATAAATGCTGCTTCCATCACACTCATAGCGGTAGCAATGAAGCTACCAGTGGATCTTACCGTTGAGATGTCTGATAATGATGTAAGCGCAAAGTATGTTAGCGTTTTTTTCTTGGTCACAATGTTAGCCAACTTTCTCCCTTCTTTAGGGCTAATGGGCGAAAATGAACTTTTCTCAACTATGATAGCTTTTGGTATCCTCATAGTTACCATTGCAGTGAATGTGTGGATCCAGTTGAGTACTAAGGTGCTTCTAGCTAGACTGGCAGGAAAAGTTTTACTTATGTTTCCCCTATTATGGCCTTTTTCAGTAGCCTTGACAGTTAAATCATATAGAAGTATTTTAGAACACCGATATAAGGACTTTCAAAGATTGACTACAAACAAAGTAGAGAAGAATTTCTCTACCAAAGAACTCACACATTGTGTTAAAAAGTATTGGATGTTGGCAGAAACGGGCAATCCTCAATTTGTGATTGCTTGTTCACCAATTTCTTGTGCTTTTGGGGTTTTATGCTTCGTCTATGACCTCTTTACTTTATCATTTTTAATAAGCTGGTACACGGATAAACCAAGTTATGAGAATGAAAAATGTGATTATAAGTGGTCAATCGAAGTTATCTTAGTTGTTCAGTCAGTGGGGACTATAGTAGCTACTATAGCACCAATTTTTAGATGTTTCACTGCTACCACCTATTTTCAACTCAACACCAGATGGAGCCTGAATCATCTAAATGTGTTCCGAGTCGAGAAACATTGGACTGGAAGGCTCGAACATTGGAAGGAAATTCATGTAGATTTGCATATCCCAAACCGCCATTGCCGAAAAGTAATTCATGTTGTCAAGAACATGATTTTGAACATTTGTATAGCACTTCATATCGCGGTATTGGTAATATGTAAATCCATTTGTCTCATACCCAGATGTTGTTTAATATGTGTGTCTTGTTGTTGCTATTTTCGGAAGTCATTGTTTAGAGGGTTTAAAGAGGAAGAAAATGCATCTCCTACTGAAGCCAAATCAGAGTTGAAAAGATATACTACTTATGTAGTACAACTTGAAGAGGAGGCAAAACTATCAGAGAAAATACCAAGAAGTGCACTCAACTCAATTAACCGACTTCTTCAAGAGTCTGAAAAATATGAGCCATGTAACCTTATTAAGCTTCTAGAAAAATCTAAAGGATTCATAGGAGTCGTTGAGTTTGTCGACGATGAAATCCCGACTTTATTAAATCAAGAAGAAACCAGATATTGTTGGAGTCTAGTAGCAGTAACCTTAACATCCATTGCGATTGCAATTCCTAACATTGATGATGGTAATCTCAAGGCTTTACTTGCTAGCGTGAAAGAAGGCCTTGAATTTTCAAGAATTATCGAGGAAAGCCTCAACACAAATGGTGACTTGGTAAAGGCAAGAAAAGCAGCTAAGCGTATTTGGCCTAAAATTGAACTATACCGCAGGTGGCTAAGAATCGATCTTCAAAAAAATGCTTGTAAAGGAAGTACGCCAAAGGAGATCATTCAGCAGTTAGGCGATGAAGCAGAGAATGTTGTGAAAGAAGGCAAGAGTTACAAAAAGGGAAGTCTAGATGACTCACTATATAAGTTTGCAGCAAACTCTATGTACAGAATCAGCCAAACAATTTTGCGCCACTGTGATGCACAAGAAAACTGGCCAACAAATGAGGAACTTTTCCAGTGGATATCAACTATGACCGCAGATGTACTATCTGCTTGCTTTACCAACTTACCACGTGTCATAACTTCAAAGTGTCATCACAAGACTATGGAGAAAAGGAAAGAGAGCATTTGGAGTGCAGCTCAACTTCTTGGTAGATCCAAACAGATATTGAGTATTCTTGAGGCGCGCCAACTTCCTAACTTAGATTTGCACTCTCGGGCATACTTGGATATGTGGCGTGCTTTACCAAAGAATGAGATCCCAAATGGTTGTACTTCTCCGGTCAGGGCTAATACAGCTTCTCCATGTCCTAATGAATCGACCATTGTCAATATCGCATAAGTTTGTATCCATTCATGCTATACTCTGGAAAACCGTCCAACTTTTCTTAAGATGTAGCATAAGTATTTTAGATTACCATACATGTAATTTCCATTTATCAATAATATTGTTACTATAATTACCATTAGATATCTGTGATTTAATTTTTGTCACTCTGTTCGTTCTATTAATTCCTTGGCTTTGATCTCTTCAATAAGTGTGGTTTGTCTGTGTTAAATCTTGATTATATTTAAAATTGTTCTAGATATGTATATATTGGGAGGGTTGATCATGAGACTGCCTAGGTGTTGTAGAGGACAAATATATGTTTGTCATGTATAAAGAGTAGTAGAGATAATAATATATAGTATGTCCATGAAAGGTTTGGACTAGAATCAAAGTACAAAAATGTTACCTGTGAAACCATGGGTGTAAAGTATTATTTTGATGTCACAGTTAACGAAGCAAAAAAAGACAGATTTTTTTCTCTGGTTTTAAATCATCGGCCATCACTGATATAATGACACTTTGTTACTTTGTAAGAGAAATTTCCAAGATGATAAAATATTGAAACCAGACAAAGGCTTGTATGGCTTGAAATAGACGAGAGTTTCTCAAGAAATAGTAAGGTTCACAAGTATCTTCTTGAAAGGACCCGTCGATATTAATCGTGCAGTTAGAATCCATCAAAGATTAATGAATATTCTGTTAATGGGAAAAATTCCAAAAATTTGACTGCAAGTGTTTACTTCGGGTCAAAATTTTACAGTTATGTGTTTACTACACTTTCAACCACATATACTATCCAAAATTTTGTAAAAATAAGATCTTTGATCATTCTTTCCTGAACTTTAAAGGATATATATTTACAACTTGATCTATCGCATTCCCCTATTCCTATATAGTATATACATACCAATCAAATGACAACTTCATTTCCCCTTATCTACAAAGACGTATTTGGACACTCCCAAGCAAGCCATGCCGTGGGTGGGCCTGTATGTTGCTTTAGCATCTTTGGTTTGGACACTTGCGATGGCACCAAATGCCTTCTAAGGCTTTCGACAAAAAAAAAACTGCGGTTTCCAAATAGATTTTTCACTCTCAATACTGGTTCCATCATGCTTATCAACGTGTTGCCAGTCGATCTAAGTATCAACGTGTCTAGCATAGGAGATTGGTACGCAAAGGCTACCAGCATCTATTTATTATGTTGCTTGTTTTGGTTGGAAAAAAAAAGAGCATACTATTTTAGAGACACCCTTTCCCCATTAAGACCGATTCAAAAACCAGTCTCTATGAGGCAAGTTTTGATTGGTCTCCATCGCCTCGGATGTAGTAGTGAAACTCGTATAGTGAACCTTAGGCAACATTCTTCAGTAAATGAAGAATCATTAAAAATATTACAGAGATGAGGCCACATGCTAAGTTAGTATGGATTGGTTAATAAGATTTTAGAAAGTAATGCTAAAAAAGTAATCAAGTTATGATGGACCAATGAAATATAAAACAGAAGGATGAAAGAAACCGAAGTTCACGCTACAAGCCTATGACAAGATATCACTTAGGCATTTTATCGAACACTTAACATGCATGATTAACTGTAACATACAATTCTTTGGAAATTGTGAAATACAATTTACTTAGAGCGTTGCAAAGCGTTACATATGAGATTGTACACGAAATTCTTCAATCCATGACTCCATGTGCATGGCTTTTTTGTTTATTCCAGATTTTTATTAACATTTTTCCTTTTCTTTTTAAAGTTGTAACTACTGTGGTTTGTTAAGTCAAAAACAGTCTCAAAGGTCAACAAGTACAAAAGTCAAAGCCTGCTTCATATGTTAACAAACTTAATTTGAAAGAATGGGTCAACATATATTAATCGGATAAAGTAGGTATATTCTCTCCCTATTAATTAAAATAATATATGATCAAACCTTTTCCTTTTGGTAGCTAGGAAAATTTCCAAGAATATCCTTTTATGTGTTTTACTTCTTGTACGTCAAGCTTAGTTTAATAATCTATTTGACACTTTTTTAATCACATGCAACATTAGTTATTGTCTAGCAGAAGGACGGCACTTCGAAAAAATAAGAGAGAAACATCGGACATATGTCATTGGATACTATTGAACTCATCTAAAGTTCTTATATTCTTTTCCCCTTGATTAAAACCGAAGAATAATACCAAAACGAAATCGCAACTCTTTTGAGCTAATAAATTCCAACAGTGTTCATATCAACCATCAACAAGCTAGCTCGGGTTCTACTATACTAATTAAGTTAAGCGAAATCTTTATATTTTTTCTTGTAGAATGTTGCCGTTGGAACCTGGGGAGGCAATGCCCTGGGTGGGAACATATATTTGGGTAGCTTCTTTGGTTTGCACTCTTGCCATGGGAGCGGATGTTTTCCACGGCTTTAGATTAGGAAAACTATGGTTTCCATGCAGGTTTTTCACAGTCAATGCAGTTTCTATTACAGTGATTGCCATAACAATGAAGCTGCCACTAGATTTAAATGCAATCACAAATTCTGACATCCTTGCAAAGAATGGCAGCATTTGTTTCTTGGTCACCATGGTAGCCAATTTTCTTCCTTCTTTGGGGCTTATGGGTGACAAAGAACTTCTCATTAACATCATAGCCTTTGGTATTCTATTAATTACCATACTTGTTAATGTATGGATCCTAGCTTTTTCATGGGCGGCGAGTGGTTTTGCTGGTATGTTCATATTACCTTGTCTGTTGACATTTTCGGTAGCCTTGACAGTGCCGGCATCTAGACGAAACTTAGAACTACAATACAAAGAGTTGCGCAGATTGGCTCCAAATCATGATGAGATGAATTTTTCTTATGAGGAGCTTGTTAGTTATGTTAAAATGTATTGGATGATGGCAGAAACAGGTAACCCCCAATTTGTGATAGCTTGTTCACAAATTTCTTTTACTTTAGGGGTCTTATGTTTTGTTGCCGCCATCATGTGGATTTTATATCCGGATACATACTCTTCATATACTTCTAACCAATCGGAATCATCAGATTATAAGCGATCACTTGGGACTATTTTTTTGGTGCAACTACTTGGGGTTTCAATAGGTTGTCTGGCACCAATTTTTAGATGTTTTACTGTCATAAGTTATTTCAAGCCTTCTAAGAAATGGAGCAAGAACCATCTAAACGTCTTCATAGTTGAGAAACAATGGATAGAAAGACTTCAGCAGTGGAAGGGCATCCATGTTCGTTCACATATTCCAGGCCGCCATTGCAAAAAGGTTTTCCATATGGTTAAAAATATGATTTTAAATATCTGTATTTCACTTCAGATAGTGGTTGCAGTTATATGTAAATCGATGTGTCTTGTTCCAAGATGTTTCCTGATGTTATTCTCTTACTGTTGGTATCTCTGCATATCATTATCGAAACGTTTTAAATGGAGGTCAAGAGCATCCAATGATTACATATCTGATGAAGAGGTGAAAAAATTTAGTAAGTATGTTCTATTAGCTGAAAAAGAGGCGAAACTTTCAGAGAGGATACTGAAAAATATGCTTATCTCTATAACTAAAATTATCAGAGTATCTGCAAAAAAGGAGCCTGCGAATCTTCTGACGCTTTTAGATAAATCCAAAGGATTCAATGGAGTAGCAGAGTTTGATGATGATGAAGTTCCACCTTTATATCCTGAAGAAACCCATAATTGTTGGAGCCTAGTAGCAGTAACATTAACGACAATTGCAATTGCACTCCCTAACATTTCAAATAGCCATGTCAAAGATTTACTTGCTAGTATGCAGGAAGGACTCCAAATCGTAAGATATATTGAAGAAAGCCTCAATGAAAATGTCGACTTGGTAGATGCCAGCAAAGCAGCTGGACGTTTATGGACAGAAGTTGAAGTATACAAGAAGTGGCTACAAATTGATATTCAAAAGAAGTCTAGCAAGGGAAAACCATCAAAGAAGATTCTTCAATGTTTCGGTGATGAAGCCGTAAAAAATATGATGGAGTTTAAGAGGTCCGATAAGGAAAGTCTAAATCATTCATTTCATACTTTTATTACTTCTAGTTCCATGTATAGAATTAGTCAAACCATACTACTCCGATACAATAAGCTAGAAGATTGGCCAAACGATGAAGAAATTTTTGAGTGGATATCACAAACAATTGCAGATATGTTATGTGCTTGCTTTACCAACCTACCACGTGTCATAAAAATGAAGTGTCATCATGATGCAATAGAGAAAAGGGGGGACAACATTCGGATTGCTGCTCAGCTTCTTGGTAAATCCAAAAATATTCTTAAGATCCTTAAAGAACGCCAACTTCCAAACTTAGATATGGACTCTATGGCCTATATCAATAAGTGGCAAGCTATAATACCAAAGAGTGACATACCTAACTATTTTACTTCTTCAACTAGAGTTCAACTTACTTCTTGGAGTTCTAATGAATCACTCGTAGTAACTGTAATGTAATGAGTGGAGATGTATTTTTTTTTTTTTGTTGTCTATCGTGAATGCTTTTTTCTTTAGATTCTCTAGCTTCATGTCAGTGTGTAATTTTTAATATATGGCTAAGTTTTCAATTTCGTTATCCTTAAGTGTTGATTTGCAGGTTTAAATTTTTGATTTAATTTATGGAATAGGTGGATTATAAACCATAAATACATATTTATTTAATCTTCAAGTTGATTTTAACTTTAACTACTTCCAAAGCTTGTAATCCTTTTACAAAACATTATTGATAACATAATCGTTATTTTTCCTATTTCCTAGATCAAGCTAGTATCTTGCATTAGGTGACTTTATCCCTTTCTGACTCTCCATACTTTTTGAAAATGGAAACAAACTCAAGCCATCTTGAATTGTAAAACGGAGATGTCCCTATTCAGGCTAAGATCTTGAAATACCATCTTGTAAGCCATTCGCATAGCTGTTGAATACCTTTCATTTTAGGTTAATCGGGTTTGGCCATGGGTTTCAAGTTGTGAGTTAGAATAAACAAGGGTCATGGGTTAAAAAAAAAATGGGATCAAAGTGAGATTTAAACGTGTACTTAGTGAAGACTTTTGGTATAAAAGTTGACCGAGTATTTTTGGAGTAGATTGTTGCATATAAAGAGAACTGTTTTTTTGTTTAGCATGTGTTCGTTTATTGTCATATGAAGAATTGTAAAATGCCAGTGAATTAGGTTAGGGGTTAAAAAGTTAGGGATAAATTAAGTAATTTAAAGGTAGAAAGGTTTAAAAAAAAAATCAGTTCTTTTTAGTTTTTACTATGGAGTACAGAGAGAGAGATATGAGATTTTGTTTGCTTCTCTTGTTAATTAAAAGCATGTCAAAAGGCACGTTTGCTTTCCTTTCAACCTACAGTTATATTTTGAAACTTAATTGGCTAATTACACGTGTATGCACCATGCAGCGACGATGGTGTTAACGGTGCAGGGCGGTGGTGGTGAAGACGGGTGGCGGCGGCAAAGGTAGTAGTTGACATTAAAGGCAAATAGTATAGTTATTTTAAGAATTGAGGGATTTATGCTGTAAACTAATTCATTAAATGGTATTATAGGTATATTTAAAAAAAATATTTAATTTAATGAATAAAAAGTATAAGTATTTTAGCTATATCAATTCATATGAGATGTGGGGGGAGGGGGGGGGGGGGGTGGATTCCTTTCTGATAAGGTATTATTGATATAACCTATACTTTTATAATTTTTATAAAACATATATTTCATTATTAGGTTACAGTTATGAATTATTATTAGAGATATACTAAAAGCATGTAATGAAACATATTCAAGTTAACTTTTTTATATATAAAGTTAATTACGTAATATATAGTTATCAATAGGTAAATCATACGGGTATTAATATATGTACATTGCGTATATTTGGCACAGAAGTTCTGAAGCTGGAGCTTTTATTTTAACCATTCTTACATAAGTTTTTATTATACATAACTTTTGTAGTTTTTAGGAGCTTTTTGGTTTAGGACTTTTAATCTTAAATGTATATTCAAACAAAAATATTATTTTGAAGGGGGTCTATTTTTTGAGTTATGGGTTTTTAAGCTTTTAAAAGTCCCTTTGCCAAATAGACATAATACAATTGAGTATTTTGTAATAAAAAAAAAAGCAACATGGTTGGATCAGTGGTAAACATTATCGCCTCTGGAGACAGAGGTCATGGGTTCGATCCTCATCCCATGCAAAGGTTGGAGGACCTTTTCTACCATTTAGGTAGAAACTGGAAGCAGCCTCTCTACTTAGGTAGAGGTAAGGTATGTCTACATTTTAACCTCCCCCATACACCGTCGAGGTATTGGGGCTCAAAACCCGCAGAAGACGACACTGAGCAGTTACTTTTTAGTATTTTGTAAAAAAATAATTCGTACACTTTGTAAGAAAATTACTAAAAGAATAAGGTTAAAAAAAGTTATATAGCTTAAATTAAACGAACATCAAATAGGTTGGAATAGCGGATTTTACAAGTAAATTTGAAAGAACGCGTCAAGATGTTAGACGGATAAAGTAGGTATATTCTCTCCTTATTAAAATGTACTCCAATATATGAACTTTTCATTGTTGGTAGCTACGAACATTTCCAAAAATTTCATTTGATCATGTACGTGTTTACTTCTGGTCAACCTTAGTTTAATATATCTTTACTACTTTCTTTTTTAATCAAATGCAACAAGTAGCTATTGTCCTCTAGAGAGATGACAATTTGAAATAAAACAAGAATAAACATCGTACCGAATTAATTTTATAGTACTATTGAAGCTCCTTTGAACATATATTCTTATATATTTTCTATTTCAATCATTAGCAAACTCTAGTTCTACCAAGTTATTTCTACATCTTTTTCCACCTTGTACACAAGGTAAAATCATGATGAAATCTCAAAATCAAAATTCCTATAGTATTCATATCACCAACCACCAATAAGCTCGGGTTTTACTAAAGTTAGAAAACCTTTTTTTACTCTTTCTAGAATGTTGCTTTTGGAACTTGGGGATGCGATGCCATGGGTGGGAATGTATATTTGTGCAGCTTCTTTAGTATGCATTCTTGCCATGGCGGCTGATGTTTTCCACGGCTTTAGACAAGGGAAACTATGGTTTCCATGCAGGTTTTTCACTGTCAATGCAGTTTTCATCACGGTGATTGCCATAGCAATGAAGCTTCCAGTAGATCTAAATGCAATCACGGATGCTGATACTCGAGCAAAGATTGGCAGCATATTTCCTGGTTACTATGGTAGCCAATTTTCTTCCTTCTTTAGGGCTTATGGATGACAAAGAGCTTCTCATTAACATCATAGCTTTGGGAATTCTGTTAATCACCATAATTGTTAATGTATGGATCCTGGGTTTTTCATGGGCGGTGAACGGTTTTGCTGGTATACTCATGTTACCTTGTGTGTTGGCATTTTCGGTAGCTTTGACAGTTCCAGCATCTAGAAGAAACTTAGAACTACAGTACAACGAGTTGCGAGGATTGGCTACGGAAATTGAAGATAACTAATTGACACCTAGATCTTTAATATTTCGGCCAAAAAAAAAAATGTGTCTAACAAACGGAAATTCAAAATAAAATGAGAATATTAGTAGACAAGTGCACGTGAACCTCCTACTACAAGTACTAATGAACTATTTTGAATGTTTGACAATTCCAAATGTGAATACGAGTTCCAAGAAAAAGCACGTGACATCCAACTCAAACTATGTAACATGAATTCTTTTTCAAGATTCTTACACCATGAGGAGTGGAGGGTTATCCACTTTTTGCATGACACATGTTCAAGCCTAATTATGAAGGACATTTCCCCATTTCCTAGGGTGGAATAATGCCCTTAGGAGCATTCCCTATTTTTTTTTTTCTAAAAAAAAAAAATGATTTATAAATAAGCTAAATAAAACATACTACTTTTTATTAAATAAAAAACACATCACACTAAAAAATTACATAAAACATAAAAAAAACTTATATTATTTAGATTATATATAATAAACTTAATACATTTTTTAAAATAAATATAAACTTAATACTTTTTTTTAAATAAATATAAACTTAATACAATTTAAATAAAATATTTAAAATAAAAATACAAAGAAAATAGCATTTATAATAAAACTTTTTAAAACTTGAATATTTATTTTGTATATAAACGAAAGTACAGGGACTAAATTGAAAAAAAGTATTAAATACATACCCATCAACAAACTAGGGGCAGTCGTCTTCTTCGTGAATGACCTGCAACTCTCAAAAATATTTCAAAATTAACCAACTATTCTTTTTAATAAAATTATTGTCATGTTCATATATATATATATATATATATATATATATAATAATTTAATTAAATCTTTTTATGTTTAAGGAAGGCAGCAACGGGAGTAAGCCCACAAAAAGACAAGCCATCGGACGCGTTCAAAATCGGAAGGGGCTCGCTTTTTAAGAGGGCGGAACGCCCCCGGGATCGAGATAGGGCGTTCCCGGGCGTTACGCACGAAAAAAGAGAGTGGGAACGGGATACTCCTCATAGTCTTAGTACTTTACAGCTCAAAAACGCGTTATCACTTTTGATAATTTCAAACATGCGTGATGTATCCTGACAATGCGTATATGGATACACGTTACACCACCACCACACGTTATTGAATATGTATTTCTCACACCTATTGCAACACGTTTTCTCCCTCTCCCTTTTATGTATAAAACAACTTATTAGACTTTAAACCAAAATCACTCTCTCGAAAATTTCTCACAAACAAAACAGGATTGAATCCTTTAATTCTTTCTGAGATCTTCCTTAAAACAAAACACAGCCGATTAATCACTTTCTTCTTTCTTTCAACACAAATCAACGTTTCTTTCTCAAGCAAAACGATTCAAGTACACAAAAATAACTTTCTGTACTTATCTATAAACCTTACTTTGTATCACAAAATGATTCTCAACAGATTAAACACTCAAACGACTCAACCAAGCACAAAAATTAAGGTACAGGATGTGTTCGTGATTAAGAATCAAAACTTCGTAGAAGGTTTGGCTTGATGATACATGTAAATGTTTCTTTCGTAAATGAAATAATGAAATGGTTTTTGAAACAGAAATGGGTTGAGTCGGGTTTGGGTTTGAGATGAAAATGAGTTTTTAAGTTTTGATGAACTAATACCGGTATTCGAACAAAAGCCGGTATTAGTGAAGAATTAAATGAAAGCCAGATTTAGTGAAGATTTAAATGAAATGTGAAAATGAAGAACAAATACCGATTTTCGATTTTTAAGTACAAATACAAGAACAAATGCCGGTTTTGGAAAAATGAAGAACAAATACCGGTTTTCAAGATTTCAAACGGACAGAGTTTCGTTTAGGAAATACACGAAAATATGTACTAATGCCGGTTTTGGTGTAAACCAGGCATTTGTATAGTGAAAGCCAGTATTTGTATGGTGAAAATGTGAAACCCGGTAAGGAAAACCGGTATTACAACTGAAATTCAAAGAAAAAAGGTGAATCCCGGTAGGAATACCGGTATTACAACATACAAAAACTGAAAATCACAAAATTTAAGGAAAAACGGTCCGAATTTTGTGCCATGGGCTCTGGTACCGAATGTAATCTTTAAATTTCTGTTCTTTAAATGTTTTGTATCATGATTTGTGTGGGAATTAAAGGATTAAAGGTATATTAGATAGATATTACACTATGCATATGTATAGAAAATGGGTGAAAGGAAGAAGTACAAAGGAGGTGAGAAGGGGTATTTATACATTATCCTAATTTCACTAATACCCCTTCCACACTTGGATAATTACAATTCCACACTTGTTATACACTAATACCCCTAAAATATAAAGCTAATAGTAGATACTGATAAAAAAGGGGAGCCTTATACTTATAAAAATGAATTAATCTTATTTGTGTAGTCTTACTTCTCTGGTCTTTGTATGTATCTGCGGTATCATGGCGTTTCTTTTGTTGGCTGAAAAGAAAAACAGAGCGTCCTCTGTATTTATCTTAATCGGTATCCTGGAAAGAGGCACCCCTTCTCTTTAAAACCCATTCAGAAACCAATCTCTAAGGAATAATCCTGTTAATAAGATCTTCACACGTAATACTAAGGAAATACAACCCAGAAGGATGGAAAGAAGCCGGCTCTCAAAGTTCACACTACCACCTGTCATAAAAATGAAGTGTCATGACGTTGCAATAGAGAAAAGGGAACACAATATCAAAACCGCTGCCAAACTTTTTGGTAGATCCAAAAAGATTCTAAGGATTTGTAACGCACACCAAGTTCCTAAGTAAAATGTGGACTCAATTGCATACCAATAAGTGGCATGCAATATCCAAGAGCGAGATGCAGATCCCTGGTAGTTCGTCTTCTTCTTCTTACAATAATCGTTCATGGTAACTATTATTTGAGGACTATCTGTCTCTTTATTGTATATTCTAGAAATTCAACAACGGTTTGTATATCAAATGACCCATGATGTCCTCAAAATTAACTAGTATGGATGGAACAATGAAAAAAACCGACTCTCAAAGTTCACGCAACAAGCATATGACAAGATATCACTTAAGCATATTATCGAACATCTAATATGCATGATTTTGTAACATTCCGTTTTTTAGAAATTCTGAAATATAACTTACCTGAAGCTTTGCAAAGTATTACATGTCAGATTTGTACATAAAATTCTTGACTACATGTAGCTTTTTCTATGTTAATTCCAGATTATTATTTTATAAGTTGTGACTATATGTATGACCTGAAATTAACAACGGTTTTCTTTCGAAATAGTAGATTTTACAAGTATCCACTTTAAAGTACGTATCAATAGAAGAAAAAAAATAAAAGAAAAAAAAAAAAACATCTTTAATTTGATGAATCTTTCATAAAGCAATTTCAAAGAATTTGGTTGCAAGTGTTTACTTTGATCGGGTCAACCTTTTGTGATTATATGCTTACTACATTTCCAACCACATATACTATTGACATATGCTACACAAATTTGTCAAGCTGGACCCCTGAAGGAATTGGGAAGGAAAGTTGCACAAATGGAAACTATTGGAAAAATAACGTACATCTTTAATTTCATCTTTCTTTCATAAAACAATATATAAGGATGTATATTTGCAACTAAAATAAGTCATTTTCTATTTTCTGGTAAAATGGGTTGGGAATCTCCAAAGGATGCCATCCCATGGGTGGGTTTGTATATTGGTGTAGCCTCTCTAGTTTGCACTCTTGCTATGGCAGCAGACTTATTTCAAGGTTTTCGACAAAGATCACGTAAACTCTGGTTTCCATGTAGATTTTTCACTATAAATGCTGCTTCCATCACACTCATAGCAATAGCAATGAAGCTACCAGTGGATCTTACCACTGACATGTCTGATAATGATCGAAATGCAAAATATGCCAGCATTTTTTTTTTGGTCGCAATGTTAGCCAACTTTCTCCCTTCTTTAGGGCTTATGGGTGACAAGGAACTTTTCTCGAATATCATAGCTTTAGGTATCCTCGTAATCACCATTGCGGTGAATATGTGGATCCAAATGAGTACTAATGTGCTTCCAGCAAATCAGGTAGGAAAAGTTGTACTTACGTTTTCCCTATTATGGCCTTTTTCGGTAGCTTTAACAGTTAAATCATCTAGAAGCATTTTAGAACACCGATATAAAGACTTCCACAGATTGGCTACAAATCGGATAGAGGTACATTTCTCTACTGAGGAACTCACACATTGGGTTAAAAAGTATTGGATGTTGGCAGAAACTGGGAGCCCCCAATTTGTGATTGCTTGTTCACCAATTTCTTGTGCTTTTGGGGTTTTTTGCTTCATCTTTGACATCGTTATCTTCGAATATCTAATAAGCTGGTTCCTGCAGAAACCAAGTTATAAGAATGAAAAATCTGATTATAAGTGGTCAAGCAAAGTTATTTTCTTTGTGCAGGCACTCGGGACTATAGTAGCTACTATAGCACCAATTTTTAGATGTTTTACTGCTACCACCTATTTTAAACTCAACACAAGATGGAGTCTGAACCATCTCAATGTGTTTCGAGTCGAGAAACATTGGACTGGAAGACTCCGACAATGGAAACAAATTCATGTCAATTCATATATCACAAACCGCTATTGTCGGAAAGTAATTCAGGCTTTTAAAAACATGATTTTGAACATCTTTATAGCACTTCATATAGCAATATTAGTAATATGTAAATCCATATGTCTCATTCTCAGATGTTGTTTGATATGTGTTTCCTATCTTCGAAAGTCATTGTTTAGAGGGTTTAAAGAGGAACAAAGTGCATCTAATACTGATGCCACATCAGAGTTCGAAAGATATATTACTTATGTTGTACAAATTGAAGAGGAGGCAGAACTATCTGAGAATATATCAAGAAGTGCACTCAACTCAATTAATCGACTTCTTCAAGAGTCGGAAAACTATGTGCCAAGTAACCTTATTAAGCTTCTACAAAAATCTGAAGGATTCTCAGGAGTCATAGAGTTTGTCGATGATGAAGTCCCAACTTTATTAAATGAAGAAGAAACCAGATATTGCTGGAGTCTAGAAACAGTAACCTTAACATCCTTTGCGATTGCAATTCCCAACATTGATGATGGTAATCTCAAGGCTTTACTTGCTAGCATGAAAGAAGGCCTCGAATTTTCAAGACATATTGAGGAAAGCCTCAACACAAATGGCGACTTGGTAAAGGCAAGAAAAGCAGCTAAGCGTATTTGGCCTGAAATTGAACTATACCGCAGGTGGCTAAAAACTAATCTTCAAAAAAATGCTTGCAAAGGATGTACGTCAAAAGAGATTATTCAGCACTTGGCCGATGAAGCTGAGAAAGTCGTGAAACAAGTCAAGAGTTGCAAAAAGGGAAGTCTAGATGACTCAATGTATAAGTACATTGCTGCAAATTCAATGTACAGAACCAGCCAAACAATTTTGCGCTACTGTGATGCACAAGAAAATTGGCCAACAGATGAGGAACTTTTCCAGAGGATATCAACCATGATCGCAGATATACTATGTGCTTGCTTTACCAACTTACCACGTGTCATAACTTTAAAGTGTCATCACAAGGCAATGGAGAAAAGGATAGAGAGCATTTGGAGTGCAGCTCAACTTCTTGGAAGATCCAAACAGATATTAAAGATTCTTGAAGCGCGTCAACTTCCTAACTTAGACTTGCACTCTCGTGTGTACTTGCATATGTGGCATTCTTTTCCAAAGAGTCAGATACCAAGTGGTTGTGCTTCTCCGGTGATCAAGACTAATACAGCTTCTCCATGTTCTAATGAATCGACCATTGTTAATATCACATAAGTTTGTATCCCTATATGATTTCATTCTTGTCACTGTGTTCATTTTATATTAATTCCTTGTCTTTGATCTCTTCTATAGTTATGGTTTGTATAGGGTTTTGATGTGGGAATAGATTTGTTTGTCGTGTATAAAGAGTAGTAAATAAGATAAAAATAAAAGTACCTATGTGAAAGTTATAGACTAGCATCAAGTGGATCAGTCTGGTCTTTGTACATATCTTGGTATTATTGTGGTGCTTTTGTTGACAGAAAAATAAACAGGGGTGTCTCGACCCATTTCTATATTTTTCTTAATCAGTATCCTGGACACACCCATCCCCTTTAAGACCGATTCATAGACCAGTCCCTATGCGGCAACATACTTCTGTGAAGAAATGATTATTTTTTTTTGTTCCACAAAATAAATGCTAATCAAAATCATTAAAAATATACCAGAGACGAGAGACTACATGGTAACTTAATTAGAATGGATTTGTTAATAAGATCCTCAAAGGTAATGCTACTCAAGATTTGTTAGAAGGATGAAAGAATTCGACTCTCGGCGTTCACACTACAAGCCTATGACAAGATATATATATATATCAGTTAGGCATTTCATCGAACATCTACTATGCATGATTAATTGTAACATACGATTACTTTAGAATCCTTTGTCTTTTTTTTTTTTTCCAGATTATTATCTCTTTATTATTTTATAAAGTTTTGCCTACCTTATATGGTTTGTTGAGCCCAAAATATCTAGATATAAGATTAGCCACGTTTATATTTCCATGTAAAATGTTATTGATTGAAATGACCCTTTGTTTCTTTGTGAGAGATTCCGAACAAGAAGATAAGATACTGAAACCAGGCAAAGCTTTGTATGGCTTGAAATATATAGTACAGTTCACAAGCCGTCAATGATGAGATGAACTGGCAACCAATTTAGAATCATATGTTTACTACCCTTGCAAATTGCACAAATGGACAAATGTAAAATATGATGTTTGATCATGTTTTCTCGAGCTGGCCCAGTAAAAAGAAGGTGAAGGAAAATTGCACAGAATTGTAAGAATTATATGTTCGAGCTGGCCCAGTGAAAGGACAGAATTGTAAAAGTATGATCTTTGATCATTTTCCCCTGAAACTTTTAAGGATATATATTTACAACTAGATGTATCGGATCCATATATTCCTTGATATATACATACCAAGCAAGTTACATTCTTCCCTTGTCTAAAAAGATGGATATGACGGAGGAGAAGAGATTCGAACCCAAGGACGCCATGCCATGGGTGGGCTTGTATGTTGCCATGGCATCTTTGGTTTACACTCTTGCGATGGCAGCCGATGTCTTCCAAGGCTTTCGAAAATTGAAACTGTGGTTTCCAAATAGGTTTTTCACTCTGAATACAGCTTCAATCACACTTATCGCAATCGCAATGAAGCTGCTAGTTGATCTAAATGTTGATCTCGAGTCTATTGATGATGGAGATGTCGATGCCAAGCTTACCAGCATCTTTTTCTTGGTCACAATGTTAGCGAATTTTCTCCCTTCTTTAGGGCTTATGGATGACAGAGAACTTCTACTTAATATGGTAGCATGGGGTATCCTTATAGGAAATATATGGATCCAAATAATTATTGGAGGTCTATTTCGTAAAAGAGTATCATTTCTTGTGATGATTCCTCTTCTATGGGTGTTTTCGGTAGCATTGACAGTTCCGCCTTCTAGAAGAACTCTAGAACTCAAGTACAAGGAGTTGCAGAGATCGGAATTCAATCAGCAAGAGATAAATTTCTCCTACAAGGATCTTAGGAACAATGTGAAAAAGTATTGGATGATGGCCGAAACAGGTAACCCACAATTTGTGATTGCATGTTCGCAAGTGTCTTCTGCTTTTGGGGTTATTTGCGTACTCCTTATGCTCCTTGCTTTGCTTTTACTTTTTGTGAAAGTGGTATTTTTTGATAAATCGTTATATGATACATCAGATTATAAGTGGTCATTAAAAGTAATTATTATCGTTGATTTACTTGGGACTGTCGTTGGTAGCATAGCGCCAATTTTTAGATGTTTGACGAGCTTCAGTTATTTCAGCCTCTCCATAAAATGGAGCATGAACCATTTAAACGTGTTCAAAATCGAGAAACATTGGATCCACATGCTTCAGGAGTGGAAACACAGCCATGTTAGTTCACATATCCCAGGACGTGGATGCAAAAAAGTTTTCCTTTTTTTCAGAAACATGCTTTTAAACTTCTGCATAGCACTTCAAGTAATAGTTGTGGTTATGTGCAAAACAATATGTCTCATTCCAACAATTTTATTGATCACGTTGTCATGTTGTTGGTATATCTGCAAGTCTGTGTTGAAAATGTCCAAAAAGGAACCAAACGTATCCGGCATGGATGGGAAATCAGAGATCGAAGAATATCGGAAGTATGTTATACAAATTGAAGACGATGCAAAACTTTCAGAAAGAGTAATAAAAAATACTTTCAACTCTATAACTCAACTTCTACATGTGTCTGAAAAGAAAAGACCGAGAAATCTGATGACGTTGCTACAGAAATCTACAGGTTTCATTGGAGTAGTAGAGTTTGACAGTGAGCAAGTACCATCTTCAGAAAAATTCCAGAATTCCTGGAGCCTAGTAACACTGACACTGACAGCCATCGTTATAGCACTTCCTAACATAGCCAAGGACCATGTCAAGGGTTTACTTGAAGGCATGAAAGAAGGTCTCCAAATTGTAAGAGTTGTTGAGGAAAGCATCAATTCAAGTGATGAATTGGAGAAGGTGATGAGAAGAACATCTCGACGTGTGGGCACAGACATTGAAGTATACAGAAGGTGGCTAGGAGTCAATCTTCGGAAGAAGGCACGTGAAGGAAAAACATCAAAAGAAATTCTTCAATTGTTGCGTAATAAAGCAGAGAAAACTGTGGAAGAGTTCGAGAGCCCCAAAAATTTCATTCTCGATCCCTCATTTCATAAGTTCATTGCTGCGAAATCCATGAGCAGAATCACCCAAACTTTACTGCATCGGTACAACAACCAAGAAAACTGGCCAACAGATAACGAAGTTTTTGAGCAGGTATCAACAATAATTGCAGATATCTTGTATGCTTGCTTTACCAACTTACCACGTGTCATAACCATGAAGTGTCATCACGATGCAATAGAGAAAAGGCAAGACAGTATCCGCACGGCAGCTCAAGTTCTTGGTAAATCGAAAGAGATCTTAGAGATCCTGGAATCGCGCCAACTTCCTAACCTAGATATGGATTCTATGGCGTACCTAGATAAGTGGCATGCACTGCCTAAAAGTCAAATGCCAAAGGGTTGTGCTTCTGCAAGTTCTAATGAATCACTCAGTGTAACTATCATGTAATGATGATTCACAGTAGTATTCTCTAATATCTGGAATAATGTACGTACTTGTATCTATTTCTACTTGTTGGTAATAGCATTACTGTTATCTATTGTCGTCATAGTGTGTTCTTTGATTTCAAGATTAAATACTCGTACCATCGTATATCTTCTTTTTTCAGTAGACGAAAAGTTCCAACAATTCTAAATCCAAAACGTACTAATTACATTGCACAGTAAGTTGTAACCATGCTACAAGGGAACTACGTACGTACAATCGATTTGAGTGCAGATACTGTTTATTAGCCATATCAATATATTGGTCACTACGTATTTAGATGGCCACATTTTTTACAAAAAGATAACACTACACTCAATTAAATGCACACCCAACAAATCCAATTTAACATTATATTCTTGTCATCAAGCTGAATTTGAGACCACGCCTGGTAAAAGTATCAAGGGCTGGATTTGAGAATATACGCAGGGTTTTACGGGCACAATATTCAAAAAATTGAAGATGAATTTATAGTTAACTTAGATCATTTTGTGAAATACTGAAAGTTTGAAACAAGTTCTAGGTAATCTGGAACTACCTTTTTTCATTATTGCTTAAGTTAGCAGTGTAAATGTGTCAAACTCATAAAACTATCAACTTTGACTCGATAAAAACTCGATTCGAGTCTAATATAATTAAGAGTTAATTTCATTACATACCTAAGGTGTGTCATATTTTCAAGTTTCGTCACTCTCGTTTTTTCGTATCATTACATGACCTTATGGTGTGACTTTTTGTTTCATTACATACCCTTCATACTAACAAACGTTAATATGTCTCAGTTAAGTCCTCCATGTACAGAAATCACTCCTGTAGTGGATTGTCACTTTCAGTTTTCATCCCTCAATTTCAAAAATTACAGTTTTAGACCAAAAATATTTGCTCCATCAATACTTTTGGTCTTGACTACTAACTTTCGTTTAAAAACTCATCACATGACCTGCAATGATGGTTAAATTAGTCATTTCATTAAAAAGATTTCTATTTCCAATTTTGCTTTACAATCATCATCATCATCATCATCATCTGCAATCAACATCAACATTCAATTTTCCCCAAAATCTCATTTATATACAAACACAGATCTGCAAGACTCACACAACACAAAGACAAAAAGTTTTAATTTACTCTAACTTCACTCTTATATCAGATGTAAATAAACAATAAATCTACCTCCATATTTAGATGTACATGTATACTCAATCTCAATAATATATTCATTTTCATTTCAACTATTAAGATTTCATAGATTACAGAAACTATATATACAACATATAAATATTTATATCTATATTTACATCTCTATTTTTTTTAACGGCATTTACATCTCTATTTAAATATATATATATGTATCATCTTCTTCATCTGCTAATTGTATGCAGCTGGGCAATCAAAACTAAGTAAATTAAAGTCTTCATATGAATCTAAATGCACATGGATCGATTTATGTATCGTGTGCATTCAATCTAACAATGTAGCCCAATAGTCACCCCTGTAAATCGTCCCCACCCACCAGTCACTGCCGTGAACCGTCGCCGCCTCCAACTCATCACCCCCAACCCCGCATCCAGATCTATATTTATATCTTTCATCTCAACTACTGTAATCCAATATTTATTTCCAGATATAGATATAGATCTATCTTCGTTTTGTGAGAGGCGTCTTAGTGGTGGTGGTGGGTGGAAAAAAAACTGAAGAAAGAAAGGCTAAAAATGGTGTTGGTTGGATGTGAAGAATCTATATAATAAAACATTGATTTATATATATATATATATTTATTAGGATGTTTAATTGATTTTTCAAAATTTTTAATATTGACAAAAGATTATATACTCAACTGAACATATTCATCAGAGACCTAATGGTGTTGCTTTCCTATCTGGATCGTGAGGATTAGTTTGAGCAAGATTGACGGTATCTTGTGTCTGCATATTTGCTCCTAGCATCGTATTGGATAAGAAATAACTGTTAACTCACGTCTTTTTTAAAACAAATCACTACCCATAAAAGAAACGAATTAACCTACATATTGCACATCAACAAACCAAACATCCATTAAAAGCTCAAAGTCGATCATAATTAAAGATATATCCTAAAGAGTTAAAAACCAATTCATATGAAGATAGTAACTTAGTTTTCATAATAAAGAGTCATTATACTTATTAAAAGTTTAAATAAAATTTAGATAGCAATCAAGATTTTAAATTAAATTATCATCATGGAAAGAACTAACATTGTTGTGGACCGATTAGAAGTCATTGTGTTGGACGGATTTCTCAAAAAGAACGAAAAGAAATCAAATGAAATCGCTAAACTTGAGATATTTGATATATATTTTATGTTTAGATTTATTCAGATCAGAATAATATATATACTGTCAAGATTTATAATATTTGTTACTATCCTTAGCATTTTGCCTACAAAATTTGAATCTGATCATATAAATGTATTATTATTTTTATACGGAATATGAAATATAATAATAAACAATTGGATGCAATGTTTTCATTTCTAGTATACGGTTTTTTTTTTAATATACGGGATTTTGTTTTTTAATTTTTAATTTTGTATATATAGAGTTTTGTAACGAGAGATCAGACGTCATATCAAAATAATTATTTACTTGTCATTGGGTGTTATACGTAGCAATTTTACAGTAATTCAAAATTGTCATGACAAACATAATATGTAATAATCACGAATAAATGGAGCGAAAAATAAATCACGTATAACATAAAATTAATTAACATAAATAATAAAGAGATAAGCTTGATTACCTTTAACCGTTGTGGATTGAATTGCGTTAAATCTATATTATATTTCAACCAACGTCATTCGGATGCTTTTCTTTTAATTTCTCAAGAGCTAAGAAAAACAAAATAAGCCTTTGAATTTTTTTCTTCTTGTTCGACAACTTTAAACAAAGAAAAGTTGTTTTCTTTATTTTTTTGACTTCCACGATATACAAAAGAAAAGAATGGTTTTGGTGGAGTTCGACAACCTCTTCACAATGGAGACATAAAAATAATTAATAATTTATTAGTTAAGAAAAAGATATTACCTATTTAGTTAAATGATTTGAAATTTTGAATGTAATTATTATAAATAAGTTTTTTGTATTTTTTTATACCTTTGTTTCTAAAATTTGGCATATAATAAAATAAATATTGTAAAAAAAAATATGGAGATGTTATGTAAAGTAAAATCCTATGTGGCAACTTTTTAGTATAGGTTTGATTTTGAAGATATATTTAAAAGGCTTGAATTACTACTCTTTTAATAATTATATATATATATATATATATAATAAAATAATATAATATGAGCACTAATTAATAATATATGTAAAAACTATGATTGTGAAAAACAGAAATCTTTTTTTTTTTATGTAATTCTGTTGTATGCGACTCTAGTTGGATTTGTGATGAGCAAAGATGAATTTAATTGTATAATCTTTTGCTTCGGCGTGGGGAGATTATGGAAGTTTCTTTAAAGTTTCAAAAAATATATATATTTTTCTTAAGATTTTGTATATATATTTTCGTATATAGTTTACGGACTTTGAAATTCTATGATATTTGATATTGACATTATATTTATTTTTAAAACTTATTTTGTATATTTATGTATATAGTTTACGGAATTTGGATATTTGATACTATATTTAGGTTTTTAATATATATCTAGATTTAAATTTTGTAAAATACGTATCACATATGATTTTTATTATTTAATATTTAATGTAAATCGTGGAGATGACACATACGATATATCTTATGTGGCAATCTTTAAGAATAACTTTGAATTGAGGAGAAGGGCTTAGAAAGTTAGGATTCTTACTCTTTTAATATATATATATAGGGAAAAGAGAATATAAGACTGTCCGGCACCTAAGCTTAGGTGTTGAACCTCTCACATACTAATATTTTATTATTTCTTGTTTAATGAATAAATGCATGGCCCCCATGATTTTTATGGATTAAAAAAACAATATGTGAGTGTTCCACACCTAAGCTTAGATACCCGACAGCCTTATATTCCCATCCCCCATATATTTATATATATATATAGATATATAGATATAGATATAGATGATGATGATGATGGATTGAACAGTCAAAGTTAATTACACTTTTGGTCCTTGTGTTTGAAATGACCTAATGAAATTATCCATCATGTGCATGTTATGTAATGGGTTTTTAAATGGAAGTTAGAAGCCAGGACCAAAAATGTTGACAGAGAAAAGTTTTTTGGACTAAAACTATAATCATTGAAAGTTAGGGATAAAAATTAAAAGTGACAATTCGCGACAGGGGAGATGGCGATTTATATAAGTAACTCCATATATATTCTCAAACCAATATTATAATGCATACATATATAAAAGGAAATGATAATCGTACCATTTGTTTTGATGTTTGTATCACAACATTACATTACTGATTTGTACAGTCTGTTACTTATATTGTAGTTAATGGTATATTGATCGAAAAGTGTGGTACTAGTATCATTTCTCATATAAAAAGTTATATCAATATAAAAAAACACAAATTAATATCACCAGATCTTTCAAAATACACCCATCATTATCATCATAATCTCAAACAAAATCTCCGTAAGGCTATCTCCAATGGGGTGCCCTTGGATATCCTTTGCCGTTGAAAATTGTCCAAAGCTAAGAGTTTTTTAAAAGATGTCCTTACTTAAGTGCATGCCATTACTTGTCCTTACCTAATATATTTTTGTATTTAGTGGAGGTAAAAGGATATGTAAGGATGTGTGTATGGTTGGAGATAAAATTATAAGATTTGAAAGATTTGTAAGGATGTATAAGGATTTATAAGGATATGATGTGACAGCTCAAGGACGCCTAAGGACGTTCTTAGCATTGGAGATAGCCTAACAATAAATTAGAAAGGAACCCCACAATTTTAATCAAAGATTCCACCTAATTGATGCACTGAGCACGATTAATATAATAGATCTATTCACTTGTTTAGAAATAATTAGGGCCAGTTTGTTTTCTTTTTACTAAGTGTTGTGTGAATTAAGTATCTGTCTGAATTTAGAGTGTCTGAGACGGATAAGACGATAAATAAATAATTGTTGTTTGTTATGTGTGTTGAATTAACCGTCTGAATAATTTAAATTATTATAATACCCTTGAAATTTAATGAGTGTTTTTCAAAGAAAAGTTTTAAAAGGATAATTATGTAAAATATCTTTTAGCTACACTTTTTAATTAAGTGATGACTTATTAAATAAGTCCTAAACAAACATTATATTCAACTTAGGCAATTAAGATTAAGACATGTCTTATTTATTAAGATGTTATCAAACACCAACTTAATTTATTTCTTTTCTTCTTCGTATACATGTTCGAAATTTAAAAAATTTTATTTTAATAAAAACTTATCTTCAATTTCACTTTTCATCGATCTAAGTCAAGAATGGCCTAAAGCGGCCGGCGACATAAATAAGAAATAGAGAAGGAGAGGGCTGAGGAGCCAGCCAGGAGGGTAGTCGGGCAAACATAAATAAGGAGATGATAGCACCACATAGTCGGTAACGGGAAAAAGTATAGGAGGTTGTGACTGGGAATACCGGTGGTTGTGACGTGGGGAAATATAGTACGTGGTAATGATAATTAGGCAGTGATACTTAGCAGTGGTGGTGTGGGTTTCGGTGGAGGAGTTGGTGGCCGGAAATGTTGTAATCCGGTGGTGGGTAAAGAGTTGTCAAAGGGCAAATAAAAACTAACGGCTAATGACCAGAGAGAGGGGAGAGATAGATCTATATCTATAAAAACTACGTATCATATCTCTGTGTGTTGTGTTGAATATCTATATCTATAATCCCTTATAAAATATATTGGACTCCATACTTTAATAAATTCAACATTTTTTTTCCATTTTATATCTCTAAACACAATCGGACGAACACCCTACCAAGATCTAACACACAGTCACTTCTTTCTCTCCTTTCTATTTACACACACGCATATCGATTCCTCCTCTACTGTTTTGTATTATCATCACCGTTTAACCGCCACAACGCGCGAGCACCAACTCTTGTATAGAGAGATGTAGATCTGGGATAGTTATGTATATGTGTATGAAATTGTTAGGATTTTCAATATCTGAAAATGAAAATATGCTTATGAAGATACATAGAGAAGAAGATAGCTAAAAAGACAAAAATACCCTCATGTGCAATGCACATGGGGGGACTTAATGGAGACACATTCACGTCTGTTAGGATGAGGGGTTTGTAATGAAGCAAAAAGTCACCATAGAGGCATGTAATGATACAAAAAAACAAGAATGGCGAAACTTGAAAATTTGGCACACTCCAGGGGTATGTAATGAAACTAACTCTATAATTAAACTAACCTCTAACCGAGTGTTATTTTAAGAACATTTAATAATATTTAGCCCTTAATATTTAATATAACCACACTATGTATTTACATCAATAACATACACATGGTCACCGCCACCAATCCCCGCCATCATTGCACCGCCATTACCGCCATCATTGTTGCATTGCGCAGGTATTAGTGGGGGATCTTGAAAGTTTTAGCGGTGTGGGGCATAATTATTATTTTTTTTGTCATCGTTATGTTCCGGGTATTATATTATGGTCATGCAATTCACTAAATCGGGTCTGGTCAAACAAAAATAACACTAATTATCTAAGTTTTCCATTCAAATGACCAATACATAGTTTCTAACCAACAAAAAACTACAAATACTTATGAAAATACCAAGAGAAAAGGTGTACTAGAGTTACAAGTTAACGTTATGATCTTTAAGCTCTTTCAACGCATCATTTATTGATAGGGTATCAATGTTTTCAGCAATTTCTCTTTCTATGTATATCACCAAGCTATCCACGAGATATGTATCTGACATCTTATTGTGGCTCACTTTTTGAAGCTTTGTGACGTTTACTCTCTTGTTCGTCATCTTTTCTTTCAAAAAAAAAAATTCAATAATTATCGCTTTCCCATGATATATCTAAATACATTATTGATATAAGAACTAGAAGTTTACTAGATAATGTTGATTTTCATTTGTTTCTTTATGCTATAATCTAGATTCCAAAAAAAAAACCCTTAAAACTCTTTTTCAAACATTCTGTTAATGTAGGGAAAAATTACAATTACAATTTGATGTATAACAAGTTAACTTGACACCAACAATGAATATAATCCAGCAATTAGCAATTAAAAAAGAAAAATAACAATTTACTTACATAGCAATTAACAATAAACTAAATTAGGGCAAAACAAAATTTTAATTTTTGAAAGAAAACAAACCGTATGGTATCGTGGACTGGTGGTGCGAGGTAGGCGAAAAATGGTGGTTGGCCGAGTTCAGTGGTGGTGGAGACGTGCTATGACACGGAGCTCTGGAGGTAGGAGGTCAGTGGTGGACTGGTGGTGGTATCATTTTATTTTTTTTGGAGCCTAAAAGTCAAAAAAGAGAGGAAGACCTTATTATGTGGATTGTAGATTGTGGGTTAAAACATAGAATTATGAATGAGCTTAGTGAATTGTGGTTTATAAAGAACTAAAAAGGTAAATTTTATTGCACTATTAAATTTATTAAACATATCAAAAGTTTTTAAAATAATAATTCTTAGGGCCGACTTAATAGATATAAATTTTTTGAATGAAATGCGGATAAGTTAATACTACTAAGCGGAAAAAAAAGTGATGACCTAGCCCCAAATATTCGCCCTTGGCGGGTATTCGTCAAGCACTTTTTAAATAAACTCATTCACAACATAAAAAGTAATTGGAATGGAATACAAACCTTTTATATAAACCATCACAATATTAAAGTTTCTTTTTTGAAGACAACTCATCAAAATTTATTTAACTGTCTGCCCGTATGGATGTAACAGCTAGCCGTCCCGTGACATGAACGTTAAAAAAAATAAAAATTCATTTTGTTAGCAAGATTGACCAACTCCTATGTAAAAAAAGATTTAAAGTTAAAAACCACCATTATGTAGTATTGTAATTCGGTATGGCTTAAAACCACTAAATTAAATATGTCAGAATAGCGGATTTTACGATAAAATTTGAAAGAACCTTTTTGTTGGTAGCTAGGAATAATTCTAAGAATGTCGTTTCATATGTTTACTTCTGCTAAAGCTTAGTTTAATAATGCATTAACAATTTGTTAACAAGCAATCTTGATAACTTAATCTATAGTATTTGTGTATTTATACTTTTGGTTAAGTATTGTGCAGGAAATGAAGAGAAGCATTCTGGAAGGTCCAAAGATGTACAAGTATTAAAATTAAAGTTTGGAAGGGCTGTTTTGACATTGTGGGGAGTTGGAGGCTAAAGGGGTCAAGCAGCTAAAGTTGGTTTCTATATAAACGAGTCTTAAACTATTTTAGGGTTAATCTTCACATATTCATTCGATATATGCATCTATAGTTTCTCTGTATATTTGAGGGTTTCTCACCCTATGTCTTCGTCTTAGATTGATCTGTAATCATAAATTAATATTGTCTTTGTATTGATTGTATCATCTAGATACAATCTATTGTGTACTCTTTCTATTAATAATAAAAATCAATCATCCGATTTAATAATAATAATATTTGATCTACGAATTCTTACATGGTATAAGAGCCAAGTTCTCTGAATTGATAGTTGTGATTCTGGTGATTGTTTGCGGTTTTATTATTTGGGGCGTATTTCATCAATAAACCCTAAATTTCTAAAACCCTAATTTTGTCAATTCAATTTTCCGCTGCAGATCTGGATTCTGATCTTCTCTTTGACCAAGTGAATCAAAGAGGGGTTAGGGTTTTTTCCTTCTAATCCTGATTATTTCTTTGACTATGTGAATAAAAGAATAATTAGGGTGCCTTTGCCCTTCATCCGAAAGCACTGTTACACCTCTTTTACGTTTCTGTTAAAGTTTTTATTATTAAATTTTTTTTAATCTAATTCTCATAAAAGTATTTGTGCTAATAGTTGACTTGTTTCCTTGAGAGGTATGGAATCCTATCACGGGCACCTATACCAGATTAGGTTCTTATTTTCAAAAAAATATATATATTTTTTATTATTGTGTTTGAGTGTTTATTTGTGGTTAATAGCTGTATCTTTTGTCTTGATTGGCTATCTGTGTTATTTTTTTACTGTTCTTGTTTTGTGTGATTATTTGAATCTGTTTTGTCAATATTTGTTATTATAGCTCCTGAAGATAAAACTGGTAGTTCTGGTTCTGTTGATGCTTCTGCTCAGATTAGTAAGTTAGATTTTGGATATCCTTTGTATTTGCATGCTAGTGATACTACAGGTGCTTCTTTAATCAATTTTAAACTAAAAGGTACATAAAAATATAATGTGTGGAGTTGTGAAATGACCTTGGCTTTAGAAACTAAAAATAAACTAGGGTTCCTTAATGGTGAATGTGAAAAAGATACTGATAATGATGTCTTAACTTGTCAGTGGGATAGGTGTAATGTTGTGGTTTTGTCTTGGATTCTTGGTTCTATTTCTGATGAACTTTATATGGGTCAAATTTTTTCTAGGAATGCTAGTGAAGTATGGAAGGAATTAAAGGAAACATATGATAAAGTGGATGATTCTGTAATGTTTAACTTGCATCTTAAAATTACTACTCTGAAACAAAATGGTTCTTCTTTGTCTGATTACTATCATAAGCTGAATTCATTGTGGAAACAATATGATGCTCTTGTTAAGTTTCCTGCTTGTACTTGTAAAGTTGTTAAAGATTTTTCAAACTCATAACAAGTTGCTTAGATTAATGCAGTTTTTAATGGGACTAGATGATGTTTATATGCCAATAAGGACTAATATTTTAACTAGAGAACCTATTCCTGATGTAAAAACTGCTTATGCTGTTATATTTAGAGAAGAGTCTCATAGGAATATGTTTATGCATGATAATTCTTCTAAGGTGCAACTTTCTGTGTTTAATGCTCAAAGATTTGATAACAGAAAGGGGTTTAATAGAGGTCCTAATCCAAACTTAAAGTGTAAAAAATGTAATATGATAGGACATACAATTGATAGGTGCTATGAAGTTGTTGGATATCCTACTGGTTTTAAAAAGAAGATTTTTGGTTCTAATAACTTCAATAAGAATTTGTCTAGTGATAATGTGGTTTATGATAATGTGAATAATTCCTCTGTCAATACTCCTTCTTCTGGTTCTTCTCTATCTTTTACTCATGAACAGATGTTAAAGCTTATGAGTCTTATTGAAGAGAAATCTGTTCCAAGTTCTAGCATAAATGTCAATATGGCAGGTATTAATTTTGATTATGAAAAGGTTTTTGGAAAGAATTTTAAGAAAATCATGTGTCTTAGGGCTAATGCTGGCTTTCTCATGTTATATTTAAAATGGATAATGGACTCTGGAGCTAATCAACGCTTAACTTGTAATGAAAAGTATTTAATTAATGTTGTTGATATTTCTGTTGGTCACCCAAATGGTTCTTTAGCCAAAGTTATGAAAATTGGAAATGTGAAGTTGTCTGATAAAATTGTCTTGTATGATGTCTTATTTGTTCCTGATTATAAAGTAAATTTAGTGTCTTTTCATAAAATGTCTAAAGACTCTAAGTACTTTGTTGGTTTTGATGAAAGTAATTGTTATGTTCAGGATTTGAGGTCAAAGACCCTTGTGGGGACTGGTAGTGAGAATGGAGGGTTATATTTGTTTGATAGTCAAGGTATTTGTGGTAATGCTGCTAGTTTTAATATGATTAGTTGTTATTTGTCTAAACATGTTTGGCATAACAGACTTGGTCACCCTACACAAGAAGTTTTAAACAGATTAAAGGGTGAATTAAAACTTGAAAATGAAAAAGTTGAATTTCCTTGTGATATTTGTCATAAAGCTAAACAAGTAAGAGTCCCTTTTCCATTAAGTGAACATAAGTCAAAAGGTTTAGGTGACCTTGTTCACCTTGATGTATGGGGTCCTTATAGAGTTCAAAGTAAAAAAGGATACAAGTATTTTCTTACTGTTGTTGATGATTACTCTAGGGTTGTTTGGACTTTCTTGTTGAAGTCAAAAGATGAAGTAATTTATAATTTACAAAGTTTTTATCACATTTTAAAGAATCAATTTAATAAAGTTGTTAAAGTTTTTAGAAATGATAATGGCACAGAGTTTGTAAATTCATCTTTTAATCTGTTTTGTTCTTAAATGGTATTGTACATCAAACTACTATACCTTATTCACCTCAGCAAAATAGAATTACTGAGAGGAAACATAGATATCTCTTAAATGTTGCAAGATCTCTTATGTTTTAGGGGGGATTACCTCTGTATTTATGGTCTGAATGCATTTTAACTACTACTTATCTTATTAACAGATTGTCATCTTCTGTCTTAAATGGTAAGTGTCCCTTTGAGTTGGTTTATGGCTTTAAGCCAAGTCTCTCCCATCTTAGATCTTTTGGGTGTCTTTGTTTTGCTACAAATTTGAATGTTTCTGACAAATTTGCAAGTAGGTCTGAAAAATGTGTCTTTGTAGGGTATTCTAATGTTAAAAAAAGATACAAACTTTTTAGTCTTGAAAACAAAACTTTGTTTTTCTCTAGAGATGTAAAATTCTATGATGTATTTTTCCATATAAAATGGTAGTTTCTGAAGTTAATGAATATATTAAAAGTATTGATCATGTAAACTTTTTTGATAATTTTTTTAATGAGTCAGAAAGATCTAAAAGACCCAATGATGAAGGGAGAGATTCTGAAGTAAGTCATGGTGGAGAATCCAATCTTCATAATAATACTCCAAGTATTGTTAGAAGTGAGGAAAGAACTGCAAAACTTGATGAAATTGCTAATGCAAATATCCCTGAGGGCAATGAGTCTCAAACCAATTCTGAAACAACTCAAAGTGACGTTAATCTAAGGAGATCTAATAGAACTTCTGTGCTTCCTAAAAGTCTTAATGATTATATAATAGAAGGAAAAGTTAAGTATGGTGTTGAAAGGGTTGTGAATTATTCTTGTCTTAGTCATGAAAATTTCTGTTTTATTTCTGAACTAAATAAGTGTGTTGAACCTGAAACATATTGGCAAGCTTGTAAAGATAAAAATTGGATAAATGCCATGAATGAGGAAATGGAAGCATTAAATAGAAATAACATATGGAGTCTAACTGATTTTCCTGAAAATAGAAAAACTATAGGGTGCAAATGGATTTACAAGATTAAGTATAAATCTATTGGTGAGATTGAGAGATATAAAGCTAGACTTGTTGCAAAAGGTTATAGTCAAAGAGCTGGTCTTGATTATGAGGAGACGTTTTCTCCTGTTGTAAAGATGGTTACTATTAGATGCATACTTAATCTTGCTGTTAATAAAGGTTAGCCATTATGTTAATAATGCTTTCTTATATGGAGATTTTGTGGAAGATGTTTATATGGATTTACCTTTGGGGTACTTTTCTGAAGGTGAAACTAAAGTGTGTAAATTGAATAAGTCTTTATACGGCTTAAAACAAGCTCCTAGACAATGGAATGAAAAATTGTGTAAAGTCTTAAAAGAGAATGGTTTTGAGCGGAGTAAAAATGATTATTCCTTGTTTATCAAGTCTGAAAAAGATGTGCTTTTAGTTTTACTTGTATATGTAGATGATATTGTTATTACTGGTAACAAGCAATCTTGATAACTTAATATATAATATTTATGTGTTTATATTTTTGGTTAAGTATTGTGCAGGAAATGAAGAGAAGCATTCTGGAAGGTCCAAAGATGTACAGGTATTGAAGTTAAAGTCTAGAAGGGCTGTTTTGACATTGTGAGGAATTGGAAGGCTAAAGGGGTCAAGCAGCTGAAGTTGGTTTCTATATAAACGAGTCTTAAACTATTTTAGGGTTAATCTTCACATATTCATATATTTGAGGGTTTCTCACCCTTTGTCTTCGTCTTAGTTTGATCTGTAATCATAAATTAATATTGTCTTTGTATTGATTGTATCATCTAGATACAACCTATTGTGTACTCTTTCTATTAATGATAAAAATCAATCATCCGATTTAATAATAATAATATTTGATCTACGAATTCTTACACAATTTTTAGATCACATGCAACAATTAACTATTGTTTGGAGAGGAATGGCGCTTTGAAAGAGAAGAGAATTGAAAGAAAGCATCGCTCATAATTTTTCATAATAATCTGTATTTACTCAGCAGTCAACATTAATTAAGATGGAACCCAAGGATGCTATGCCATGGGTGGGGCTGTATATTTGTGCAGTTTCTTTAATTTGTACTCTCGTGATGGCAGCAGATGTTTTCAACGGTTTTGGTTTAGGGAAACTATGGTAATTTCCGGGTGCCGGTTTTTCACTGTTAATACAGTTTTTGTCACATTGATTGACATAGCAATGAAACTACCCGTCGATCTAAGTGCGACCACGGAGGATGACATTAATGCAAGGTTTGCCAGCCTTCTTTTCTTGGTCACCAGCCAATCTTCTTCCTTCTTTAGATGATGAAGCCCCGCCTCTATATCCTGAAACCCATAATTATTGGAGCCTAGTAGCAGTAACATTAACGACTATTGCAATTGTAATTCCGAATATTTCAAATAGCTATGTCAAAGAATTACTTGGTGGTATGCGGGAAGGACTCCAAATCGTAATAAATATTGAAGAAACCCTGATGAAAGTTCTGACTTGGTAGATGCTAGAAAAGCAGCTAGACGTTTGTGGTCAGAAGTTGAAGTATACGACAAGTGGCTACAAATTGATCTTCACAAGAAGTCTAACAAGGGAAAACCATCAAATTAAGAAGATTCTTCAATGGTTGGGTGATGAAGCAGTCAAAAATGTGATAGAGTTCAAGAACTGCAAAAAAGGAAGTCTGAATCGCTCGGTTCATAATTTTATTGCTTCTAGTTCCATGTATAGAATCAGTCAAACCATACTACTCCACTGCAGTAAGCAAGAAAATTGGCCAAATGATGAGGAACTTTTTGAGTGGATATCAACAACAATTGCAGATCTATTATATGCTTGCTTTACCAACTTATTACCAACTTACCACGTGTCATAAAAATGAAGTGTCATCATGATGCAATAGAGAAATGGGAGGACAACATTCGGGTTATTGCTGCTCAGCTTCTTGGTAAATCCAAAAAGATTCTTAAGATCCTTGAAGAACGTCAACCTCCAAAGTTAGATATGGACTCGATGGCCTATATCAGTATGTGGAAAGCTTTTCCAAAGTGTGAGATCCCGAATAGTTGTACTTCTCGAACTAGATTTCAACTTACTTCTTCGAGTTTTAATGAATCATTGAACGTAATTGTAGTGTAATAAGTGTGAAAGTATTTTTGTTGCTGCCTATCATAAATGTTGCATGTTTTCTTTAGTTTCTTTAGCTTCATGTCATTGTGTTTTTATATATCCATCCGATGGTCCTATGTAATTTTCTAGATTTTTACTTTCTTGCTACTTTTTCAACGTTAATCGTCTTCTTAATCCCTTTTAGTCCATTTTGTTGAATACTTGTAGTTTATATCTTTGATTTTATTTTTTTTAGAAATTAGTAGATTGTAGGTTTCTCGAGGAATTTAGAAGCTGCAAGCCTCATCTTTTTTATAGCACGGAACACTTAAGAGGGTGTTTGGATGAGCTCTACTAGAGTCAAACACCTGATGATTCCTTTAATAATAGTCCCGGTTTCAGTTCTAAAAGTGGAAGAACTTCTATTGCTGGAGTTGAAAGTTTATTTATTTATTACATCTTGGCAACCCGTCGCCATTAGCCCAGAATGTATAGATCCTTAAGGGACTTAAAGTCATCTTCGATAACTTGACAATCTTGACGGGTAAAAGAACGTTATGGGCCACCGGCCAGCAACTAAAACCTACAAGAAGCCTTCAAAAGATGCTTTCATTATTATTTCAGAAACTCGACATGTTCGGTCTACCATCAAATTCTGCAATAAACATCAAGTTCTGTTGTAAGTCCTGAAGGAATGGTTGGATTGTCTTCAACCATGGCCAACAATGAAGATTCCACCACAGCTTCCGAATTGTCTTCAATATATAAATCCACGGTCGTCGATCGGAACGAGGTGGACCGTGGATGAACCCGATCGATGTTGGGATCGATCACCACAAACGAAGAAATTAACACGCAAATAGCCAATAACTAGATTAATACCCGGTTGGTGACCGAGTTACCAAGTAATCTTAAATGATTTTTAGTCAAAAATAAAGTTTATCATGAAATCGAGCATAATGTTAAAATAAAGTCTTGCATCTTGTACACTTATCGATATAACATATATATAGTTGGTTTGATATATATTAAGATTGTCAATGCTCGACGTTACCTGAAATTTGACTTGAGACCGACCCAGAAAACTGGGTTAGGGTTGTGAAATATCTACCTGGTAACCCGCCAACTTGATCACCTTTTATGATATATCCCTCTCACAAGCTAACCTTTATTTATCATTAAGGATGAAGTTACCCTTATATATGTAGTTCACTGACTTGGAAAAAAAAACTATATTTCGATGTTTTTGTATTTCTTTTTTTGGGATGAGTTAATTGAAAAAAGAAAGATAAAATAGAAAGAATAAAGTAAAAAAAAAAACAAACTTTCTCTGTTTTTTCTTCTTAAGAACCTTTTTTCACGATCACTACCCTATTATGATGTTGTTGTACATTTAACTTTGTTAAAAAACCCTGACAATTTTTTGTTTAATGAATATATAGTTGGAGCACATGTTTTTTATATATTAAAAAAAAAATATGTGGAGGACTTTATACCTAAATTGCATGATTAGTTACCAAATCTATTAAAGTTATCCTGAACCCAACTTCAAACACATCTGAACTTCTATCTACTCCCGAACTAACTTATTTATAAAAAATTGAGAAATGCTATATTTCATATAAAAAGATTAAAAGTATAAATAAAATCAATTCAAATCCTATATATATCTTCAAAATCCCTAATTTTGTATATAAGTAAAGAAACCCTTATTATATATATTGCTATAATTATAAATAAAATACTTTCTTTATCATCATGTCACCCTCTTCTGCAAAAAGTCCATCGATAACTTCACCAATTATTGTGGTGTCATTTTTGGCTTCAATGAATCAAAATATTAACCGAATTCAAATAGTCTACTTCATGTAAAATGTACATTAATATATATATATTATATAAATGTACAATCTTTATGGGTTTTGAATTGGAAACCATCAAACAACTACAATAACAAAAAAAAAGTCACAAACTTTCGACAAAAATGAGGTTTAGCACTGGATATATTTTGTATTCGATAAAAACACAACAATATTTATATGTGAATTGTTTGTGTTGTTTTCTGTGCGTTTTCTTATCGTCTGTTTTTTAGGAGGGGTTTATGCTCTTTTAAAAGGTGTTTATAGCTTATGTTTTTTAAAACAATTTTTTTTGTATGCAGGAAAGGCATAGCGGAAATTTGCTGAAGATCAAAGGAATTTAGTACAAGCAAAAATCACAATCTTGAACATGATTTGGTAATACATATTTTTCTTTTCTTCTTAGATAGAGATTTTTACATTTCTTTGGTTTTTGGTTATATATTGTGGAAACCCGCTTCAAATCCAATGGATTTTTGTTTTTATTATACTGGTGTGTGTTTGTTTAACATTTTGCTTTAACTTTAGATAAATCTTGGATCTCTTGAAATGTGCTTGTGATTGATATATACATTTATTATATGAATAAGAAACAATAAGATTATAATTCAACTATTTGCTAATTTCTAGAGTCCGATTTTTACCCAATGTGTATATTAATAATGTATGCACAGGCTAATTACCATTAAGAATTTGGTCTTGTTTATGTTGATAGAAACAAATTGTTCTATTCAATTTAATTTGACCAAGTAGGTGTCTTTGACCAATAAACACAAACTATAAATTTTATTACCGTAAATATTGATGGGAGTTTTGTATACAATTACCATGCATTAAAATAGTTGCCATCTTTACATAAATTATTATTAAATAAATTAAAAGAGTTACCATATATAAAATAATTAAAGTTGACTTTTAATTTTAATGGTTAAGGTTTGTTTGTTTATGAACTTCAACGGCTAAGATCAAAAGATAATTTTAATTTTTTTTTCTCTGCTCTACCGGCAGTATATATATATATAATAAATTAAACAAGAAAAAGCAAACGAAACAATATTTACTTGGTTCGACTCAAAGAGTATAATCTACTATCACAAATATTACTACAAATGTTGGATTACAAGAAAGGAGACACTCACTCTCAACAATCTATTAATCCTCACCAAAGTTTACTCTTACAAGAAACTCACCTTTCAAGAATTTCTCACACAAGAATGAATTGCATAAAACCTCAACTAATAACTCCTATTTATATAGGCAACCCACCAAGGTATTTTTCTTCCCATACCAATGTGGGACAAAAACTTTGGGTCAATATTCATCACCCGAACCCAACAAACAACCAACCACTTCCGATATCAACCATAACTTAAACATTCAAGCCGTAAGTATATAGAAATACATAAGTAAAAGTAACACATACCCACTTTCCAATAGTTACTAATAGGATGAGATGTATAAAAAATGACTTTTTAAGCATTCATTACCATCCGGGCCGCTAGTCCCACATAATGGTGCAGGTTCTTGTCGAATAGAAAAGGAATTCTACACTAAGAAAAAAAGGAAACAAATTGACTAATTTGACCAAACCAAAACTATCTATACTATCTATTAAAAAGAATAGACTAGGTTAAAAGTTACACAAGGGAAATGTCTAAAATATCCCCTTTACACGTCCAACCTCTCGCCTTTCATCTCCCCTTCCCCTCTCTCACATAGACACTCGCTATACCCTAATCCAATCATTCACCACTTCTGCCGTCAATCACCAACACCACCGTCGTCGATTAACATCATGGATTTAGATCCGTTTATCGCCGGCCATCACCACTGCCGTCATCAACCACCAACACCACCGTCGTCGTTGATAATCGCCCACTTTTTAATATTATTCGATTTAAGGCAATTAAATGTATAAACTTTTCAAGTTTTCATATAATTTATTCTTGAAATAATTCTTGGACGGTTTGAGTTTTTCTACCTTGAAGTAAATTTTACATATTCTTCGATATATGACGGGGAAAAAAAGGCAATTAAAGTTAGAATTTTTATGAAGGTTTTCATATAATTTATTTTTGAAAGAATTCTTTGACAGTTTTAGTTGCTATATATAGAGTTTTGGACGATTAGGTGGAGATCTGTAAACAATATTTATTCATTGGGGAAACGTATGCAATCATGGTGGTTACGACTACTTCAGGGTTTAATAGAGACCAGCAGGTGAGTTTGTTGTTATATATTGTACTTTTCATGGGTGTATTTGGTTGTGCATGATTTATTATAAATTAAGAATTGGGAGTAGCAAGTTTTGAGCATTCGAACTGATTTGTGTCGGTTCTGATTCTGATTATTTGGAGTTCAAATGCTTAAGAATCAGTTTTTGATAATGTATGTTACAGCAAAAGGTTTCTTTGGTATTGCTTAATTATGTGCTTTATTTGCTAAATGGTTTAAGAACATGCAACCATGTCTCTTTTGTTTTTGGTTTTTGCTTGCAGGTACCTTTTTTTTTTTAATTTTTTTGATTATCCATCCTCTCCGAGCCCTAGGTTGATTGATGGGATCTTCTAAACCAAGTTTGATACTATAGATAAGGTAAAACTCAAAGTTATTAAACCTTTTTTATTTGCTTTTTTTTTGAAAAGTTGGTTACTCTTTTTTTTCTCTTGGTACAATAGTGATGTAGGAGTTGCACTTTCGATGGTTTACATATATGGATCACATGTGATGTTTATTGGTTGTGGGCAGTCTTACGCCGACCTAACGAAGCTGAACGTCAAGTCAATTGTGAAGACTCTGCTTAAATAATGTCCACATTATGTCACCGTGAGTGAGTTGTGCTGTGGTTTATTATCTGGCTCTACATCAAGTCAATTTATACATTTAACATTCATGCTCAAGATATTAAAAGGTGTTGGGCTTGAAGAATTTGATCTGACTGTACGTACTAGAGTTAGTAATTTCAACCTATGGATCTAAAACTGGGATATATGTTATTTACATTTTCAAGTAGTTACAAATTTAAAATTTGGTTATTATGCATACGAGTGTAACTGTGTAAGACCTCTGAAATGATTTGTGAAATAAAACACTATTAGATTATTATAGTAATTGTCTAGCTTTCATAATCATATTAGTTATCCGTATAACTAAAAAAGATGGACTATTACATGTTGGAAGGTAAACCCAATCTGACCCGTACTAGACGTTATATGTTGCCCAACCCACCCATCTTGTCATCACTAGCAGGTTCAGACGCATCTAGGGGAGTGAACAGCGGTACAAACAAAACTTTCTAACTTTATTCGTTGATAATTATGAAAAGACTTTAACTATATGCAAGAGTTTGCCTTATGAAGAGTTTTTGCCCCGACCGTTTACATTACAGTCGTGTATTGTTGTATGCCAATAGTTTGGGCGGGATATTATGTTTATTTTATGGTGTAATATTAATGTATTTCAGATTTCTTTAATTTGGATACTGGAGTGACCATTGATGAAGGTTGGAGGAGACCACTGGGTCCATTTTTGTTGAAAGAAACTTCTTTGTAGACGATGAGATGTGTCGAGGTTCTTGGAATACATGATTGGCTGATGTTGTATAATGTCAAGATGAAGAGAAGGTTACCTCACCATTTCTATAGTCTTGAAACAAAAACAAACTTGTATGATTAGATCTAAGTTGTGGGTAATAATTACAACAAAGAAATTGTCAATATGTAAAATTCTTTCTGGAAATGGAAATTAATTATTAAAATCATTAAAGCTGATTTGCCTCTTATGATCTTACTTCAATCTGTCTTGTCTACTTATAGAAGCTTAGCAAACAATTGTTATTGTATTGTCTATTAGTCCTACAGGTTCTGGTTAGGCATGTGAAAGACTTCAATCGACTTGAAATATACACGTTAAATGTAGTGTACAGGATACATAATTTGTGATACATAATTTAAATTTGTAGGTTCTTTAAACTTTATAAATGGAAATATGATTATTTTTTAATTATCTTGGTCGCTTAATTTCAACTAATTAATGTAACTTTTTATTTGTCTTTTCAATGATATTATTTGTTCTCATTACACTTGAGCTGAGCTGGTTATGTTATTGAAACAAAGATTCGGGTTTTGCTTGAGTTTTTTGTAACACACCCCAACAAGGCGGAATCATGGGGTATCACAAGAAAAGCACAACACGGCATGAAAATTATGTATAGTAAAACTAAATGCATAAAAGGATCAAGTAAATCCATACAAACCATTCAATAGTGCAAGTAACCGGATCACCTCTAAGCATAAACCCTAATCGGGAATAATGAATCACGGATCCAAGAAGTCCAAGTCCCAAATCCAATCCTAGCATAATCAAGCAATCAATCATCCAATACATCTTTGAGCTAACCTGTTCACCTGAAAAGTGTACTAAAACGGGTCAACATAAAGTTGGTGAGTGCGTAGGGACAAATAGCAGGAAACAAGTGTGGGGATAACAACCGTTAACGATATACGAGGATTAGAATACCTAATCGCGTCCAAGGAAACCCTAAAAGGTCTCACGTTATCACAAATCAACACCATCAACATTTAACAACAAAGATTCATATAACAATTAATAACTTTCAATAACGTAGGCTCAACAACCCATAACGTGGATTCAACAATCCATAACGTGAGTTTAACAACCCATAACGACACGACTTACATAATGAATAATGCGTCATATAACGGGGCGACTTACATATATTTCAAATGCGTCATATAACAGGGCGACTTACATATATTTCAAATGCGTCATATCACGGGGCGACTTACATATATTTCAAATGCGTCATATCACGGGGCGACTTACATATATTTCAAATGCGTCATATCACGTTACGACTTACATATATTTCAAATGCGTCATATCACGTTACGATTCAACTAAACATTCATATACAATATACACGTTAAACAATTTTGTTAACAACAACGTTATACCACAAATCGTGGACTTATCGTTATCCTCAAGATGGACTTGAACGTTATCACAACCACAAATCTATAATACGTTATAGGGGGGAAATATTATCATGCAATGTCCTATGTCTTGTTCCATATCAAAACGTTTTCCATCAACCAACAACAAAATGCACATACACTTCATACGATTTTACTTTTAAGGAATCTTTGATGCTTATGTATAGGGTCACCCGCAGTCTTCCCACCACATCTCCAACTCATTGAAAATAAGATCGTCTTACATGTATGTACAACTAACCAAATCATAACGTATAATCATAATCGAAAGCATAGTTAACCGAGCAACAAGTCATTACGTCAATTGAATTAATGAATCAATTAAGCAACAACCAAACAAGCATGTACACTTTTCAGCCCGAATCTCAATTGAGTAGGGAGGGTTTACGAAACTCACCTTGATTGGCAACAGAGAGGTTTATAATCAATTAATACCGTCCAATGATTGTCACACGTGTCCACCTATCAATATGTACACACGTTATACATTACATGTCATTACTTGACGTTTTTAAATTGACTTATAACTTTAGACGACTCTTAGGTTTCATATCCAATACAAAAATGGGTCGAGTTTCAAGTATTTAATGAACTACTAACATCCAGAAGTCCTTAATGGTCACGGCTTGTCGTTACGTTTATAAGTCTTGCATCAATGTGCAAGTATGTATTTCTATATATTTATTTTGTATTAATATGGGCTGTCCCTTTTGTGAGCCCACATCAAACGAGCCCCAATTTCTTTACTTGACAAGGCTGAGCCCATAATAGAATTGAAATGGGCCATAGTACTGGTGAACGGCTATTACAAAATTAAGAACAGAAATTGCATAAGCCGAAATTTTATATATATATATATATATATATGGATGAGTTATTTTCAGAACTCATAAAAAAAAAGAACTCAAATACCATTATGGAGCACACAATCTTTTCCTCTTTTTCTCTCTTCAATTAAATAATAAAATTCACCTAAATCATTCAAAATGTTCTAACTCACAAACCGTAAATCGTTAGACGAAACAAAAAATATGGGTAGTCTTAAAATTTCGTCCTCTTTCATTAGAGATCCAATTCGATATACTTTTGACGACTTTTTAATTTTCGTTTTCTTTTTTTTTTTACTTACACATAACTTACACAAGTGTAGGTTGAACTTACACATGTGTAGGTTATACAAAAATTATGATTCGGAACGGGCTTTGCCCTTAAGGATATTCATAAACCAAAGCTAGTGGGGGTGATAGGTCATAGAGGATGATAGGTCATAGGGTGATAGGTCATAGGGGGTGACCAGTGAGGGGCGATCTACCTAACGGGCTCCGCCCTTAGCCGCTATTCCTCCGCTATGGACTGACGGGCTCCGTCCTTGGCTACCATGGCTCCGCCATGGATTGACGGACGCCGCCCTTGACCTTCATTTTTGTGTACATATGTTCATTTACTAATTTACATGTGAAAACAATGATCTTACACATGAACCTACACATGTGTAGGATGAACGTGATGGGAAAAAAAAACAAAAATTAAAAAGTTGTCAAAATTATATTGAATTGGATCTCTAATGAAAGAGGACGAAATTTTAAGACTACCCATGCTTTTTGTTTCGTCTAACGATTTACGGTTTGTGAGATAAAGCATTTTAAATGATTTGGGTGAATTTTCTTATTCAATGGAAGAGAGAGAAAATATAAGAAAATGAGTGGTCCAGAATTGTTCTCGCGTTCTTTTTTATTTATGAGTTCTCAAATAACCCTTCCCCTCTCTCTCTCTATATATATATATATATATTGTTCACTGTCTTCTACACAACAAAACCAATTAGGGTTTTTCCCCACGCTTCTCCTCCCTGGATAACTCACAAACCAAGTGCACCACCGTAAGTTACGGTGGTGACTAGCGTAATTTACAGTTTCAGGATTACAACTGGCGTAAGGTACGGTATCATAGGGCGTAGGGTACGGTGGGTATGGTTTCCAGAGGCGTAGGATATAGTAGTGAGGGGCGTAACCTACGGCTGCTTAGAAAACTAAGTTTTGGTGTCTGGTGAGCGTAATGTGGTCGTAAACAGAAGCTTTGGGGCGTAAGGTTGATTTCGAGGATGCAGAGGGGCGTAAGATATGCCACCATGGCCGTATCTTACGGTGGTCAGAGAGCAGGGACGATCTGGGCAAGGAAGAATGAAGAACAGTTTGACTTTTTAAGTCAAACTTTGACTATTAGCAATTAACCCTAATTGAACATGCAAATCCGACTTGTAGGCTTCAAAACTCGTTTTTTAATCCTTGACAAACATATATAGATGTAAACAAACATGTCCCATAACATAATTTGATCCAAGGCAGTAATTTCGTATTTAATTTGATTTTTGACCTAATTTCATTAAACATAAACCCTAATTTTGGTTAAATTATGTTTTAGCCCGATATTTGTACAAGGGGTGTTTATATTGGACTATTAACATGATTTGAAGTATAACCCACCCAACACAATTGACCCAGTTCACCAATCAATTAAAAAACCCGATTTTGACCCATTTGAAGCATTAAGAACCTTAATTTTGCCTAAAACAATTTTAATCCGAATTCTTGCTTATAAATCGTTCATGTTAGACTTGTGGCATGTTTACAAACATATTTTACTACAAAGATTGGACTCATATCATCCAATAACGAATAAATCCGATTTTTGACCCATTTATCCAATTTAAAACCCAAATTGACCCATAATCAATTTTTACTTGGAAAAATGACTCAATAATGATTATATATAACTAAAACCTGATTATAAACATCAAATGATAGTGCTGAGATGAAATTTGACTTACCAAACTTCTACAAGAGCTCAAACCTGAATTTAAGCTACAATCCAAAATTCCTTGCACTTAATGACCCAAACTTTTGATATGATGATTGGGTGATGATAATGATGATGAGTTTATTACCAATCCAACTTGAACAACATTTAATTAGTGTAAGAATTTAGTGTGAGAGAGGGAAAGAGGGGGTAGTCTTGCCGAGAAATGCAAGAGTGAAATGAATGGGTGGATGGCATGGAAGCAAGAAAAATTAAGGTTGGGTCAAGTCTTGGGTCACGGGGATGGGTCGACCCGCCAACAACATTTACTAGCTTATTTAATCGTTACCTCGTATCGTTTAGCATCACATCGTTAATTTAATGGTCAATTGACCCGTTTAGCACAATACCCGTCATTAAGTCATGAATTTGTTGGAATTTCGTATGCCCAAGACACATATTAAATTGACGTGGCTAGTATGTGATGATCCAAGTCAGGTCATACCCAATAACAAGTTAGACAAACACTTATGATATTTATTTATATGATATGATCTTTAAATAAATATCAATACTTGAAGCATTTAGAAAATGGGTTTCTAAATAAATGCACTTGAGAAATATAAGTAAATTATATGGATAATTTATTTTGAGATATAAACACTTATGTGTGTTGTATATGATACATAATATGTTACATAAGGTATATAACATGTTATAATACATTTATATGTATTGTATAAAAGGTAAATGCATGTGAATTTTGAGTTGGTGAGACCCATGTGGTCTCACTTTGAGGCCGGCCCCTCTCACCCAAAAACACACATGCATTTGCTTGTTTTATATATCCCACTAGCAACATTGGAAACACACACTTGATACATGCATTTGCTATAGTGTTCTCTTAACTCTCAAGTGCAAAAACTCTCTCCTTTTTCTCTTTATTTTCGGCATTAACAAGGAAAGGAGAAAAGGGTTTTCAAGTTTAAATCCTAGCATATTTGGGTGTTTGTTGGAGGCTTGGGGTATGCAAGCTTGAGGTACTTCTATTTTGAAGACTTAGCTCATTCAAGAACATCATCTTCTTCATATCAACCTTCTCATAAGCTTGGAAGAAGGTAGTCTTCTAAACACCCTATGGTTGTTATTTTGATTGCATGACATTCATATACATGGATCCTTATTGTTTGGGGTTTTCTTTTATAAGCTAAAATTTGGTTTTAACTACATATAACATAATGAAAGGTTCATTTCTTCCGCTGCGTTTTTCATGTTATAAGGATAATATGACTTTGATAAAACCCAAAAGACCCAACATTGGCATCTAGAGCCGGTTATATGGATGTATGCATCAAAAGTTGATTTTTGTTTGTGTATTATAGTGTCACAACTTAGCCAAAAGACCTTGTGATTGTTTGTGATGTGTGGATGTGTTTGTATTTTATTTAATTATTCAATGGTTGTAATAGTTAAATAGGATTTTTTCATTCATTTGGTTATGTAATTTTATTTATTTCATTTGGAATGTAATAAGTAGACTAGTTGCATTTTTTTCTTGTAAATGTAATCTCCAAGAAGGCTTTCAAGAGTTTAGGGGCTGTTTTGGAGGCCAAAAGGAAGAGTGAAGAAAGACATTCAAATCACATCACAAAAGATTACTTGAAACATTTGGATGCAAGATCAAGTGGGAGTTCATTGACACAAATTTTGTGTCACTTTGTCCCTTAGGTTGAGACCTTTTGACACACTTGTTTCGGCTAACAAGTGTGGTCAAATTAGTTGGCTAATGTTGTGCACTTATTATTATGTTTGTCATGTTTGTGTAGTTGTTTGATAATATTGTCATGTGGATGTTCAAAATTACAAACTAAATGACATACATAAAAGTTTAAAAATTGGTTTTAAAATTGACATTAACTTGGTAAAATAAAATGAGTTTTATTAAAAGTTAATGGCTACAATTATAAAAATGGATTTTATAAAAGAACTTTGAAATATGGATTTCAAAATTTTCATCATGATACAAAGTTTTAACTAGAATATAAAAACTCAAATGACCCTTTAAAAACAAGTTAAAACGCCATCCTTTATACAACACTTAATTATTTGGGAACTCTTTGTAGGATAAAGTTCACCTAACTACCTTGAGAGAACTTATAAGTTAAGATAAATTCATTATACTTGTGGGATAAAGGTCACCTAATCATTTGTATAGATAAATTTACATGTGTGTATAAGTGAGACAACTTGACTTGGAAGCCATGTGATTAGGGTCACCGAAGCATGGTAACCAAAGGCATTGATGGGATTAAACATGCCGACTTAACATAAGATGTTAAAACCGATCCCATACCACTAGAAATTGTAAAATGTTACAATTGTCAAACGTTGACTACCTTGTTAATTTAAATAATGGGATAAAGGTCACCTAACCATCATTTAAATGTAACATTGGATTCTAGATTTTAATTATTAATTGTCCATGAGACATAAAAGGGTATTAACAATTAAAATTTATATTTGATATCGAAAATACTAATAAAGACTTTGTTAATCTTGTAGATGGCCGCTAACAATCCAATCAACCCCAACCCAAACGTCCATAATTTTTCACTAAGATCCATCCTTGAAAAGGAACGTCTTAACCAAAACAACTTTGTGGATTGGTTTCGTAACTTGAGAATTGTTCTCAAGCATGAAAAGAAATCCTATATACTAGACGATCCTATTCCCGATGAGCCCGAAGAAACAAATGTTGATGCCTACAATGATTGGGTTAAATATGTCGATGACTCCGTGCAAGTTAGTTGCATAATGTTGGCGAGTATGACTCCCGAACTCCAAAAGGAGTTCGAGCACCATGGGGCATACGACATGATTACCCAACTCAAGGAAATGTTCCAACAAAAGGCAAGGGTTGAACGCTTCGAAACGGTTCGAGCGCTTCATGCATGTCATATGGATGATTCTCAACCCGTCTCAACTTATGTTCTTAAAATGAAAAGCTACATTGATCGCCTCGAAAGGCTAAATTGTCCCGTTTCAACCGAGTTGGCTACGGATTTGATCCTCAACTCCTTATTTAAGAGATTTGAGACCTTCGTGTTAAATTATAACATGAACGGATGGGACAAAACCGTTTCCGAGCTCCATGGGATGCTCAAAACGGCCGAGGCTAGCATGGGAGGAAAGGTTCAACCCGTTCACATGATCAATGAAGGCGGAAAGAAAAGGGCCAACCCCGGACCAAAGGCAAATGTTGCTAAAGGAAAGGGAAACAACAAAAGGAACAACAGAGGAACGGGAAAGGCAAAAATGGATACTCCAAAAACGAAGAAGCAAAAGGTTGCTGTCAATGACCCATGCTTTGAGTGTGGGGAGGTAGGACATTGGAAGCGTAATTGTCCAACCTATCTCAAAGAGTTGAAAGCTAAGAGGGATGCAGGGCAAACCTCAGGTACAATATTTATGATATATATTGAGCTTAATACTGTTTTTTCTTACATATGGGTATTGGATACCGGATGTGGAACTCATATTTGTAATATGTTACAGGGGTTCATAAGAAAAAGGAACATCAAGAAAGGGGACATTAGTCTCTTTATGGGCAATGGTGCGAAAGTACAAGTTGAAGCCCAAGGAGACTATCTTTTGAAACTTCCAAGTGGTTTGGAAATTATATTGAACAATGTTTTGTATGCACCCAGTTTGACTAGGAGCATTATTTCAGTTTCCCGTTTAAGACATGTTGGATATGATTTTAAATTTGTTAACAATGATATCCATATTTCTATGAATGATGTATTTTATTTTAAAGCCATGCCTATAAATGGTATTTATGAATTGGTTCATGAAAACACAACATATGATAACTCAATGTACCAAGCTACCACCAAGAAACTTAAATTAGATTTAAGTGAAACCTATATTTGGCATTGTCGTCTTGGCCATATAAATAAGAATCGCATACTAACACTTCAAAAGAATGGTCTTTTGAAAACAAAATCAAATGATTCATTTGATGTATGTGAATCTTGTTTACAAGGCAAGATGACTAAGGCTCCTTTCAATGGTACTAATGAAAGGGCAAAAAATTTATTAGGTATCATACATTCGGATGTATGTGGTCCTTTTAAGCCAATGACTAGGAATGGTGAAAGATACTTCATTACATTCACCGATGACTATAGTCGTTACGGTTATGTGTACTTATTAAAACACAAGAGTGAAGCTTTTGAAGTGTTCAAAATTTTCAAGAATGAAGTAGAAAACCAACTCAGCAAGACAATAAAAATTCTTCGTTCTGATAGAGGAGGTGAATACCTAAGTGATGCTTTTCAAGATCATCTCAGAAGTTGTGGGATCATCTCACAACTAACTCCACCTGGAACACCACAACATAATGGTGTGTCTGAAAGGAGGAATCGAACCCTATTAGATATGGTTCGTTCTATGATGAGCAAAAGCTCACTACCTCTGTCATTTTGGAGTTATGCCATAATCTCTGCTGCCCGAATTTTAAATATGGCTCCAACCAAGAAAGTGGAGAAAACACCTTTTGAAATATGGCATGGAAAAGTTCCATCTTTGTCATATTTAAAAGTATGGGGTTGTGAGACTTATGTAAGACATGATACCTCAAGCAAATTAGAACCCCGATCCACTAAATGTATCTTTGTAGGATATCCTAAAGATGATTTGGGATATTATTTCTACGATCCTAATGAGCAAAATGTATTTGTTGCTCGAAAGGCTGAGTTCTTGGAGACTAAATTCCTTATGAAAGGAACTAGTTCTAGAACAGTGGAACTTGAAAAAGATCAAGAACCACTGACAGATACACACTTGGGTGGCACTAGCTTTCAACAAAAGTATGTTGAAGATGATCAAGGAGTTGATCAAGACACACAAAAGGTTCGTAGATCTGGTAGAGCTTCTTATCCACCTGAAAGATATGGATTTCTTATGGATGAATGCTATATGATGGTTTCTGATAAACCTACCACCTACCATGATGCAATGTCCAAATCGGATTCGGACAAATGCTTAGAAGCCATGAACGCTGAGATGCAATCCATGTATGATAACCAAGTTTGGGAATTGGTTGATGAACCACCAAATTCCAAAGTAGTTGGAAGTAAATGGGTGTTCAAATTGAAACACGATATGCATGGAAACTTGCTTACTTATAAAGCTAGACTTGTAGCAAAAGGTTTCACTCAAACTCGAGGGGTCGACTATGATGAAACTTTTTCGCCCGTGGCAATGCTAAAGTCTATTAGGATATTATTTGCCATAGCCGCTCATTATGACTATGAGATATGGCAAATGGATGTTAAAACCGCGTTTCTAAATGGATATCTTGAGGAAGATGTCTATATGGATCAGCCTGAAGGTTTTATCGATCCTAAACATCCTAATAAAGTATGCAAATTAAAGAAATCAATCTATGGATTGAAACAAGCATCAAGAAGCTGGAATCGTCGTTTTGATGAAGAAGTCAAGAAATTTGGCTTCATCAAAAACGCTGATGAAGCTTGTGTGTATAAGAAGGCTAGTGGGAGCGTCATTACTTTTCTAGTATTATATGTCGATGACATTCTTCTATTTGGAAATGATATTCCAACCTTGGAAGGTGTAAAAGCCTGGCTTGGAAGTTGCTTTTCCATTAAGGATCTTGGTGAAGCCGCCAATATTTTGGGAATAAGGATCTATAGGGATAGATCAAGGCACTTAATAGGTTTGAATCAAAGTGCATACATAGAGAAAATCTTGAAAAGGTTCAAGATGGAAAACTCTAAGAAAGGTTTAGTACCTATTCAAAGAGGAACTATATTGAGCGCTTCTCAATCTCCTAGCTCAAAAGTTGAGCAAGAGAAAATGAGTGGAATCCCATATGCATCTGCTATAGGATCCATCATGTATGCTATGATATGCACGAGGCCGGACGTGTCATGTGCTTTGAGCATGACAAGTAGATACCAGCAAAATCCAGGAGATAGTCATTGGATGGCTGTCAAAAATATATTGAAATATCTTAGAAATACTAAAGATATGTTCTTAATATATGGATCTGGTGAGGAGGAGCTCGTTGTAAAGGGTTACACGGATGCGAGTTTCCAAACTGATCGAGATGATTCTCGATCACAATCGGGGTACATCTTCATTCTAAATGGAGGAGCTGTTTCTTGGAAAAGCTCGAAGCAAGATGTGGTTGCATTGTCCACTACAGAGTCGGAATACATCGCCGCTTCTTTGGCAGCACAAGAGGCTGCATGGTTGAAGAAATTCATTACCGATCTAGGGGTTGTTCCTTCCATTCAAGAACCCCTAGAAATTCTTTGTGATAACGAGGGCGCAATTGCTCAAATCAAAGAACCTCGTGCGCATCAAAAGACTAGACACATTGAGCGGAGATTCAACTACATAAGGGATGAAGTTGAAAAAGGAAAGATATGTATTCGCAAAGTTCACACCGATCAAAATATTGCGGACCCACTCACGAAGCTCCTTGAAAGGACTAAGCATGAAAGTCATACTTGTACCATGGGACTTCGATATTCTAGTGATTGGATTTGATCTATTTTATGTATTTGGATATCGGAACATTTGTATTTGTTAACACTTTTATATGAATATTGGTATTATGCATTTAAATTGTGTTATGTTCCATTTTTTGCATGTTTAAATCCATGAATAAATTAGTTATTCTAAATGTCCATAGTCGATCATATTTGTGGGAACAAATATGAATGTAAGACTGTTATGAACTTGGATTGGTAGATATTCAAAAGGTTTTGAATATAGAGCAATGTGTTGCTGCCAAGGTTCATAGATATTTGTGGGATACAAATATTGGACTGACCTGCACTCAAGCATTACTACATGGAATCTTTGTGATTGATCATAAGTAATCTTGATTTAAAAGGTGAATATCATTGTATCCTCAGACCTGAGATACATATTGGGTCTTGATATTCACTGAATATTACACTTTGACTTAGTTCTTCGCTGTTCTGAAACATGGCAGTACATAAGGCTAAGCTCAGGTATGATATAAGGTGATTGTGAAAGACGTATGTAGTCAAAGTGGGATTTGTCCCTCTTATTCGTTGAGAGTTAGATGTCTAAGGCCTGTTACAAAGTTAAATCAATAAAGAATGATCACTCTATGTCTCTAGGATTTAACATGACATCTGTGATAAAAGGATAAATGATCGATTCACCTAAATCATTTCAAGTAGGGACTTGAAGGGGATGATGTTATTGAATGGCACTACGTCACACGTATTAGAGGTAGCAAACCGTTGTTAGGCGGTATTTGCTACTTGCGTCAATATTCTATGAATCTTGTGCAAGTGGGAGATTGTTGGAATTTCGTATGCCCAAGACACATATTAAATTGACGTGGCTAGTATGTGATGATCCAAGTCAGGTCATACCCAATAACAAGTTAGACAAACACTTATGATATTTATTTATATGATATGATCTTTAAATAAATATCAATACTTGAAGCATTTAGAAAATGGGTTTCTAAATAAATGCACTTGAGAAATATAAGTAAATTATATGGATAATTTATTTTGAGATATAAACACTTATGTGTGTTGTATATGATACATAATATGTTACATAAGGTATATAACATGTTATAATACATTTATATGTATTGTATAAAAGGTAAATGCATGTGAATTTTGAGTTGGTGAGACCCATGTGGTCTCACTTTGAGGCCGGCCCCTCTCACCCAAAAACACACATGCATTTGCTTGTTTTATATATCCCACTAGCAACATTGGAAACACACACTTGATACATGCATTTGCTATAGTGTTCTCTTAACTCTCAAGTGCAAAAACTCTCTCCTTTTTCTCTCTTTATTTTCGGCATTAACAAGGAAAGGAGAAAAGGGTTTTTCAAGTTTAAATCCTAGCATATTTGGGTGTTTGTTGGAGGCTTGGGGTATGCAAGCTTGAGGTACTTCTATTTTGAAGACTTAGCTCATTCAAGAACATCATCTTCTTCATATCAACCTTCTCATAAGCTTGGAAGAAGGTAGTCTTCTAAACACCCTATGGTTGTTATTTTGATTGCATGACATTCATATACATGGATCCTTATTGTTTGGGGTTTTCTTTTATAAGCTAAAATTTGGTTTTAACTACATATAACATAATGAAAGGTTCATTTCTTCCGCTGCGTTTTTCATGTTATAAGGATAATATGACTTTGATAAAACCCAAAAGACCCAACAATGGCATCTAGAGCCGGTTATATGGATGTATGCATCAAAAGTTGATTTTTGTTTGTGTATTATAGTGTCACAACTTAGCCAAAAGACCTTGTGATTGTTTGTGATGTGTGGATGTGTTTGTATTTTATTTAATTATTCAATGGTTGTAATAGTTAAATAGGATTTTCTTCATTCATTTAGTTATGTAATTTTATTTATTTCATTTGGAATGTAATAAGTAGACTAGTTGCATTTTTTTCTTGTAAATGTAATCTCCAAGAAGGCTTTCAAGAGTTTAGGGACTGTTTTGGAGGCCAAAAGGAAGAGTGAAGAAAGACATTCAAATCACATCACAAAAGATTACTTGAAGCATTTGGATGCAAGATCAAGTGGGAGTTCATTGACACAAATTTTGTGTCACTTTGTCCCTTAGGTTGAGACCTTTTGACACACTTTGTCATCATACTCACGTATGATGACATTTCCGCAAAGGTTCCCAGCATTTTGTTCTTGGTCACCATGGTAGCCAATTTTCTTCCTTCCTTGGGGCTTATGGGGGACAAAGGACTTCTCATTAACATCATAGCCTTGGGTATTCTATTAATCACCATACTTGTTAATGAATGGATCCTAGCTTTGTCTTTGTATACTCGTGACTTTTTAGCTAGTTTATACGGTATACTCATGTTACCTTGTCTGTTGGCATTTCCGGTAGCTTTGACAGTTCCAGCAAACAGAAGAAACTTTGAACTACAATACAAGGAGTTGCGCGGTTTGGCTTCAAGTCACGAGGAGATTAATTTTTCTAACCAGGAGCTTGTTATTTATGTTAAAATGTATTGGATGATGGCAGAGACAGGTAACCCCCAATTTGCGATAGCTTGTTCGCAGATTTCTTCTACTTTGGGGGTTTTATGTTTAGCCACTACCACAGGTGCCATCTATCTGTTTTTTTATGTACGATATATAGATGGATCATCTGATTATAAGTGGTCAATTAAGATTATTTATTCTATGCAATTAGTTGGAGTTTTGGTAGGTGGTTTAGCACCAATTTTTAGATGTTTCACGATCATCAGTTATTTCAAGCCCTCTAAGAAATGGAGCAAGAACCATCTAAACGTGTTTAAAGTTGAGAAACATTGGATAGAAAGACTTGAGCAGTGGAAGCGCATATATGTCCGTTCACATATTCCAGGTCGTCATTGCAAAAAGGTTTTCCATATGGTCAAAAACATGATTTTGAACATTTGTATTGCACTTCAAATAGTGGTTGCAGTCATATGTAAAACAGTGTGCCTTGTTCCTAGATGTTTCCTGATCTTATTTTCTTGTTGTTGGTACTTCTGTAAATCTTTAATGAAAAGGTTTAAATGGGGATCAAAAGCATCCAGGGACTATGTACCTAAAGAAGAGGTTGAAAAATATAGTAAGTATGTTCTGCTAGCTGAAGAAGCGGCGGAGCTTTCAGAGAGAATATTGACAAATATACTTGAATCTATAAGTAAACTTATTAAAGTATCTACAGAGACAGAGCCAAGAAATCTTATGAAGCTTCTGGATTATTCCATAGGATTTAATGGAATAGTTAAGTTCGATGATGATGAAGTCCCACCTCTATATCCTGATGAAACCCAGAATTGTTGGAGCCTAGTAGCGGTAACGTTAACGACTATCGCAATTGCACTTCCTGGCATTTCAAATAGCCATGTCAAAGAATTACTTGCTAGTATGCGGGAAGGACTCCAAATGGTAAGAAATATTGAAGAAACCCTCAATGAAAATGCTGACTTGGTAGATGCGAGAAAAGCAGCTAGACGTTTGTGGACAGAAGTTGAGTTATACAACAAGTGGCTACATATTGATCTTCAAAAGAAGTTTAGCAAGTCAAAATCAACAAAACAGATTCTTCAATGGTTGGGTGATGAAGCAGTCAAAAATGTGATAGAGTTTAAGAGCTGCAAAAAAGGAAGTCTGAATCGCTCTGTTCATAACTTTATTGCTTCCAGTTCCATGTATAGAATTAGTCAAACCATACTACTCCACTGCAGTAAGCAAGAAAATTGGCCAAATGATGCGGAACTTTTTGAGTGGATATCAACAATAATTGCAGATATATTATGTGCTTGCTTTACCAACTTACCACGTGTCATAAAAATGAAGTGTCATCACGATGCAATAGAGAAAAGGAGGGACAGTATTCAGATTGCTGCTCAGCTTCTTGGTAAATCCAAAAAGATTCTAGAGATCCTCGAAGATCGCCAACTTCCAAATTTAGATTTAGACTCGATGCCCTATATCAATAAGTGGCATGCTTTGCCAAATAGTCAGACCCTTAGACGTTGTACTTCTTCAACCAAAGTCCAACTTACTTCTTCAAGTGAATTGCTCATGGTAACTGTCGTGTAATATGTATGGATGTATTTTTGTTGTCTATCGTGGATGTTGTTTTCTTTAGGTTGTCTAGCTTCATGTCATTGTGTTTCTATATGATTTGATAGTCCAATGTAACTTTTAGTTTCTGGCTACTTATGTCCATTAATGATACTCATCTTTTTTATCCCTTCTGGTCTATTCTAAATAAAGACGTGCAGTTTATATCTTATTTTATTGTTATTAAAATAGGTGGAATATATGGCATGAAAGACATATCTATCTTGATCTTCAAGTTGATTTGAACTTTAACGGGTTCCGATGTTCGTTAGCTATATATATAAAAACAATCAACAAATGCAACCGTATAGCAGAAGTAAAAAGGTCCAAATAACTTATATAAACACCGCGCTCTAATGACAACAATAACGAATCTTCAGCTTCGAGCAGTTCTTCATGCTAAACTGCAAGCTGAATCAGAACAAGTGGAAACTGGGTGATTTATGGAATGCCCAGATTCCCTGGTGATTTATGCAGGGGTCATCATAGTTTCTTAGGCAAACTGTACGTTTTCTTTAGGAATAGAAGCTGCGTCATCATTTCTATAGCACAAAACACGTAAGAATAACTGCCCTGAAGTTGCAGGCAAAGAAAGTCAGGATTAGGCAGACGACCCATACATCTCTACTAGAGTCAAACACCTGAATCCCTCAATTATAGTCTCGGTTTCAGTTCTAAATGTGGGAGAACATTTCTTGCTGGAGTTGAAAATTTATTTATTTATTACATCTTGGCAACCCGTCGCCATTAGCCCAGAATGTATAGATCCTTAAGGGACTTAAGGTCGTCTTCTATAGTTTGACAGTCTTGCAGGTAAAAGAACGTGATGGGCCACTGGCCAGCAGCTAAAACCGACAAGAACCCTTAAAAAGATGCTTTCATTATTATTTAAGAAACTCAACATGTTCTGTCTACCATCAAATTCTGCAATAAACATCAAGTTCTGTTGTAGGTCCTCAAGGAATGGTAGGATTGTCTTCAACCATGGCCAACAATGAAGATTCCACCGCCGCTTCCAAATTGTCTTCAATATATAAATCCACAGTCGCCGATCGGAATGAGGTGGACCGTGGATGAACCCGAACCCAACAAACAAACAACCACTTCCGAATAACTCAAACATTCAAGCTGTAAGTATATACATATATATGTAAAAATAACACATACCTACTTTCCAATATGTACTAACCTTTATCAAAAATCAAAACTTTTTAAGACCATTAGGTGTATAAAAGAATGACTCGTTGCCACAACCATAAAGCAAGCATCCATTAATAGCCGGGCCACTAGTTCCATATAATGGTGTGGGTTCGTGGTCAAATAGAAAACAGAATTCTACACTAACAAAAAACGAACCAAATTGACCAATTTGACTGAACCAAAACTATTTAACCAAAAAAAAAAAGTAAACTACCCAACCATTAGGGGCCATGGGCCGAATGAGAATTTATGGGCCCAAAAAGAGCCCAAGAAAAGGCCATAGGCTAGCTGCAACAAATTTTAACTTGTCTAACATTTTTTTTTTAGAAAAAACAATTAATAAATGTTATATCCATAAACATAGCAAAAATTATTGTTTTTAAAAATACAAATTGCAAAATTATACAATATTAAAATAACATATTATAAAAAAAAAATCAAATGTTCATGTCCCTAAAAACTCACACCATAAGTAGTCACCCATATTACTCTTATGTCTAAACCTCCCATACCAATCACATATAAACCAATCGATGGTTTGGTGATAGATATTTGGTTAACTCAATATAGTTTGGTCAAGTTCTACAATTATGCAATAACTTAAGAACTGGCCACTTTTTGCTCTAATAGGTCGATGTTAACATAATCAATCAAACATCTACAGTTTACATAATTTTTTTCTTATTGGATGGACCACATGAATAGTACATTTGGCAAGTATTCGTCGCAAGAATGCGTCAAAATGTTGATATTTTGGTCGTTATTGCTAAGATAGGGTCCAGAAAATTTCATTTCATGCATGTGCCCATTTAGTTTTGGTCAAGCCTATACCGTTTACTTATATGAAAATTTTTGTTTTATCGTTCATTTATCCTTCTCAATAAAATGTGGACATGTGATTTCTACTATTAAACATTTTTATATTACTGTCAACATTTTAGTTGACTTTAATAATTAAGAAAAGGAAAAGTTAATGGATAAAAACAAGTATATCTGTGATAGTACTACTGACCTTTATGTTAAAATAAGTTAGATGGCATAATTAGTTTTGTGTTTTCAGAACACTTATGTAACATTTGATTTAAATCTAAATATTTTTGCTATTATCATCAGATAGTTGGATATTAATCAGGACACCTCGACCAGTTTTCATGTGGCTATTATTCATCTAGAAAATAAATTAATTTCCAAGAATTTCATTTCATGAAATATGCGTTAACTCTTTAAGTCAAGCTTAGTTCAATAATGTGTCCTTTTAATATGCGTCCTCTTAATATAAGTCAACCTTATTCGATTATTTACCTGTAATCAAACAAATATTTTTGCAACATTTTAATATATTCATAGAATTCTGATTATTTACCTGCAAGCATCATGATGGAACCCAAGGATCTCATGCCATGGGTGGGGCTGTATATTTGTGCAGCATCTTTAGTCTGTACTTTTGCAATGGCAGCAGATGTTTTTCATGGTTTTAGAATAGGGAAACTATGGTTTCCATGTAGGTTCTTCACTGTCAATGCAGTTTCCATCACGGTGATTGCCATAGCAATGAAGCTACCAGTAGACCTAAGTGCAAACACGGTGGTTGACTGGGAAGCAAGGGATGCCGGCATCATTTTCTTGATCACCATGGTAGCCAATTTCCTTCCTTCTTTGGGGCTTATGGGGGACAAAGAACTTCTCATTAACACCATAGCCTTGGGTATTCTATTAATCACCATACTTGTTAATGTATGGGTGGTGAATTTTTTTTATAGTTACGTTGTGTTACCTTGTCTGTTGGCATTTTCGGTAGCTTTGACAGTTCCAGCATCTAGAAGAAATATAGAATTACAGTACAAGGAGTTGCGCGGATTGGCTTCAACTTATGTGGAAATGAATTTCGCTTACAAAGAGCTTGTTAATTATGTTAAAATGCATTGGATGACGGCAGAAACAGGTGACCCCCAATTTGCGATAGCTTGTTCACAGATTTCTTTTTCTTTTGGGGCTATATGTTTACCTTGTGCCATCGGTGCCATCTTTAGGCTTACAGAACCTTACTTTCAATTTATAGATGCATCTGATTATCGGTGGTCAATCAGGATTATTATGACTGTGCAACATGTTGGGGCCTTACTAGGCTGTTTAGCACCGATATCTAGATGTTTTTCTGTTACCAGTTATGTCAAGCCTTCTAAGAAATGGAGCAAGAACCATCTAAATGTGTTCAAAGTTGAAAAACAATGGATAGAAAGACTTCAGCAATGGAAACGCATCCACGTCCGTTCTCATATCCCAGGGCGCCATTGCAAAAAGGTTTTCCATCTGGTCAAAAACATGATTTTGAACGTTTGTATTGCACTACAGATAGTGGCTGCAGTTATATGTAAAACATTTTGTCTTGTTCCTAGATGTTTCCTGATCTTATTCTTTTATTGTTGCTATCTCTGCAAATTATTATTGAAAAGGTTTAAATGGGTGTCAAAAAATGACTACGTAAGTGAAGAAGAGGTGGAAAAATATGCCAAGTATGTTATGCTAGCTGAAGAAGAGGCGAACCTTTCAGAGAGAATATTGACAAATATGCTTCAATCTATAACTAAGCTTATTAAAGTATCTGCAGAGAAGGAGCCGAAAAATCTTATGAAGCTTCTAGATAAATCTACAGGATTCAATGGAGTAATAAAGTTCGACGATGATGAAGTCCCGCCTTTATATCCTGAAGAAACCCAGAATTGTTGGAGCCTAGTAGCGGTAACGTTAACGACTATCGCAATTGCACTTCCTGGCATTTCAAATAGCCATGTCAAAGAATTACTTGCTAGTATGCGGGAAGGACTCCAAATCGTATAAATATTGAAGAAACCCTCAATGAAAATGCTGACTTGGTAGATGCGAGAAAAGCAGCTAGACGTTTGTGGACAGAAGTTGAGTTATACAACAAGTGGCTACATATTGATCTTCAAAAGAAGTTTAGAAAGTCAAAATCAACAAAACAGATTCTTCAATGGTTGGGTGATGAAGCAGTCAAAAATGTGATAGAGTTTAAGAGCTGCAAAAACGGAAGTTTGAACCGCTCTGTTCATAATTTTATTGCTTCCAGTTCCATGTATAGAATTAGTCAAACCATACTTCTCCACTGCAATACGCAAGAAAATTGGCCAAATGATGGGGAACTTTTTGAGTGGATATCAACAATAATTGCAGATCTATTCTGTGTTTGCCTTACCAACTTACCACGTGTCATAAAAATGAAGTGTCATCACGATGCAATAGAGAAAAGGAGGGACAGTATTCAGATTGCTGCTGAGCTTCTTGGTAAATCCAAAAAGATTCTTGAGATCCTCGAAGATCGCCAACTTCCACATTTAGATTTAGACTCGATGGCCTATATCAATAAGTGGCGAGCTTTGCCAAATAGTCAAACACCTAACCGTTGTACTTCTTCAACCAGAGTTCAGCTTACTTCTTCGAGTTCTAGTGAATTGCCCATTGTAACTGTCGTGTAATAAGTATGGATGTATTTTTGTTGTCTATCATGGATGCTGTTTTCTTTAGGTTGTCTAGCTACATGTCATTGTATTTCTATATGATTTGATAGTCCGATGTAAATTTTAGTTTTTGGCTACTTTTCCCAATGTTACTCGTCCTTCCTATCCATTCAGGTTGAAGACTTGCAGTTTATATTTTTCTTTTTATTTTTTATAATAGGTGGATTATAAGACATGAAAGACATATCTTTTTGTTTTTAAGAACGACACACATGTCTAGAATGAAACTCATGACTTTCGAGAAACATTAATCTAACCCGCACATATAAAAAGCGAGACTCAAACCCAGGTGAATCCTCTCAAAGGCAAATACCTAACCAATGAAATAAAATATCTATTTTGATCTTCAAGTGATGTAGGGAGAAATTAAAGATGGATAATTGGACATGTTAATTCAAAGAATACCTAGGAACAACTCTTTCAACTATCGTTGATTCAAAAAATGATACCGATAATCAGGGGAAATTCACACACACTATCTAACACACACACTCGTGTATAGGGAGAAAATTATGAAATTTCGTATATCAAAAAACTCAAAACTGATTTCACAAAACACCTAGCACCCTATTTCTATTAATCCTAACACAACTAAAATTGGAAATAAATCAATACATTAAAAAGATAACTTAATAAAACTATAAAAATAAAAGATCACGCTCTGCATCATTCTCTCTCTTCGAAAAAACTCGCCCTCGAGTTTGACTCGAAACCTCCAGGATCAAACGGAAGCATACCATTAACTACATCAATCTCACACTTTTCACCTTGATAAAACTTTTCTTGAACACCAAGAACAAGATTCAAAAACTGCAGAAATTTTAGAAAATCATAACTCCTTGTACAAAACTCCAATCGAAAATCCCAACGGTCAGACTGTGCTTCTATGAGTCTTGAACAACATATCCAAAAATTAGAGCGATCCAACGGTGAATGAATTTGAGCCGCCTGTTTTTTCTGCAACCGCGCAGATCTGGACGAACAGAAACGAATTTTTGGGTATTTTTCGAGTTGGGATGTAATCTTCTTCTTCGATCTTTTTGTAAAGCTTGGATCTGGTTTTAATGGTGAGGAAACGAGGAAGAAGATAAAGTGATTAACAGTGACATATGTTCCTGATTCTATTATTCATAACTTAAGTCTAGGCCCCTATATTTCTTATTTGTTATAACAAAAAAGCCCATTTAGTTCTTACTTATTATATATTAACACTCATGGTTTCTTTTGTTTCAATTTAGGTCCCTTACAATCTTCCTGTTGGTCAACTAGTTATAATTCATTACTAAAATCAAGCATATATTATCTTTTGAATTTTTAATTATTAAAAATGTAAAAACATTATCTTTTATAACCACTACTAAATAATTTAACAAGAAGGAGGTTTATTTGCTCATAAGAGATCTTGAAAACGGTTTGATTGATAATATTTGATTACCTTTGCTTTAGAAGATGTATGAATTTTGAAAGATTTATGATTATCTTTGGAAGATGTATGAATTTTGAAGTTTACATCATTGTATGAATATATTTTGGGGTTTGTGGTACATTATCTATAATATAAGACGGAAGTCAAAGACTGAAGACTGAAGAAGAAGATCATCTTAGAAGCAGAGCTCAGAGAAGATCTTACCTGAAGTTGAATCTGAAGAGGCTCAGTGAAAAAGTACTTACAACACTTTTTCACTGATTACGAGGAAAGTCTTTTTGCAGCTTTAACTACCTTTACCCGGTTAATTACTATCAACCTGGGATTAGGAAAGTTTTAGCAAAAGGTTGGGAATAAAGTATGTCAAGTCAGATCAAAGAAACTTACATACTTTACCTTAAACAAGCATGTTATGGATTTGTCCCACAAATCCATCCAACCATATTTTGTACGGCATATTGCCATGTCATCATTGTTCCGCAACAACTCTTGTATTTTGTTTATAGCAATAAATAAAATACATTGAAAAGTACATCTCGACTCATTGCCATAATACTTGATTATATTTAATAATTTATATAGTTTCAAGCAATCATACTTTATTACTCTTATCCATTATCTGGATCGTAATTCTAACTAGTCATATCTAGTTTCGATTTACTTGCCAGTCGGGTTTCTTGATATAACTTGTGATTATTATTGTCTAACCTTATATCTTGTTATATCTTGATCTTTTGTACATCTTGTTAGGTGGACTTACATTTGGTATCAGAGCCTCCCAGGTTAAATCATTAAATTGTTATACCTGTTTTGATCCTACAAGATGTCTGGAACCGAACAACCGAACCCTAACCCAAATGCCAATATGAATCAAAATCCACCACCTCCACCACCAGTTCAACCCAGTGTTCATGTTCACTTTCCAAACAATCCGGTACCTAAATTTAATGGAAATAGTGACACATTCATTACTTGGAAGGCATGTATGCTCAAGTACATCGCTGGTGTTGAAAGACACTTGACCACAATTCTCGTTGAAGGTCCTTATGTTCCCATGAATGCATCAACTGTTGTTTTTAACCAAGATGGGACCCCTAGGTTAACACCCAAAGAGAAAGATCATTGGTCAGAAGAAGATCATTGTTTGGCTGACCTAGATTCTAAATTACAAAACATGATTCTCTTTGCTGTCCCAGAAAATTTGAAACCCACTCTTGTTTTACTTGATAATTCTAAGTTGATGTGGGAAGAATTGCTAACACAATTTGAAGGAACAAAGGAAACTGTCACCACAAGAAAAGTGTCTTTGAATAAAAAATATGAAGCATTTTTTGCATTACCAAATGAATCTTTAACTGTAACATATCTTAGGTTTACAAATTTGGTCAATCAATTAAAAGCTCTTGGTGTCACAAAAGACAAAGAAATTTTGCTTGAAAAATTTTGTGATATTTTGCCTTCAAAATGGGAAAATTTGATCATGGTGTTAAGACAAGGCAACATCCTTCACAGCCACACTCTGGCCTCTCTGTATGGTGCTTTTAGATTTACTGAGGAAAACAAAGCAGAGAGAGCTGTGGCTGAGCAAGATGCAAAGAATCATTCATCTACCAAGTCAGCTCTGGTTCATTATTCTGAACCTCAAGATACTGCCCTACTATCTTCTGAGAGTGATCAGTCTGACTCTGTGAAGAAGATAGTAGCTGAACTAATGAAAGTTGGCATTTCTGATTATGCATCACATGAATGTGATGAGGATGATGATGATGATCTGGTTGCTATGATTGCCAAAACCTTTAATCGTTTTAAATTTAAAACCAAAAGAAATGGCAAACAATTTTCTTCAAACAACACTGTTGATAAGTCAAATCTTGAATGTTTTAAATGTGGAAAGAAAGGACATTTTATGAAGGAATGCAGATCATCACAACCTTCCTCATCACACACTACCCCTAACCACTCTATCTTTCAGAAGCCAGATGATGGGTACAAAGCCAAGTACAAGAAGCTGAAAGCCTACATGGCAATGATGGCACAAGAAGAATCCACCAAGAATAGTTGTATGGTAGCAGACACTGAAAAATGGGAGGATTTTGACGTGTCATCTGATGATGATGAAGAAGTAAGGGATATGTGTTTCATGGCTCGTGAAGATCATAGTCATGTTGTTAAGTCTGATGTGGAATCTGGTCGTTGGGTGGATATTATCATGAAAAAGGTTAGTGAGTTTGGTTTTGTGAATGATGAAGGACTAAAACTGGGTCTTTTAGTTCGAATTGAGGCTGACATATCATATGTTGAGACTGTGCGTTCAGAAAGTATTAAAATTTTTGAAATAAACTCTTCTGAACTAAACGCCAGTCAGGCCAGATTGAAAGAACTAAAAGATGTTCAGTTGACCTTGAAAAGTTATCAGTCAATGGTTTCAAAATTAGAATTGGAAAAGGAAGAACTGAAAATCATTTTAGAAAAAGAACAAAAAATAATAAAATCTTGGATGAAATCACCTTTTTCAGAAGCTGCCATAAAGAAAACTTTTGAGAACCAAAGAATCGCCTATGGCACTGGTGATCTTCATCTTGCTTCTGTAATAACTGATCTTGATGCTCTTCCAAAAGAAATGAGACCAGAAATTGTGTTTAAAGATCTTGGAAAATTAAAACTGATAACTGATCAAGCCCAGGAACAACCTGAGGGCAAATCTGAAGCATGTCAGACCAGTGCTTCAGACAAGAAGGCTAAATCCAAGAAGCCTTCCCCTCAATCTTCAAATCAGGTTTCCAAGAACCAAAAAAAGAAGAAGAATGTCATCCCTGCTGAGCCTTCTACCTCAGATTCTGGTAGAGCTCAGGTGTCTAATCAAGAATCTATTTTGTTAAGGATTGAAAGTCAATTTCAAATTTGGCTAGGCAAGTGCAAAGCTGTAATGCACGATTAAAAAAATGTTGAAAGCACTCCCCAAAATCCCAAACAAAACCCAAAACCTTTTTCAAAGAAAGTTAAACAAGAAAAGCAAAAATCTGAGAAGAAAAAGGTTTCTGAGGTCGTTAAACCAACTGTTTTTGTGTCATCAGAAATTATGACTGAAATTCCCTTTGATCCATCTGTTCCCCATATACCAAAGAAATCTGAGGCTGTTCAGGGAAAGTCCAGTGAACCCATCAAAAGATGGGTTCCCAAAAAGAACTAATCTTTGTGTATGCGCAGGGTGACCGCAAAAAGAACACTTGGTTTCTTGACAGTGCTGCTGGCAGAACCATGACTGGTCACAAATCCCTGCTAGAGGAATATAGGGTTCAAGAGGGGCCCTCAATAACTTTTGGTAATGACGATCATGGACAGACTTAAGGATATGGTATTGTGAATAACGGTCAGGTCAAATTCACAAAAGTTGCATATGTGAATGGTTTGAAATATAACCTGATCAGCATCAACCAACTTTGTGATGATGGCTTTAAGGTTTTATTTGATATTTCACAAGGTACCATATTCAACAGAGATTGGAAGGTAGTAATGCTTGCTCCCAGAAAAGGAAACATTTATGTTAGAAATCCAAAAATAGTGATACATTGTAATTTAAGTTATGGACTTACTTGTTGTTAAGTCATGTATTGATGATTTCTAAGGTTGAGGGGCTAATTGTGATAATTAGCATAGTTGGGTAGTTTAGACTATAAATAGCTCTCAAATCCTTAGAAATCATAACTCTTAGACACAATTTTTGCATAACTCTTAATACTGATCATATCAATAACACACTCTTGATCCCAATTCTCTCTCAATACACATACAAACACCAAGAACACACACACTAACCAAACACCATTGTTGATGTGAATTCGATTGATAAATCGTGTTGTTTACATTTGGTATCAGAGCAAAACATCGTTTTGATCTCGATCCATAACTGAATTCAATCACATTTCATCAAAAATCACCTTTAATTCTGTTTGTTTTTCTGTTTTCTGTTCGTTTTTTTTCTTCACTGAAAATCCAAAAATTAACCTCTCAAATCACATAAAATCACAAATGTTTGTTCACCATTCGATTCCTCATAGTTAATAACATAATCCTCTCAAGTTTCGTGTTCTAATTTGATCTGGATCAAAAGTTCAGATTTTGAGTTTTTGGCGCTAAAATTTGGGATTTGATTCTGTTGTGTTATAAGCTAAATTTTGTTAATCGGATCATTGCTGAGGTGAAAACAAACTGTTTGCAAGTGGTTTCATGTTCCAATTCTCAGAAAATCAAAAGATATTGAAGTTTTAAATATCGTCAATGGAGTTGTTCATGTTCAGAGGTTGAAGACGACTATGAGAAGCTAAAACGATCTTATTTAGATCGTTTCAGTTTTTCTTTTCTTAATACTTTCATATCAGTGTTGTGGATTGTAAAACGATTCAAATTTTGATCGTTTTGACAAGTGTGGTTGTGTTGTGAAGAATTGATTGTGGCTAACTGATCCTTTGGATTGGTTTTGGTCAATTCAATTTACACAAGTTGTTGAGAAATTCTGAAAAGAAACCAAAACGATCTCTTTTAGATCGTTTCAAGTTTTACTTGAACATTCTCTGATTTGAGTAATTTGTGAAAAGTTGACTACTTTTGGGTAACTGATCTTCGTGATTGGTTTTGCTCAATTCATTTCATTCCATTTCATACCAAAACTCTGCCCAAATCATTTCAAAATACTTAGAATTTTTCCTTATTTTGAAAATCGTTTTAAGTTTAAATCGTTTCATTCTTCATTCAAATCAGATCGTTTCATTTTCATTTCAATACAGATCATTTCATTTCATTCCAAAATTAGATCGTTTCATTTCATTCCAAAATTAGATCGTTTCATAGTTTCATAATTTCTTCAAAATCAATTCAATTTTCAATACAAATCAATTTCAAATGACTACTCGTGAAGCATTGTCTCTGGGTACTGATACAAGACCACCAGTTCTTTATCGTGGTAATTATGGACTTTAGAAGAAAAGGTTCATGGATTACGTTGAACGTCAGACTAATGGTCACATGCTTAAGGACTCAATCATCAATGGACTTGCTATGCATCGTCATCCTACTACCCGTACTATTTTGACTTCTGATCTTTTGAACGCCGAACAAAGAGATCGTACTGCTGCTGACAACAGAGCTAGGTCATGCTTGTACCAAGCACTTCCTGATGAGATCTATGGCTCAGTTGATTCTTACGACACAACAAAGGAGATTTGGGATGAAATTGCTAGACAAATGGAAGGTTCTGATGAAGTTGCTAGGCAAATGTCTTAACTGAGTTTGACAATTTTCAGAAATCTCCAAATGAATTTCTTGAGTCCGTCTACTACAGATTTTGCAATGTGATCAATGAACTGAGAAAGAACAAGGTCAAGAAAGATGAGATTGAGTTGAACATCAAGTTTATCAAAGCACTTGGTCCCGAATGGGAAGATTATGGAACTCAAATCAAGCAACATCAAGATCTGACCAAATTCACCATTCACACTCTTTATGAATCTTTCACGTTGAATGAGAGCAAAGTTCTAAGCAAAAATTCATTCAACAAAGTGCCATAAGTTGTATCTACTGATCCTTTGGCATTGGTTGTTGAACGAAAGGTTTCTGAGGCTCTTAAAAGACAAATGACTATTGTTTCTTTGTCTGATGAGGAGGGAGAAGATTACTTGGCTCCAAGAGATGGTGTTCCTGATGAATTCTACCAAGCTCTTGCCGCTGTGACTAAGCATTTTAATAAAAAGTATTTCAAAGCGAGTCCAACTAACAACAATCTTCGAACTTCATCAACAAGTGCATTTCCAAAGAAGGAACAATATCATCACAAGAGTTTTGAACAAGGTGAAACAACTGGTTCCAAGAAAAGAGACAAGAAAGCAGAAAATGAGAAACAAATCATGGAGAAAGAAAAGACATCTGACAAAAAGTGTTACAACTGTGGAATTCCTGGTCATTTTGCTGTGGATTGCAAGCTGCCTCGCAAAAAGGATTATGCATATTACAAGCAGAAGATGCTTCTGGCAAAGCAAGTTGTAGCCGGTCAAGCCTTGATTGCTGAAGATGACAAGTGGCTCTTGCTTACTGATGATGAAGATGAAGATCTGTCTGCCAATGTATGTTTCATGGCAAGGTTGAGCAAAGATAAAATGTTGGAGGCTGACAACACTGATGAGGAATATCCCGATGATGAGGTAAATCTCGACTCTACTTTTTCATCAATTAAGGATAAAGAGTCTTGTAGAATTGCCTTATCAAACTTGACGAATCATTACACTTCTTTAGCCAACAAAAACAAGAAATTGAAAAATAGCATTGTATTTTCAAAAAGGGAGTACACAAAACTTCTTGAAGAAAATTCTAAACTACTTTTTGAGTATGATGCTATGAAACAAGAATTTCAAAACTATAAAGAACAAATGTTGGTTAAAGAATGTGAAATGAATGCGTCTCCTGACTCTAAGTTATTGGAAAAGTGTCATAATTTAAAAAAGACCATTCTTGATCTTGAAAAAGCCAATCAAGATCTTGAAGTTCAAAAGACCAATGAATGGCTTCGTGCAAATGCGAGAAAAATGGATGTTGATATTTTGAATAAGAAGCTTCAAGAAGCTACACTAAAAACAATTGAACTTGAAAGAAAAGTTTCTGATTTGAATCATAACTATTTTTTAAAAGGCATTGAGATTGAAAATCTTGGAAGACAAATTGAGGAACATAAAAAGAATATACTTTTCTATCAAGAAAAGTTGTACAAAGTTGAACAAAACCCTCTTTTGGATTTCACTGCCTATTTCAATAAGTCAAAGATTGATAAATCAGAACTTCTTCTTGGGTTGGGATTTGAGAATATCACTTCATTGCAAAAAGCCAAAGACAAGATCGAACCCTTGTATGATGAAAAGTTTTTGAGACTTGGTATGGTTCAACAATTCATTCATCCATTGGATGACGAATTTGAGACTGATGAAGTTGAGAAAATTCAAAATAATAATTTTTTGGTTAATTATGATGCAATCAATAATTCTTACGAAACGAAAAAGTCATCAATTTTTGAATTAGAAGAGATTGTGTCTAATTTTCAAAACCAAGAATCTGTTGTTTTACCACCTAAACCAACTAAATTGTATGTTCCATCCACATTTTTGGAAAAACAAATAGAAGGTTTACAACAAAAGGTGGAATCTCAAAAAAAATTTTATTAATAATCTACAGTCTCAAAGTCCGAATTCAAAGAATGAATCAGTTGTTGTTGATATCAAGAAAGTTTGTGTGAATGTTTCTACCCAAACTAATTTCAGTCCTTTAGTAGACCATTCCACTCAAACTACTTGTGTTTCATCTACTGTTTCCTCCACCCAAATCTTGACTGATTCTTTTGAATATTCATGTCAAAATACTGCTACTGTAATAGCTGATGATTATGTGCAATCTGATTTATCTAATGACGAACTTGCGCATAGTTTAGTTTTGATATGGTACTACTTTAGGTTTTTCACTTGTGAGTTTCCTGAAGAGTTAGTTGTTCACCCTAAGCTTTGTGCTAGTATAGGTGTTGATACTTCTACTCAATTTTCTTGTTGAAACCAAAGAAGCGTCAGTTCAAGTTGATTTTATTCCTAAGATAACCAATAGTGTGAAGTTGGAAAACAAAACTCCTGATTTTTCAAAATTTTCTCCGGTTTCACCATTCACCAAATCTGATCTTGATAAATTCATGGAGGGAGAATATGTTTTTGATTCTGAAACTGAGAAAAAGATTGAATCTACCAAAATCAAAGTTGAATCAAAAGAGGAATCTCCAAAATCGTTTTTCAAAGCTCCAACTTCATATTATTCAGAGAAACGGGTTATTTCCAAACCCATCAAGACTGAACCAAAGACTGTCACCAAATCAAGAATCAATAAGTTAAAAACAAAGTGTCCTACCCCAGAAAAGCATGTTAAAACCAAACAAGATGAGACCAATCCCAAAATCAAATACAACAAAGTGAAACTTCTGGAAATCAATTCAAATGTTTCTTCGTCTAGCTCTCATTCTAGTTCAAATTCTAAAGTGTCTAAGTCTAGCTCAGTTTTGCTAACTAGGGATGCTTCAAATGGTGTAACTAGGTATAGGGATAGATATGGCTGGTTTTCTCATGATAAACCTAAGAAACAAGAAGTTTCCGCACCTCCAAAAGAGTCTAAAAAGATAAAAGTGCTTCAAAACTCTCGTTCTAATCTTCTTAATGCCAATCCAACAGGTGGAAAGAACTTGATTAGTGAGTCTAAATGGGTAGCTAAGTCATTAGTACCTAAGATCACTAATGTTGATAAAAAGAAGAAAAGGCGAAGAAGAAAAGATGGTAGAAAGAAAAAGCATGTTTCTGTTGAGTCAAACAATCTATCTTTTAAGTCCTCTGTGTTAAACAATGTTAATGGTGCCAAGGCTAGGCCTTGTGATGTTGTAAAAAATGTTAATTCTTGTTCTCATAGGCATGGTTTGAATGCTGGTAAACATGTTACTTTTGATTCGTGTGTTAATATTCGTTTGTTTAATCCAAATGTGCTTGTTGATAATGTGCTTGTTAACAAGTATGTTGATTCGAAAGCATGTTTGTATGCATCTCCTAAGTTATACCCCCTGCCTGTATTAACTAACCACAAAGGACCCGTCTTTAAGTGGGTACCTAAAGTCGGTTAAATTTTTGATTGCAGGAAATAACCATCTGTGTATGGATACTCGATTCCGGGTGTTCAAAACACATGACTGGCAATAAATCATTGCTCAAGAATTTTGTTGAAAGATTCATGGGAACTGTTCGTTTCGGAAACAACAATTTCGCTCCAATTCTAGGTTATGGAGATATTGAAAGAAACGGATTTGTCATCAAGAAAGTTCATTATGTTGAAGGTCTAAGTCATAACTTGTTCAGTGTTGGACAGTTCTGTGACAACAATCTTCAAGTTCTTTTTCGACAATCTCTGTGCAAAGTCCAAACTGTAGATGGAGTTGATATCCTATGCGGAGATCGTGAAGACAATCTTTTCACAGTTAATCTTGATGATAACCAACCAACTGATAATATCTATCTTGTTTCAAAAGCTACTTCAAAAAATTCTTGGTTGTGGCATAGAAGGCTTTCTTACTTGAATTATCAAACCATCAATGCTTTAGTCAACAAGCAACTTGTTGAAGGCTTGCCTGACTACAAATATGAGAGTGAGCATGCCTGTTCTTCTTGTGCAATTGGGAAGATCAAGAGAACTTCTCATAAGCCAAAGAAAACTCCACATACTTTGGCACCTCTTCATTTGCTTCACATGGATCTTTGTGGGCCTATGAAAGTACAAAGCAAAAACGGGAAGAGATATATTCTGGTTATCGTTGATGATTATTCTAGATACACTTGGGTCAAGTTTCTTGCTTCAAAAGATGAAACAAATCAAATTCTGATTGATTTCATCACTTCCACTCAAGTGAATCTTCAACTTCCAGTCCGTTATATCCATTCGGATAACGGTACTGAGTTCAAAAATGCCATCTTCAATGAATTTTGAAAATCAAAAGGCATTACTCACCAATTCTCTGCTGTTCGTACCCCGCAACAAAATGGTGTTGTTGAAAGGAGAAATCGTACGCTGGTGGAAGCAAAAAGAACAATGCTTGCTTATTCCAAGTTACCATCAAACATGTGGGCTGAAGCTGTTGACACTGCCTGTCATACTCAAAATTGGTCCATCATTAATCAGCGTCATGAGAAGACTCCTTATGAGGTTATTAACAAACGCAAACCCAACATCAATTACTTCCATATTTTTGGGTGTGTCTGTTATACCTTGAATGATCGGGAAATGTTGGAAAGTTTGAAAGGAAAGGTGACGAAGGTTACTTTGTTGGTTACTCAAAGACATCGATTGCATATCGCATCTTTAATAGTCGAACAAACACGATTCAAGAAACCATGAATGTTTGGTTTGACGAGATGTCTGGCATGATATTTGAACAAGAAAGTTTGCTACCAACAATTAGTGATCCAAGTACTTCAAGTGCTTCCTCAAGGACGTCTACCTTAGCTTCAAAATTCAAGAAATATCCGACTCCAACAAGTGAAGAGCTAGATATTCTTTTCGAAGAATTCTACAACTCAAAACCGATTCAAGAAAAGGAACCTCAAGTCATCAATGAACCAATTCCAAACAATGACCCCATTCAAACAAATGAATCAGTTCCTGACAACAATCATGAATCATCTTCATATTCTACAGAGCAAGAATAATCACCTTCGAGAGATATTTATTCTCAAAAGAATGTTCAAGAACAACCTTCTCAAATCATCCAAACAACAAATCCATCAAATACTCCAAATGTGTATGTGCCGCTGGATTTTGATCATCCAAATTTTGAGGAAAGAGTTCTTCCAAGCTATGATTCCATTGCTCAACAGAACTCTGGATTTGATGATGACAATGTTAACATTCATCAACAAGATCCTCTTCCTCATGAAAACAAGTGGTCACGTATGCGCAAAGATCATCCTACAGAACAGATCATCGGAGATCCACAAGCTGGTGTTTCTACCCGTACTACAGTCAATGAGTGTCTTGTTGCACTTTCACTGAGTAACATTGAACCTAAAACCGTCTCTGAAGCTCTTTGTGATCCAGAGTGGGTTAAAGCAATGCAAGATGAATTAGCTCAGTTTGAGAGACTAAAGGTATGGAGATTGGTTCCAAATCCAAGGAAAGAAGAACCAATTCGCACCAAGTGGATTTTCAAGAACAAGAAGGATGAAAATGGAGTTGTAGTAAGGAACAAAGCTAGATTGGTTGCAAAAGGTTACTGCCAACAACCTGGTGTGGATTTTGACGAAACTTTCGCTCCTGTTGCAAGAATGGAGGCCATTCGTATATTCTTAGCTTATGCCGCATTCAGAAACTTCACAGTGTTTCAAATGGATGTGAAGACAGCATTCTTGAATGGAGAACTCAAAGAAGAAGTTTACGTGGAACAACCTGAAGGTTTTGTTGATCCTAAGAAGCCAAACCATGTCTACAGGTTAGACAAGGCTCTCTATGGTTTGAAGCAGGCACCCCGAGCATGGTATGATTCCTTATCTACTTTCTTACTCATAGGAGGCTTTACCAAAGGTACTATTGACCCTACCCTGTTTATTCGTAAGCAAGGTAAACATGTTTTACTTGTCCAAATATATATTGATGACATTATTTTTGGGTCAGCCAGTCAAACTTTTTGTCGAAATTAATCATCTCTAATGGTCAATCATTTTGAAATGAGTATGATTGGGGAAATGAATTACTTTTTGGGTCTACAAATCAAACAATTACCAACTGGTATTTTTATATCACAAGGTAAGTACATAAAAGATATGTTGAAAAAGTTTGATATGACTCCATGTTCTTCAATTTCAAGCCCAATGGCTGCTCGTACAAGCATTAATGCTGATAAAAATGGGAAACCATTTGACCAAAAGAGGTATAGAAGCATGATTAGTTCGTTGTTGTATCTTACAGCATCTCGCCCAGATATAATGTTTGCAACATGTATGTGTGCTAGGTATCAAGCCGCTCCGACTGATTTACATTACCAAGCTGTGAAACGAATTTTTCGTTATCTAAAGGGTACACCTAATCTTGGTCTTTGGTATCCAAGGGATATTGGATTCAATTTAACTGCCTATTCAGATGCTGATCATGTAGGTTGTAAGCTTGATCGCAAGAGCACATCTGGTACTTTACAATTCTTAGGGGATAAGATTGTAAGTTGGTCATCTAAGAAGCAAAATTGTGTATCACTGTCAACAGCAGAGGCTGAATATGTAGCTGCTGCTAGTTGTTGTGCTCAAGTGTTATGGATGAAAACACAACTTACCGATTATGGTCTGAAATATGACCGTGTCCCTATCTATTGTGATTCTCAAAGTGCCATTGCAATTGCTGTCAACTCAGTCAACCACTCACGTTCAAAGCACATTGATGTGAGATATCATTTTCTCAAAGATCATGTTGAGAAAGGTGACATCGAACTCTACTTCGTGGGAACTGACTACCAACTCGCTGATTTGTTCACAAAACCACTGGAAGAAAAGAGATTTAATTTCTTAATCTCTACACTTGGTATGCTAAATCTTGATCCTTAATTAAACTTTACCATGAAAGGAATTCTTGATTCATTTTTCAAAAATTATAAAAAAAAAATTGAAAAACCAAAAATCAAATACAAAAATATAAAATTTTGAAAAATAACAAAAACATTTTCTTAAATTTTTTTACTTCAAAGTGGTTTACATATACTCTGTATGTAACCCGTGCTTAAATGATGTATTTATTACTTCGTGGCTTATGCACACTCAGTGTATAACCCGTGCTTATTTGTATTATTTATTTTATAAATAGTTTGCATATACTCTGTATGCAACCTGGTTTTAAAAAATAAAATTATTTATGTTTCAAAATTGAAATTAATTCATGTTGTTATACATATAAATTGATATAGGATAACGTGGAATTGAACGCCTTTGTGTACTTCCAAGAGGTCTTATATGAATGTATATGTGTAATACAAGATGTTGATTACAATGTTGTTACACTGTTTCAAAAAAATCTCAATTGTTGATATGAGAAGCAAAGGATTGAATGCCTTTGTGTACTCCTGAGTTATCTCATCTTGAACAATTGATTGAGTTCACTTTTCATAAAACCTGTTTTGATTTCACACAAATCATTTTTGCTCCACCTTTTCTATGAAAATCTTTTTGATCTTTCTTTGCATAGCTTAAGGGGGAGTTTGTGATTTCAAATCTCTTTTAAACTTCAAATGTGTTTTAAACATTTTCTTTAACATTTGATGATTTTTTTTCAAAACATTTACTTCAAAGGAAGTTCGGTGTTTAGTTTGCACATGAGCGACTAGGTTTTTCTCAAAATTCTACTCCATGAACTTCATCATCGCCGATGAGTTCTAACCCCGGAGTATTCACTTCTTTCATTAGATAGTGAGGGTATTTTTTAGTGTTGATGAATTTGTGCAACTAAGTTGGAGGGAGTAAAGTCGAAAAGTGAGAAGTTATGGTGATAATGTTGTGAGAAAAGGGTTTAAAGAATTGATACCCTTTCCTAAAATTCTCAAATCGCCGGGTAAAACACATTTCTATCGGATATCATTTGGTGATATCTCGGTATTGAAAAAGCCTTCATGGACCCAATGAAGCGATGAACATCTTTACCTAACCACTCAAGTGTTTTTGAACAAATGCTTGTTTTACTTCTCACGGAGATTTTCTCATTTCTATTGACTCTTCATTTGGAAGACGTTAATATTGAAAAAGGGTGACACTCTGCTCCAGTCCTTGACTTCATTTGATCACTTTGTGTCTAGAGCTCTCATAATTGATCATTAATTTGATCCTTATTCATTCTTTAAGACACATTTGCGTCATATCTTTGTGATATACATGCTTATCTTTGTGATATAGCCGGAACATTTGTAGTGATATCTTAAATGATATTTCACGATGATCAAATGGAAATCCTACCATTGCTAACATCATTTCCAGCTTTGAATGTAGGTCTCATAATTGCATTTGTGTAATTATTGAGTTAACAAGAAGTCTATTGTGACCTTGGAATTTTTTCTAAAAGTCTTTAAGGATAGTAGAACATGGTTATCGAACGCTTAGGTGACACTAACCATGGTTTACATTCTTTGAAGCAATCTTGAGGTTGGAAAACCAAAAGACCAAACTATGTTAGAGGTTTGCTTTGTGCATTTCTCAATGATGCATAGGAAATCCGATAAATGGTATACATTTCTTTCGGTCATTTCATTAATCCTTTTGATTTTAGAATGCAAAACGGATCATTCTTATCCGGTTTCTTTTCTCATCACCCCAACAGAGAAAACACCAACATCATGATACAATGTTTATCCCAACAAACTTCAAGCTTCATTTTAGTCACCCATAGGAACAATTGGGTTGGTTTATATGGATAGATTGATGTTTTGATGGTTGATAATTCTCCATGAGCATAATGACTACATTTCAGTCATGATTATCTCTTTTAATATTCTTTTCAATCAATGTTTGCATAATGACATTGGTATTTGTCATTATGAGGGGGAGAAAATAGTATGATTGATTATTATTGATTATCGATTAGGAAAAGAAATTAGAATGATTGATAAGGACAAGGAGAAAATTTTTGTGGTTGGTTGTTTCAATTGCTTTCCGAGATACTATCATTCAATTGCTTTCCGAGATACTATCATTCAGTTTCTTGATTGGAAGTTTTTACTCTCAAATTTCATTTGTGATCATTCTTCGTCAAAGTTTGTTTGTCAATTTCATTCCAAACTGCAAGAGTTCCAAATTCATCTTGAAGACTATTCATCTCGAAAAGAAAAGGATATACATTCAAGATTTCACGAAGAGACTGTGATTACTCATGAATTGAGGGGGAGCATGATTACTTCATAAGAGACTTTTCAAAAACGTTATTGAAATGTTTTACTCTCAAAAGTGCTTAAGATGATGTGACAAAGATCAAAGCTTCAAAGGACAAAAGATTGAAGATTCAAGACAAAGAAAAAAAGCTTCAAAAAGAGTCTTCATCAAAATAAAGATCTTCACGTCATACAACAAACACTTTACCTAAAGCTACATTGCACACATCAAGGGGGAGAGTACATGTTTCTGAAAATTCATTCCAAGATTTCAAAGAAAAGACTTCAAGATTCGAAGATTGAAGAATTCAAGACAAGTTCATATCTTCCGCACCTCAAAAGACAACTCTGATTCATGATTCAACAATCTTCAAAGATTCAAGACATACATACACACACTCATCATTCTCTGTTCTAAAAGAACATTGAGAATCAACAAATGATCTAACTTCAAGAAGTCCAAGACCCAGACTGAATCAAGTTCTCCAAAGACAATGAGAAAGCTTTGAAAACTTGTTTTAACACACCAATTGTCTTCATCACCGGGCTCATCAAATTCATTCCTACAAGACAAACCAACACGTACTTCAGACCTTGCAATATATCACTAAGGGGGAGAATGTTAGAAATCCAAATATAGTGATACATTGTAATTTAAGTTATGGACTTACTTGTTGTTAAGTCATGTGTTGATGATTTCTAAGGTTGAGGGGCTAATTGTGATAATTAGCATAGTTGGGTAGTTTAGACTATAAATAGCTCTCAAATCCTTAGAAATCATAACTCTTGACACAACTTTTGCATAACTCTTAATACTGATCATATCAATAACACACTCTTGATCCCAATTCTCTCTCAATACACACACAAACACCAAGAACACACACACTAACCAAACACCATTGTTGATGTGAATTCGATTGATAAATCGTGTTGTTTACAATTTATGTAGTAGACATGAACAGTGCTACTTCTGAACAATGTTTCTATACAAAGGCTGATGAGGACACCAATTGGTTGTGGCACAAAAGGTTATCCCATCTCAATTTCAAAAATATAAATAAGTTGTCAAGAAAACAACTTGCTGATGGGATACCAGCCATGTCTTTCAATAAAGACAAGCCATGTCCAGGGTGTGAAATGGGAAAGAAGAAAAGAGCATCTTTCAAGACCAAGCAAAATTTCAGCATCACTGAACCACTTCATATGTTACACATGGATCTCTTTGGTCCTGTGAATGTTCAGACAAGAGCAGGGAAGAAGTACACTCTGGTTGTAGTTGATGAATATTCAAGATATTGTTGGGTAATCTTCCTCAGAAATAAAAGTGAAGTTGCTGCTGAAATTATTGCCCTCATCAAACAAATTGAACTCAAGCACAAGCGAAAAGTACGTCAACTCAGAAGTTCCACTCTGGAAACCTTCTAGACTGACACTGGCATATCTCAGAACTTCTCCTCAGCACATACTCCAGAGCAAAATGGTGTTGTAGAGAGAAAGAATCGAATGCTGATAGAAGCTGCCAGAAGTATGTTGAATGAATCAAGTCTTCCAAAATGTTTTTGGGCTAAAGCTGTTGCAACTGCTTGCTACACTCAGAATCGTTCCATTTATGTCAAAAGACATAAGAAGACTACCTATGAAGTACTCAGAAATAGAAAGCCTAATATTGGATATTTTCATGTTTTTAGATGTCCAGTATACATTCTGAATGATTCCAGCAAATTGGGCAAATTTGATGCCAAAGCTGATGAAGGTTACTTCCTAGGTTATTCAACAATTCGCAAGGCCTTTAGAGTCTATAACAAAAGACTTGAAAAGGTTGATGAGTCAGTTCATGTTACCTTTGATGAATCAAATTCTGCAATCTTTGATAAGCCAGTCTCTGAACCACCTTCAGAAAGTCCATTCAGTTTCGGTGATTCTGATCAAAATCTAATCAGTCACCTGAACATGTTTCTGTTCAATCCAGTTCATAACCAACTGCTAATCAGCAAAGTAACATTCCATTTTATCCTTCAGTCACATTCAAACTACCTACTGAATTGACTATTGGATCAGATGTGCGTGCTACTCCTCAGATATCAGTATCCCCTGAAATACCTCAGAACGAAGAATTTCATGATGCAAATCGTGATTTACAAGATGATGAAGATGATGAAACTGAAATAGTTTATTCTGATCCATCTTCTGAAGTAAGACAGAGGAGTTCTTGCACTGATATCATTGTTCATCCTGGTCATTACTCTAAATGGACTCACTCACATCCAATTGATCAAGTGATTGGCGATCCAAGTAGAGGGGTTCAGACCAGAAGAGCCACAAGCGATCAATGCTTATATGTCAGCTTCTTGTCACTGATAGAACCGAAGAAGATTGACGAGGCTTTAAAAGATTCAAGTTGGATTGAAGCCATGCAAGAAAAGCTCAACCAATTTGAAAGGAACAATGTTTGGGAGCTTGTTCCATGTCCCCCCAATCTGAAGAAAGAACCAATTGGGACAAGATGGGTCTTTTGAAACAAGGTAGATAAAGATGGTCATGTAATCAGAAACAAGGCCAGACTTGTTGCAAAGCGTTATGTACAAGAAGAAGGAATTGATTTTGATGAGACTTTTGCACCAGTGGCAAGACTAGAAGCTATCAGAATTTTCTTAGCATTTGCAGCTCATCATGAGTTCAAAGTCTACCAAATGGATGTCAAAAGTGCATTCCTGAATGGAGAGCTAAAAGAAGTTGTGTATGTGTATCAACCTCCAGGATTTGAAAGCAAAGAAAAACCTCACTGGGTGTATCGACTGAACAAAGCATTGTATGGTCTGAGACAAGCACCTAGAGCCTGGTATGATACTCTAACTCGACATCTTTTAGATAATGGTTTTCGTAGAGGTGCTATAGATAACACTTTATTCATCTTGCATGAGAAAAGTGATATCTTACTTGTACAAGTATATGTTGATGATATTGTGTTTGGGTCTACAAATGAAAAATTGTGTGACAAGTTTTCAAAAATTATGTCTTATGAGTATGAAATGAGTATGATGGGTGAATTGACATATTTTCTGGGTCTTCAAGTAAAACAAACCAGTGATAGTATTTTTATTAATCAAGAAAAATATGTCAAAGATTTATTAAAGAAATATCAATTTGATTCAGTTCAGATCCTAATGGAAAACCTGTCGATCCCACAAAGTATCGTGGTATGGTGGGATCATTGATGTACTTAACTGCAAGTAGACCAGACATAATGTTTGCAACATGTCTTTGTGCATGATTTCAATCTGATCCTAGAGAAGCACACCAGAATACAGTAAAACGAATTTTTCGATACTTGAAAGGTGTCCCTAGACTAGGTCTTTGGTATCCCAAAGGCTCAAGTCTAGATCTCATGGGCTATTCAGACTCTGATCATGCAGGTTGTAAGATAGATAGGAAAAGTACCACAGGTGGGTGTCATTTTCTTGGTGGCAAATTAGTTAGTTGGACAAGCAAGAAGCAGGCTGCAGTCTCATTATCAACTGCTGAGGCTGAGTACATTTCTGCTGCAAGTTGTTGTGCTCAGATTTTATGGATGAAGAATCAACTAACTGATTATGGTGTTAAGTACACAAGAACGCCAATATTTTGTCATAACACAAGTGCCATTGCAATATCTCACAATCCTGTCATGCACTCTAAAACCAAGCATATTGATCTCAGGTACCATTTCATTCGTGATCATATTTTAAAAGGTGACATTGAAATTCATTTCATTCCCACTGATAAACAACTGGCTGATGTGTTTACAAAACCTTTAGATGTCAAAACTTTTAAACATCTCATCAGTGAGTTAGGAATGCTAAATCCTGTGTAGCAATTTAGGGGGAATAGACAAAAATGTTTTTACAAGGAAAAGAAATTTTTTTTTAGGGGGAATTTTTGCCTCAGAAAATACTTTGTCTGAAATGTTTCAGAAACTGAAGGACTTCAGAATTTCTAGGATATGAGAAGGTTCAGATTGCACTTCCTTAACCTTTCTCGGAACTTTAAATTATTCAATCTGAAGTCCATCAAAACCTTTTATTATACAATGGATACCTAGCTGGGCTAACGTGTCATACCACTTGCGCCGTATAGGAAAATGATCATTGCTTTTGCATTAAAAATGGTTGAATTTTTCTCAAAAAAGTGGGGTCATGGCCGTTGTTGCATTTAATGCGGACGTGTCGCCGAAAATTATTTCGGATTTCAAACCCGATCAAAATTACCATCAATAAAATATCATTATATTTTATTGTGTTTGAATTCCAAAATCTTTTTATTTATTTTCAACGGAAAATCCTTTGAATTTCTTTGAAAATATATATACCTTTTTCCAAGATCATTCATTCATTTACTTCATTTTTCATTTACTCCTAATCATATCTCTCTCTCATTCTCTCAAACATTCATTTCATTCTCCTTCATAACTTCAAACCCTAAAATTCCTTAACACATTTTCATCTCCTTTCTTTCTTTTATTCTATCTCCTTTTAAAATGGCTTCTTCATCAACTGTTAAAGAACCCAAAACACTCATCGCTTTTGAATACTCTCCACCTAAATCTGCTGTTAAGCCCAGTTCTCAATGGCCAAAAGACTTTGAATCTAAAACCATTAGGTTTAATATGAACAATTTTAAGGCAGCCCTAAATGCCAAATCTGAAGGGCTTATGGGCAGATTAAACGCGTTTCTTCAACGCTGTCCCATTTCCTACGCTCTAACTGCTGATCCAGAGCGTTTATACCATCGTTACCTGCTGGAGTTTTGGTATACGGCCGAAGTTTCCAAGGATGAGAAGTCGATAGCCTTCACGCTGAAGGAAGGTACGTTGAAGTGCGTATTGACACTTGACGGTTTCAAGGAGGCGCTCAGGCTGAATTATTTGCCTCCCAACACCCCATATACAAAAAGACAAAAAGGGGTTAACTTCAGGGAAGTTTTGCTGGTTACTGGCCACAATCAAATTGTTGATGATGATGATGGCAACTTGAAGATACTTTTGGACATAGATTGTAGAGTGTCTTGGAGGGAACAGTGGAGGACTGGATCAAATCTCGTTGATCCAAGTCGAAATGGGCTATTATCTATGGCACGGGATGAAGGTGGATTTTGCTGAGATGCTGTTTGCTCAGCTGTTGACTAAGTTGAAGGGGAAGAGCAGCATTCACATTGCCTTCCCTAGATTTTTAAGTATTTGTTTTTTGGCAATTCTGGGAGAAGGATATACTGACATCCTTCAGGAGAGCTCTCAGACGGAATTTTGCAAAGACCTCTCCAAGCTGACCGAGTCTGAGGACGAACCTGAACTGTCCCCTGCAATGCTTCAGGTACTTAGTAACAATATTAAAACTGACGCAGCACGATCGGCTGGCTCAGAAAGATCACTGGGCGGGTCACAAAAGAATGTGAGACCCACCAGTCGATCAAGTGGCAATCTGTTACACTTGTTTAACCCAAAACAAGTTCTACCCTGCCACCTTCATCTTCCACTGACCAACCTGAGGATCTCCCAAAAGATTCCTCAGGATCTCCAAAGGGTTTATTAACACTGCGTCCTTTTAGGCCATCCTTACAACCCAAGGATACTAGTACCCAAGCTCAGCCTTCTGAAACCTCAAAACAGGTTTCAGAAGAAGGTCAAATGGGAAACCTACAAGCAGCCATCTCCAAAACTTCTTTAGGAGGAGATGGTGAAGATATTGGTGTGTCAGCCCAACACACATTAGAAGTTGAGTCTGCACATGCACTCCCTGTAACTTCACAAATCTTACACTCTTTGCATGCACAAACTTTTGATGTTTCTCAGGTGATACCCAGAGAAATGGAGGTTTCAAAGTCTACGACCAATGAAGAGACTCTTGGATCCAGCACAAGGGTTACTGAGGCACAAGTGGTATCGTCTGAAGTTGTCCCATCTCTGACCAGTGACGATGCACCTGCTGAACTGGGTCCTGGCTTGGATTCTGGGAATCAAGACCAGAACATATCTGACCAGAATGTAAACATCTGGGATGACGATGAGCTTCCTGAGGGAAATCTCGAGGACTTTATTTTTGATGAAGACTTGTTGAGGGAGAATCTTTCATATTCTGAGCCAACCCTCACTCCTGTTGAAGAACCTGCATCACCACCTCTTTTGCAACAACAACAACAACAACAAAATATCATCGATCTTGATCCACCTTATCAACCACCACCAATTTCTCATCAACATCCTCTATTTCCACAAGGCACAACTCCGGCCTACGTTACATCTGTCGTCTTTCAACCACCTCTTCAATTTCTTCACCTTTAAATCCATGTTGTTCCACCAAGGAGGACGTATGATCTGCCAGGAGAGCAAGAGAAAGAACTGGATTCTGAGACCGAGTCTGATGGTCCCTCAGAAAGAATCTTGGAGAGATCTCTGGAAAGCATCAGGACAACTCCCTTTGTTGCTTCAGCTTCCACTTCGACTGCTGCACCTCTGAGCATGGAAGCTCAGCTAGAGAAATCACAAACTGCAGTCCAAAACCTTCTCATTCAGGTTGAGGGCTTATCAAAATCTCTAGCTGCCAACACCAAGTCTCTGGCCGATTTGAAGGATGCCCAGGATGTTATGGGTACTGAATTTACTAGAATAGCAGTTAATGAAAGCTTGGTGGTTGGGAAGTTACACAAATTGGTGTCATCATGCAATTGTTTGAGTAGGGCTATTGGTGAAGCCTTCAAGTTGACCAAGAGGGATGTGCAGAGTTCAGTGGTTGCGAATCTGCAATCCTGGCTACTAATGATACAAAACTCTTTCTTGGCACTTGAAAAAGAAGTCGGTGAGTTGGTTAAGAAGCCGAGTGTTGATGAAGAGTCTCTTGGTGCCTCTGTTGGTGAAAAGGTTTCTGCGACACTGAAATCCATATTTTCTGAAGATCTCATTTCTCAGATTTCAGTGTCGGTGGCTGAAAAGGTTGAAGAGAGGGTCAGGATGCTGGTTTCTGAAGTCTCCAAAGAAACAAATGACAAGGTTGACAAAGTTGTAACTGAAATGAAGAATTCCGTGTCAACTCTTGATCAACAAGTTCAGAACCAGTCAAAGCAACTGGATGAAATCCTGGCCCTGCTCAAGAAAACTCCTGAAGTTGTTACTCCTCCTCCCTCTGGTGCTTTATCTGATGAAGAAAAGGGGTTACTGAAGGAAGTCCTGGAGCATGAGAAGCTGAATCTGAACTCTACATTCAGACTAAGAGCTCAGTTTGCAACTATGTCAAAGGGAATTTCTGATAGTATTTCCCAGCAGAATTGGGAACCTCTACAGGGCATGTAGAAGGCCATTGAATTATATGCAAGGATGCCTGCGGAGATTCCCAAAGGGGGAAGTGATGTGCCAATTGGTTTGCTAGCCAGCTCTCAAGAATTAATGGAAGCAACCAAGAGGCCATCTGGATCTGAGGGGGAACGACTAAGGATACAATCTGAACCCCAACCATCTGAACAAGCAAGAAAAGACAAAGGCAAAGCTAAGATGGTTGAGGAGCCAAAGAAAAAGGGGACCAAGGACTCTGGTTTTGTGGTTGGAGAGAATGTGGATGAGCATGGTTATCCATTGCCAGATTTAGAAGCTGATCAGAAAAAGTTGGAAGCCCTTCATAGACAAGTCTCTAATCAGTTCATCATGTAGAGAGAAACTCAAGAAAGAGACAGGGCCCAACACTTGGCAATGGGTATCATTGATCTGGTGGATGTTGTAGCTCTTGGCCTCACTAATGAAAGATATCAGAAAATCAACATGACGCAAGAGTGCAGAAGGCCTTGGTGGATATGGCCGAATATGAGTATGGGATGAAGTATTCTCCCTTAGAACAAAAACTGGACCATCTCACTTTCAAGATATCTATTGAAGATCTGATAAAGAATAGGAAGAAAGAGATGGAGATTAAAAAGAAGGAAATAATGTCCAGTGTTCTGAAGGCTGAGAAAGAAATCTGCAGGCCACCTCAGAAGCCCAAACTTACTGGCCTAAGAACAACAAGAAAGAATGCTCGAGATGCTGACCTCTCTACATTCATACCCATTTCCAAAGCAGTTGCTCAGGTGAAGGATAAACATGAGAAGGATCAGTATGATTATTACATGAAACACAGGTGTCACCTGCAAAGATCCTGGATGTGCAAATTCTGAAGGAAGATGGTCTGAAGCTGTTCAATCTGACTGTAAAAAGAGAAGGTAGAGCTGAAGAAGAATATGAGCAGGTTTCGGTGCATAAGTTTGGGTATTCTGAGCACAAGGAGATGATCAATGCGCTGAAAGGAAAACCAAAGTCTCATCTGAATGGCGCCTGGATGCTGAAGATCCAACAAAAAATGAAGGCCAAGGTTGCGATGGAGGAAAGACTATTCGGAAACATCAACTCTCCAAAGAGAAAGGCTACTGAAGCACCTTCTGGCTCAAGGCCTGCGAAGAAGTAGTTGTATCTCTTTGTAAATATTTGTACATCTAAATATTTTCCATTTCATTTTCGTACTTGTAACTGAACAATCATCTCAGTATCTTCTATATAGTTACAAGTTACATCATATTATTAGGAAATAGTTTAAGTTAGAAAACAAACTAGAAAATTTTTCTTAAGGCATCATGATCTATGAAATGTCCTTAGAAATATTTTTACAACTTAAACAAAAACTTGTATTTTTAGACTTACAAACTTGTATAGATAGAAGTCTAAAATACATGAACTATTTTAGAACAAATAGGGGGAATTTGTTAGGTCGAAAATCGACTAAGTATAATTTGTTCAAAATAGTTGAGGCTTAGTGAAGAAAACTTGCTCAGGATTCTGAAGTCATTCAGAATAAAGCTCACTGAAGCTTCACTTCAGATTCAGAATCAACCAACACTGAAGACGTTAAGACGGAAGTCAAAGACTGAAGACTGAAAAAGAAGATCATCTCAGAAGCAGAGCTCAGAGAAGATCTTAACTGAAGTTGAACCTGAAGAGGCTCAGTGAAAAAGTACTTACAACACTTTTTCACTGATTACGAGGAAAGTCTTTTTGCAACTTTAACTACCTTTACCCGGTTAATTACTATCAACCTGGGATTGGGAAAGTTTTAGCAAAAGGTTGGGAATAAAGTATGTCAAGTCACATCAAAGAAACTTACATACTTTACCTTAAACAAGCATGTTATGGATTTGTCCCACAAATCCATCCAACCATATTTTGTACGGCATATTGCCATGTCATCAGGACATGTTTGCCTATAAATATAAGACTTCTCACACTTGCAAAATTTCTTGGAACTTTGGAAATTGCAACGTGTGATATTACTCTAAGTATTCTTACGAGTAATTCCTTGTCGCATAGATCATTTGTATTTCTGGGTTGTTTAGATACTTTCACAAGTGTGATTATCTTTGTTCCGCAACAACTCTTGTATTTTGTTTATAGCAATAAATAAAATACATTGAAAAGTACATCTCGACTCATTGCCATAATACTTGATTATATTTAGTAATTTATATAGTTTCAAGCAATCATACTTTATTACTCTTATCCATTATCCGGATCGTAATTCTAACTAGTCATATCTAGTTTCGATTTACTTGCCAGTCGGGTTTCTTGATATAACTTGTGATTATTATTGTCTAACCTTATATCTTGTTATATCTTGATCTTTTGTACATCTTGTTAGGTGGACTTACAATATATATATAAGAGTTATTCTAAAGTGACAAATATTGTACAAACTAATTTTTACATGGAAATGATTTGATTGGTGGAAGTTGAGTTTATAAAAATTTATTAATAAAAATTTTGTGAATCTAAAATTACTCAAAATTAAATCAATTGTTCATGCCCCTAAAAAATCGGAACATGAGCCGTCACCCATGAGTTGTCACCCATAAAAAACCGCCCACACCAATAATGTATGACCAATCGATGATGGTTGGGTGATTGAAATTTGGTTAACTTGATAGTTTGGTCTATTTCTAATTATGCAAGAATTGGAAACTTTTCGCTCTGATCTATTCGATGTTAACAAAATCAATCAATGGGCGAAAGAGTGGGAATGATTATATCGACAGATTCGTGTTTAATGGGCCTGACTGGGTTACAAAAGATTGCTTGTGGTTTATGTGGCAGGCTTCGATGAATAGAATTCCAACGATGGTCGCTTTGAGGGAAAGGAATGTCTTTTTTGAAAGTGTGGATTGTGTGCTATGCAACGGAATGGATGAGAGTTTGGAGCACCTGTTATGCTCTTGCGAATTGGCTCAAATTGTTTGGCATAAAATCAGCTCATGGTGCAAAGTTCCCCCACTCTTTTTCTTTTCAATTAAAGATTTTTTCGAAATTGAAGATGGTATAGGACTTGGGAAAACCGCAAAAGAGATATTCAAATGCATCATCTTCATCTCAGGTTGGTGCATTTGGAGGGCTAGGAACAATAAAAGATTCAAGGATGAAAGGACTTGTGCGGAAAAGGTGCTCCAAGATATCAAGACAACTAGTTTTTTATTGTTCAAACATAGATCAAAAAATTGTAATATATGTTGGGAAGATTGGAATCGTTTCAACGTTGTAAATAATTTGTAATTCTTTGGGCCGCTTCAAGTTGGTGAATCGGCTCCTAAAGTGAATAAAAGTTAATTTTTATAAAAAAAACAAAATCAATCAAACATCTACATTTTTACATAAAATTTTTCTTATTGGATGGATGACATGAATAATATATTTGACTACTATTCGGTTTAGAATGAGTCAAAATGTTGATATTTAGTCGTTATTTCTAGGAAATGGTCCAGAAATTTCATTTCATACATGTGCCCATTTACTTTTAGTCAGCCTTACACTTGGTCAAGTTTACTTGCATGTTAATCTCTGTTTTATCTTTCATTTAGCCTTCTCAATAAAATGTGGACTTGTTATTCCTACAATTAAACATTTTTATGTTTACTGTGAACAACTTAGATAACTTTAATAATTAAGAAAAGAAAAAGTTAATGTATAAAAACAAGTATATTTGTTATAGTACTACTGACCTTTATGTTAAAATAAGTTAGATGACATAAGATTTGTGTTTTCAGAACACTTATCTACGGAGTAACATTTAATTTAAATCTAAATACTTTGGTATTATGATCATTGATCAGAAAGTGGGATATTACTCAGGACACCTGGACCTCTTTTTATGTGGCTATTATTCATCAGAAATTCAGAATTTCATTTCATGATGCGTTTACTTTTAGTTTTAGGTCAACTACGTATATCATTTTCCCAAGCAGTGTTGACCCACAAACATATACTCGTACTAAAGTATACTAGTATCAAACAAATATCTTTGCAACTTTTTAATATTCATAAAATTTTGTAATTTATATTTATCTAAAATAACTATAATATTTTTTCTTTCGTTTCAAATTTCAACCATTCATTTTTTTCTCTCTCCGCCATATATAAATCATTTTATCTTAAACACCATATATCTAAAAATTATACAAATTATATGGGTGTTCTTAAAATTTCATGCTCCTTCATTAGAGAGGTCATTCGATATGACATACTTTCGACAAATTCTTAAATCCGAGGGCAGCCCGTACGGCTAAGGGTGGAATCCGTCATGTAGATCACCCCATCACAGCCACCGCCATCACCTCCATCCCTGTCGCAACGCGCGGATACATTTCTCTCGTTTATGAGAAATTAGATTTCCAATAATTTCGTTTCATGATATATGCGTTTACTTTTAGTTCCACTACGTATATCATTTTCCCAAGCAGTGATGACCCACAAACAAACATATACTAATGTATATCAAACAATAATATCTTTGCAACTTTTTAATATTCATAGAATTCTGTATTTTATCTGCAAGCATCGATCATGTGGCATGCCAAGGATGCCATGCCATGGGTGGGAATGTATATCTGTGCAGCATCTTTACTCTGCACTCTTGCAATGGCAGCAGATGTTTTCCACGGCTTTAGACAAGGGAAACTATGGTTTCCATGCAGGTTTTTCACTCTCAATGCAGCTTCTGTCACAGTTATTGCCATAGCAATGAAGCTACTAGTAGATCTAGGTGCAATCACAAATGATGACGTCAAAGCAAGACTAGGCAGCATTTTGTTCTTGGTCACCATGGTAGCCAATTTTCTCCCGTCTTTAGGGCTTATGGGGGACAAAGAACTTCTCATTAACATGCCTTGTTTATTGGCATTTTCGGTAGCCTTGACAGTGCCGGCATCTAGAAGAAACTTACAACTACAGTACAAGGAGTTGCGCAGATCAGGTTCTAATCAGGAGGGGATGAGTTTCTCTTACGGGGAGCTTATTAATTATGTTAAGATGTATTGGGTGATGGCGGAAACAGGTAACCCCCAATTTGTGATAGCTTGTTCGCAGATTTCTTCTACTTTTGGAGTTTTATGTTTAGCCACTGCCATCTTGTTTTTATATACATATATCTGGTGTATATATAAAACCTCTTCATATCCTAATGCACAATTAGAGTATACATGGTCAATTGAGCTTATTTTTTATGTACAATTAAGTGGGGTTTTAGTAGGTTGTATAGCGCCAGTTTCTAGATGTTTAACCGTCATCAATTATTTCAAGTCTTCTAAGAAATGGAGCATGAACCATATAAGCGTGTTCAAAGTTGAGAAACAATGGATAGAAAGACTTCAGAAATGGAAGCGCATTCGTGTTCGTTCACATATTCCAAGCCGCCATAGCAAAAAGGTTTTCCATCTGGTCAAAAACATGATTTTGAACATTTGTATTGCACTACAGATCGTGGCTGCAGTTATATGTAAAATGATTTGCCTTCTTCCTAGATGTTTCCTGATCTTATTCTTTTATTGTTGGTATCTCTGCAAATTATTATTGAAAAGGTTTAAATGGGGGTCAAAAAATGACTACGTAAGTGAAGAAGAGGTGGAAAAATATGCCAAGTATGTTATGCTAGCTGAAGAAGAGGCGAACCTTTCAGAGAGAATATTGACAAATATGCTTCGATCTATAACTACACTTATTAAAGTTTCTGCAGAGAAGGAGCCGAGAAATCTTATGAAACTTCTGGATAAATCTACAGGATTCAATGGAGTAATAAAGTTTGACAATGATGAAGTCCCACCTCTATATCCTGAAGAAACCCAGAATTGTTGGAGCCTAGTAGCGGTAACGTTAATGACTATTGCAATTGCACTTCCTAACATTTCAAATAGCCATGTCAAAGAATTACTTGATAGTATGCGGGAAGGACTCCAAATTGTAAGAAATATTGAAGAAACCCTCAATGAAAATGCTGACTTGGTAGGTGCGAGAAAGCAGCTAGACGTTTGTGGACAGACGTTGAGTTATACAACAAGTGGCTACATATTGATCTTCAAAAGAAGTTTAGCAAAATCAACAAAGAAGATTCTTCAATGGTTGGGTGATGAAGCAGTCAAAAATGTGATAGAGTTTAAGAGCTGCAAAAAAGGAAGTCTGAATCGCTCTGTTCATAACTTTATTGCTTCCAGTTCCATGTATAGAATTAGTCAAACCATACTACTCCACTGCAGTAAGCAAGAAAATTGGCCAAATGATGCGGAACTTTTTGAGTGGATATCAACAATAATTGCAGATATATTATGTGCTTGCTTTACCAACTTACCATGGGTCATAAAAATGAAGTGTCATCACGATGCAATAGAGAAAAGGAGGGACAGTATCCAGATTGCTGCTCAGCTTCTTGGTAAATCCAAAAAGATTCTAGAGATCCTCGAAGATCGCCAACTTCCAAATTTAGATTTAGACTCGATGGCCTATATCAATAAGTGGCGTGCTTTGCCAAATAGTCAGACACTTAGCCGTTGTACTTCTTCAACCAAAGTCCAACTTACTTCTTCGAGTGAATTGCTCATGGTAACTGTCGTGTAATATGTATGGATGTATTTTTGTTGTCTATCGTGGATGTTGTTTTCTTTAGGTTGTCTAGCTTCATGTCATTGTGTTTCTATATGATTTGATAGTCCAATGTAACTTTTAGTTTCTGGCTACTTTTGTCCATTAACGATACTCATCTTTTTTATCCCTTCTGGTCTATTCTAATTAAAGACTTGCAGTATATATTTTATTTTATTGTTATAAAAATAGGTGGAATATATGGCATGAAAGACATATCTATCTTGATCTTCAAGTTGATTTGAACTTTAACGGGTTCCAATGTTCGTTAGCTATATATATAAAAACAATCAACAAATGCAACCGTATAGCAGAAGTAAAAAGGTCCAAATAACTTATATAAACACCGCGCTCTAATGACAACAATAACGAATCTTCAACTTCGAGCAGTTCTTCATGCTAAACTGCAAGCTGAATCAGAACAAGTGGAAGCTGGGTGATTTATGGAATGCCCAGATTCCCTGGTGATTTATGCAGGGGTCATCATAGTTTCTTAGGCAAACTGTAGGTTTTCTTTAGGAATATAGAAGCTGCGTCATCATTTCTATAGCACAAAACACGTAAGAATCACTGCCCTGAAGTTGCAGGCAAAGAAAGTCAGGATTTGGCAGACGACCCATCAGAGACGGAGCCAGAAATTTCTTTAAGAGGGGGCAATTTTAAAAGTCGTTTGTCATACTTATAAGAGTCGTATCCGATAATTTAAAAAAAAATGCACCCTAACTCGAGAATAGAGAATGGACCCTCAAAATAATTTTGTACCCCACACCGAGTGTAACGTTCATATTTAAAAGTACCAGTTTTTTTAATAAATAAAAATCACATGTGTCGGACTAGATCTTATTAAATGAAAACATATCCAATTATAATGCAAGAAACCAAAATATATATATATATATATATTTTTGAAATAATTAGCTTGTATTATATACTTCCTACATATATTTTTTTTTGAAATAATTAGCTTATATTATATACTTCCTACATAACGATTATGATTATTATACATTGTTGTTTGTGATACAGATATATAATAGTTTTAATGAAAATAGTTTTTCCGCAAACTACATTATTTATGTACTACAAATATATACCTAAACAAAAGAAAAACTTTTTTCTTTAACCCTTTTTCATTCTTTCTATTAAAAATCAAAATTAACAAAAGGTTTTTATTGTTCCAATGGAGAGATCTATCTCAAAATTAATGCTTCAGTAACCAATGATTTCAAAAGAATAAGCTTATGATAACAAAGGTAACATTTTTATGTATTTCTTATTTTTTTAAAAATATTATAAATATATCATTTAAATTTTAAAAAATTACATTGTACCAAAATTGAAGTGGGGGCAGTTGACCCCACTGCCCCCAAAGTGACGTCGTCCCTACGACCCATACATCTCTACTAGAGTCAAACACCTAAATCCCTCAATTATAGTCTCGGTTTCAGTTCTAAAAGTGGGAGAACATTTCTTGCTCGAGTTGAAAATTTATTTATTTATTACATCTTGGCAACCCGTCGCCATTAGCCCAGAATGTATAGATCCTTAAGGGACTTAAGGTCGTCTTCTATAGTTTGACAGTCTTGACAGGTAAAAGAACGTGATGGGCCACTGGCCAGCAGCTAAAACCGACAAGAACCCTTAAAAAGATGCTTTCATTATTATTTAAGAAACTCAACGTGTTCTGTCTACCATCAATTTCTGCAATAAACATCAAGTTCTGTTGTAGGTCCTCAAGGAATGGTTGGATTGTCTTCAACCATGGCCAACAATGAAGATTCCACCGCCGCTTCCAAATTGTCTTCAATATATAAATCCACAGTCGCCGATCGGAATGAGGTGGACCGTGGAAGAACCCGAACCCAACAAACAAACAACCACTTCCGAATAACTCAAACATTCAAGCTGTAAGTATATACATATATATGTAAAAATAACACATACCCACTTTCCAATATGTACTAACCTTTAACAAAAATCAAAACTTTTTAAGACCATTAGATGTATAAAAGAATGACTCGTTGCCACAACCATAAAGCATCCATTAACAGCCGGGCCACTAGTTCCATATAATGGTGTGGGTTCGTGGTCAAATAGAAAACAGAATTCTACACTAACAAAAAAACGAACCAAATTGACCAATTTGACTGAACCAAAACTATTTAACCAAAAAAAAAAGTAAACTACCCAACAATTAGGGGCCATGGGCCGAATGAGAATTTATGGGCCCAAAAAGAGCCCAAGAAAAGGCCTAGGCTAGCTGCAACAAATTTAACTTGTCTAACATTTAAAAAAAAAAACAATTAATAAATGTTATATCCATAAACATAGCAAAAATTATTGTTTTTAAAAATACAAATTGCAAAATTATACAATATTAAAATAACATATTATAAAAAAAATCAAATGTTCATGTCCCTAAAAACTCACACCATAAGTAGTCACCCATGTTACTCTTATGTCTAAACCTCCCATACCAATCACATATAAACCAATCGATGGTTTGGTAATAGATATTTGGTTAACTCAATATAGTTTGGTCAAGTTCTACAATTATGCAAGAACTTAAGAACCGGCCACTTTTTGCTCTAATAGGTCGATGTTAACATAATCAATCAAACATCTACAGTTTACATAATTTTTTTCTTATTGGATGGACCACATGAATAGTACATTTGGCAAGTATTCGTCGCAAGAATGCGTCAAAATGTTGATATTTTGGTCGTTATTGCTAGGATAGGGTCCAGAAAATTTCATTTCATGCATGTGCCCATTTACTTTTGGTCAAGCTTATACCGTTTACTTATATGAAAATTTCTGTTTTATCGTTCAGTTAACCTTCTCAATAAAATGTGGACATGTGATTTCTACTCTAAAACATTTTTATATTACTGTCAACATTTTAGATAACTTTAATAATTAAGAATAGGAAAAGTTAATGTATAAAAACAAGTATATCTGTGATAGTACTTCTGACCTTTATGTTAAAATAAGTTAGATGGCATAATTAGTTTTGTGTTTTCAGTAGAACACTTATGTAACATTTGATTTAAATCTAAATATTTTTGCTATTATCATCAGATAGTTTCGTATTTTTGCAAACACGGAGGATGACAGTAATGCGAGGTTTGTCAGCATTTTGTTCTTGGTCACCATGGTAGCCAATTTCCTTCCTTCTTTGGGGCTTATGGGTGACAAAGAACTTCTCATTAACATCATTGCCTTGGGTATTCTATTAATCACCATACTTGTTAATATATGGATCCTAGCTTTTTCATGGGCGTTGAGGAGTTTTGCTGCAGGTATATTCATATTACCTTGTCTGTTGGTATTTTCGATAGCTTTGACCGTGCCAGCATCTAGAAGAAACTTACAACTACAGTACAAGGAGTTGTGCAGATTGGCTTCAAATCATGACGAGATAAATTTCTCTTACGAAGAACTCGTTAACTACGTTAAAATGCATTGGATGATGGCAGAAACAGGTGACCCCCAATTTGCGATAGCTTGTTCACAGATTTCTTTTACTTTAGGAGTTTTATGTTCAGATGTTGCCATCTTTGCCGTCTCATGGTTTATAGATCCATACTTTCCTCGCAGAGAATCATCCGATTATGATTGGTCAATCAAGATTATTAATAATGTGCAACATGTTGGGGTTTTGGTAGGTTGTGTAGCACCAATATCTAGATGTTTTACTGTCATCGGTTATAACAAGCCTTCTACGAAATGGAACAAGAACCATCTAAACGTGTTCAAAGTTGAAAAACAATGGATAGAAAGACTTGAGCAATGGAAACGCATCCACGTCCGTTCTCATATCCCAGGGCGCCATTGCAAAAAGGTTTTCCATCTGGTCAAAAACATGATTTTGAACATTTGTATTGCACTTCAGATAGTGGCTGCAGTTATATGTAAAATGATTTGCCTTCTTCCTAGATGTTTCCTGATCTTATTCTTTTATTGTTGGTATCTCTGCAAATTATTATTGAAAAGGTTTAAATGGGGGTCAAAATATGACTACATAAGTGAAGAAGAGGTGGAAAAATATGCCAAGTATGTTATGCTAGCTGAAGAAGAGGCGAACCTTTCAGAGAGAATATTGACAAATATGCTTCGATCTATAACTAAACATATTAAAGTATCTGCAGAGAAGGAGCCGAAAAATCTTATGAAGCTAATTCTAGATATATCTACTGGATTCAATGGAGTAATAAAGTTCGACAATGATGAAGTCCCTCCTCTATATCCTGAAGAAACCCAGAATTGTTGGAGCCTAGTAGCGGTAACGTTAATGACTATTGCAATTGCACTTCCAAACATTTCAAATAGCCATGTCAAAGAATTACTTGCTAGTATGCGGGAAGGACTCCAAATCGTAAGAATTGTTGAAGAAACCCTCAATGAAAATGCTGACTTGGTAGGTTCGAGAAAAGCAGCTAGACGTTTGTGGACAGACATTGAGCTATACAACAAGTGACTACATATTGATCTTCAAAATAAGTTTAGCAAGTCAAAATCAACAAAGAAGATTCTTCAATGGTTGGGTAATGAAGCAGTCAAAAATGTGATAGAGTTTAAGAGCTGCAAAAACAGAAGTTTGAACCGCTCTGTTCATAATTTTATTGCTTCCAGTTCCATGTATAGAATTAGTCAAACCATACTACTCCACTGCAGTAAGCAAGAAAATTGGCCAAATGATGCGGAACTTTTTGAGTGGATATCAACAATAATTGCAGATCTATTCTGTGCTTGCTTTACCAACTTACCACGTGTCATAAAAATGAAGTGTCATCACGATGCAATAGAGAAAAGGAGGACAGTATCCAGATTGCTGCTCAGCTTCTTGGTAAATCCAAAAAGATTCTAGAGATCCTCGAAGATCGCCAACTTCCAAATTTAGATTTAGACTCGATGGCCTATATCAATAAGTGGCTAGCTTTGCCAAATAGTCAAATACCTAACCGTTGTACTTCTTCAACCAGAGTTCAGCTTACTTCTTCAAGATCTAGTGAATTGCACATGGTAACTGTCGTGTAATATGTATGGATGTATTTTTATTGTCTATCGTGGATGTTGTTTTCTTTAGGTTGTCTAGCTTCATGTCTTGAACTTTAACGGGTTCCAATGTTCGTTAGCTATATAAAAAAAAATCAACAAATGCAACCGTATAGCAGAAGTAAAAAGGTCCAAATAACTATATAAAACACCGCGCTCTAATGACAACAATGACGAATCTTCAACTCCTAGCAGTTCTTCATGCTAAACTGCAAGCTGAATCAGAACAAGTGGAAACTGGGTGATTTATGGAATGCCCAGATTCCCTGGTGATTTATGCAGGGGTCATCATAGTTTCTTAGGAAAATTGTAGGTTTCTTTAGGAATATAGAAGCTGCGTCATCATTTCTATAGCACAAACACGTAAGAGTCACTGACCTGAAGTTGAAGGCAAAGAAAGTCGGGATTAGGCAGACGACCCATAAATCTCTGCTAGAGTCAAACACCTGAATCCCTCAATAATAGTCTCGGTTTCAGTTCTAAAAGTGGGAGAACATTTCTTGCTGGAGTTGAAAATTTATTTATCTTTTACATCTTGGCAACCCGTCGCCATTAGCCCAGAATGTATAGATCCTTAAGGGACATAAGGTCGTCTTCTATAGTTTGACAGTCTTGACAGGTAAAAGAACGTGATGGGCTACTAGCCAGCAGCTAAAACCGACAAGAACCCTTAAAAAGATGCTTTCATTATTATTTAAGAAACTCAACATGTTCTGTCTACCATCAATTTCTGCAATAAACATCAAGTTCTGTTGTAGGTCCTCAAGGAATGGTTGGATTGTCTTCAACCATGGCCAACAATGAAGATTCCACCGCCACTTCCAAATTGTCTTCAATATATAAATCCATGGTCGCCGATCGGAATGAGGTGGACCGTGGATGAACCCGAACCCAACAAACAAACAACGACTTCCAATATCAACCATAACTCAAACATTCAAGCTGTAAGTATATACATATATATGTAAAAATAATACATATCCACTTTCTAATATGTACTAACCTTTAACAAAAATCAAAACTTTTTAAGACCATTAGGTGTATAAAAGAATGACTCGTTGCCACAACCGTAAAGCATCCATTAACAGCCGGGCCACTAGTTCCATATAATGGTGTGGGTTCGTGGTCAAATAGAAAACAGAATTCTACGCTAACAAAAAAACGAACCAAATTGACCAATTTGACTGAACCAAAACTATTTAACCAAAAAATAAATAAACTACCCAACCATTAGGGGCCATGGGCCGAATGAGAATTTATGGGACCAAAAAGAGCCCAAGAAAAGGCCATAGGCTAGCTGCAACAAATTTTAACTTGTCTAACATTTTTTTTTTTTAGAAAAAACAATTAATAAATGTTATATCCATAAACATAGCAAAATTATTGTTTTAAAAATACAAATTGCAAAATTATACAATATTAAAATAACATATTATAAAAAAAAAATCAAATGTTCATGTCCCTAAAAACTCAGACCATAAGTAGTCACCCATGTTACTCTTATGTCTAAACCTCCCATACCAATCACATATAAACCAATCGATGGTTTGGTGATAGATATTTGGTTAACTCAATATAGTTTGGTCAAGTTCTACAATTATTCAAGAACTTAAGAACCGGCCACTTTTTGCTCCAATAGGTCGAAGTTAACATAATCAATCAAACATCTACAGTTTACATAATTTTTTCTTATTTGAGGACCACATGAATAGTACATTTGGCAAGTATTTGTTGCAACAATGCGTCAAAATGTTGATATTTTGGTCGTTATTGCTAGGATAGGGTTCAGAAAATTTCATTTCATGCATGTGCCCATTTACTTTTGGTCAAGCCTACACCGTTTACTTATATGAAAATTTCTGTTTTATCTTTCAGTTAACCTTCTCAATAAAATGTGGACATGTGATTTCTACTCTAAAACATTTTTATATTACTGTCAACATTTTAGATAACTTTAATAATTAAGAATAGGAAAAGTTAATGTATAAAAACAAGTATATCTGTGATAGTACTTCTGACCTTTATGTTAAAATAAGTTAGATGGCATAATTAGTTTTGTGTTTTCAGTAGAACACTTATGTAACATTTGATTTAAATCTAAATATTTTTGCTATTATCATCAGGTAGTTGGATATTAATCAGGACACCTCGACCAGTTTTCATGTGGCTATTATTCATCTAGAAAATAAATTAATTTCCAAGAATTTCATTTCATGAAATATGCTTTACTCTTTAAGTCAAGCTTAGTTCAATAATTCTATGCGTCTAAATTCAAGCGAGTACAGATATAAGCCAACCTTGTTCATTCCTGCTTTCTGCAACTTGTAATCAAACACATATTTAATGTCATGATGCGTTTACTCTTTAAGTCAAGCTTAGTTCAATAATGTGCTATATGCGTCGTCTTAATATAAGTCAACTTTATTCGATCATTCCTGCTTTCAGCAACTTGTAATCAAACAAATATTTTTGCAACACTTTAATATATTCATAGAATTCTGATTATTTACCTGCAAGCATCACGATGGAACCCATGGATGTCATGCCGTGGGTCGGGCTGTATATTTGTGCAGCATCTTTATTCTGTACTCTTGCAATGGCAGCAGACGTATTTAACGGCTTTAGAATAGGGAAACTATGGTTTCCATGCAGATTTTTCACAGTCAATGCGGTTTCTGTCACAGTGATTGCCATAGCAATGAAGCTACCAGTAGACCTAAGTGCAAACACGGAGGATGACAGTCATGCGAGGTTTGTCAGCATTTTGTTCTTGGTCACCATGGTAGCCATTTTCTTCCTTCCTTGGGGCTTATGGGGACAAAGAACTTCTCATTAACATCATAGCCTTGGGTATTCTATTAATCACCATACTTGTAAATGAATGGATCCTAGCTTTGTCTTTGTATACTCGTGACTTTGTAGCTGGTTTACCTGGTATACTCATGTACCTTGTCTGTTGGCATTTCCGGTAGCTTTGACAGTTCCAGCAAACAGAAGAAACTTTGAACTACAATACAAGGAGTTGCGCGGTTTGGCTTCAAGTCACGAGGAGATTAATTTTTCTTACCAGGAGCTTGTTATTTATGTTAAAATGTATTGGATGATGGCAGAGACGGGTAACCCCCAATTTGCGATAGCTTGTTCGCAGATTTCTTCTACTTTGGGGGTTTTATGTTTAGCCACCACCACAGGTGCCATCTCTCTGTTTTCTTATGTACGATATATAGATGGATCATCTGATTATAAGTGGTCAATTAAGATTATTTATTCTATGCAATTAGTTGGAGTTTTGGTAGGTGGTTTAGCACCAATTTTTAGATGTTTCACGATCATCAGTTATTTCAAGCCCTCTAAGAAATGGAGCAAGAACCATCTAAACGTGTTTAAAGTTGAGAAACATTGGATAGAAAGACTTGAGCAGTGGAAGCGCATATATGTCCGTTCACATATTCCAGGTCGTCATTGCAAAAAGGTTTTCCATATGGTCAAAAACATGATTTTGAACATTTGTATTGCACTTCAAATGGTGGTTGCAGTCATATGTAAAACAGTGTGCCTTGTTCCTAGATGTTTCCTGATCTTATTTTCTTGTTGTTGGTACTTCTGTAAATCTTTAATGAAAGGTTTAAATGGGGATCAAAAGCATCCAGGGACTATGTACCTAAAGAAGAGGTTGAAAAATATAGTAAGTATGTTCTGCTAGCTGAAGAAGCGGCGGAGCTTTCAGAGAGAATTGACAAATATACTTGAATCTATAAGTAAACTTATTAAAGTATCTACAGAGACAGAGCCAAGAAATCTTATGAAGCTTCTGGATTATTCCATAGGATTTAATGGAATAGTAGAGTTCGATGATGATGAAGTCCCACCTCTATATCCTGATGAAACCCAGAATTGTTGGAGCCTAGTAGCGGTAACGTTAACGACTATCGCAATTGCACTTCCTGGCATTTCAAATAGCCATGTCAAAGAATTACTTGCTAGTATGCGAGAAGGACTCCAAATCGTAAGAAATATTGAAGAAACCCTCAATGAAAATGCTGACTTGGTAGATGCGAGAAAAGCAGCTAGACGTTTGTGGACAGAAGTTGAGTTATACAACAAGTGGCTACATATTGATCTTCAAAAGAAGTTTAGCAAGTCAAAATCAACAAACAGATTCTTCAATGGTTGGGTGATGAAGCAGTCAAAATGTGATAGAGTTTAAGAGCTTCAAAAACGGAAGTTTGAACCACTCTGTTCATAATTTTATTGCTTCCACTTCCATGTATAGAATTAGTCAAACCATACTACTCCACTGCAGGAGCAAGAAAATTGGCCAAATGATGCGGAACTTTTTGAGTGGATATCAACAATAATTGCAGATCTATTCTGTGCTTGCTTTACCAACTTACCACGTGTCATAAAAATAAAGTGTCATCACGATGCAATAGAGAAAAGGAGGGACAGTATCCAGATTGCTGCTCAGCTTCTTGGTAAATCCAAAAAGATTCTAGAGATCCTCGAAGATCGCCAACTTCCAAATTTAGATTTAGACTCGATGGCCTATATCAATAAGTGGCGTGCTTTGCCAAATAGTCAGACAATTAGACGTTGTACTTCTTCAACCAAAGTCCAACTTACTTCTTCGAGTGAATTGCTCATGGTAACTGTCGTGTAATATGTATGGATGTATTTTTGTGTCCTGTAACCGTTGTACTTCTTCAACCAGGTTGTCTAGCTTCATGTCACTAAGTTTCTTATTGGATGGACGACATGAATAGTATATTTGACAAGTATTCGTGCCCGCAAGAATGCGTCAAAATGTGGATATTTAGTCGTTATTAATGCTAGGAAAGGGTCCAGAAATTTCATTTCATGCATGTGCGCATTGACTTTTGGTCAAGTTTACTTGTATGTAATTTCTGTTTTATAGCTCATTTAGCCTTCTCAATAAAATGTGGACATGTTATTTCTACAATTAAACATTTTTATATTACTGTGAACAACTTAGATAACTTTAATAATTAAAAAAAGGAAAAGTTAATGTTCAAGAACAAGTATATATATTTATTATGGTACTTCTGAATTTTATGTTAAATTAAGTTTATATGGCATAAGTTGTGTATATTCAGAAACTTATGTAACATTTAAATCTAAATATTTTTGCTAATATCATCAGATAGTTGGATATTAAGGCCGGTGCTTATAAGGATGGAGTACCCTCAGCTTCTTGACTGCCACGTCAGCATTACATCACTCAGGACTTCCTTAAGACTCTCACTGTCTATAAGACAAGCTTCTTCGAACTTCTTCCTCACATCATCAATTAATTTATTTTTTCCTATTACCTAAACATAAAATTAAAAACTAGTTTTTGAATATTAAAAAACATATTAGGATTAACAATTATAAAGAATACAAAAATAAAACAATAAATTAATTTTAGGGGCTAAATTGATAACTTTTAAAACTCAAAAAGTTAATTCATAAACATATTATATTATAAGGGTAGAAATGAAAATTCATTATATATATATAATATATATATATAGATATACATATATGTACCTGTCCCTTTTGTCTTCCTCAGCAACTTCACCAGCAAATCTCACACACACACAAACTAGAACAAGATACAAGACATACACATATATATATTATGATATATCTACCATGTTTATATATGTATTAAAGCAAAAAAAGAAGAAAAAGAAAATACAAGTAAACACCGATGGCCCACACGCAAGCGTCTTCCAACTTCTTGTGGGAGAATATTTGGCTGGACGCAAGCTTGAGGACACTAGCTGTCAATAACGTCCAACTTCTCCACGTCAAGGACGCACCCTTTGAGACGCCTATAAGCACAGGCCTAATTAATCAGGACACCTGGACCTGTTTTCATGTGGCTATTATTCATCTAGAAAATAATCTTCCAAGAATTTCATTTCATGATATATGCGTTTACTTTAAAGTCAAGATTAGTTCAATAATTTGCGTCTAAATATAAGTCAAACTTATTCATTCCTGCTTTCTGCAACTTGTAATCAAACAAATATTTTGCAACACTTTAATATTCATAGGATTCTGATTATTTACCTGCAAGCATCATGATTGAACCCATGGATTTCATGCCGTGGGTGGGGCTGTATATTTGTGCAGCATCCTTAGTCTGTACTCTTGCAATGGCAGCGGATGCTTTCCGTGGCTTTAGAATAGGGAAACTATGGTTTCCATGTAGGTTTTTCACAGTCAATGCAGTTTCCGTCACATTGATTGCCATATCAATGAAGCTGCCAGTTGATCTAAGTGCAAACACGGAGGATGACATCTTTGCAAGGGATGTCAGCATTTGTTTCTTGGTCACCATGGTAGCTAATTTCCTTCCTTCTTTAGGGCTTATGGGTGACAAGAACTTCTCATTAACATCATAGCCTTGGGGATTCTATTAATCACCGTACTCGTTAATATATGGGTGGTGGCTGGTTTAGTTAGTGTAAACGTGTTACCTTGTCTGTTGGCATTTTCGGTAGCTTTGACCGTTCCAGCATCTAGAAGAAACTTAGAACTACAATACAAGAGTTGCGCAGATTGACTTCAAATCATGATGAGATAAATTTCTCTTACGAAGAGCTTGTTACTACGTTAAAATGCATTGGATGATGGCAGAACAGGTGACCCCCAATTTGCGATAGCTTGTTCACAGATTTCTTTTACTTTAGGGGTTCTATGTTTAGATGTTGCCATCTATGTCATCTCATGGTTTATAAATCCATACTTTCCTCGCGAAGAATCATCCGATTATGATGGTCAATCAAGATTATTATGTATGTGCAATTTGTTGGGGTCTTACTAGGCTGTTAGCACCGATATCTAGATGTTTTCTGTTACCAGTTATGTCAAGCCTTCTAAGAAATGGAGCAAGAACCATCTAAATGTGTTCAAAGTTGAAAAGCAATGGATAGAAAGACTTCAGCAATGGAAACGCATCCACGTCCGTTCTCATATTCCAGGCGCCATTGCAAAAAGGTTTTCCATCTGGTCAAAAACATGATTTTGAACATTTGTATTGCACTACAGATCGTGGCTGCAGTACTATGCAAAATGATTTGCCTTGTTCCTAGATGTTTCCTGATCTTATTCTTTTATTGTTGGTATCTCTGCAAATTATTATTGAAAAGGTTTAAATGGGGGTCAAAAATGACTACGTAAGTAAAGAAGAGTGGAAAAATATGCCAAGTATGTTATGCTAGCTGAAGAAGAGGCGAACCTTTCAGAGAGAATATTGACAAATATGCTTCAATCTATAACTAAAGTTGTTAAGTAGCTGCAGAGAAGAGCCGAGAATCTTATGAAGCTACTTCTAGATAAATCTACAGGATTCAATGGAGTAATAAAGTTCGACAATGATGAAGTCCCTCCTCTATATCCTGAAGAAGTCCAGAATTGTTGGAGCCTAGTAGCGGTAACGTTAATGACTATTGCAATTGCACTTCCTAACATTCAAATAGACATGTCAAAGAATTACTGCTAGTATGCGAGAAGGACTCAAATCGTAAAAATTGTTGAAGAAACCCTCAATGAAAATGCTGACTTGGTAGGTGCGAGAAAAGCAGCTAGACGTTTGTGGACAGAAGTTGAGTTATACAACAAGTGGCTACATATTGATCTTCGAAAGAAGTTAGCAAGTCAAATCAACAAAACAGATTCTTCAATGGTTGGTGATGAAGCAGTCAAAATGTGATAGAGTTTAAGAGCTGCAAAAAAGAAGTCTGAATCGCTCGTTCATAATTTTATTGCTTCCAGTTCCATGTATAGATTTAGTCAAACCATACTTCTCCACTGCAATACGCAAGAAAATTGGCCAAATGATGGGAACTTTTTGAGTGGATATCAACAATATTGCAGATCTATTCTGTGCTTGCTTTACCAACTTACCACGTGTCATAAAAATGAAGTGTTATCACGATGCAATAGAGAAAAGGAGGGACAGTATTCAGATTGCTGCTCAGCTTCTTGGTAAATCCAAAAAGTTCTTGAGATCCTCGAAGATCGCCACTTCCACATTTAGATTTAGACTCGATGGCCTATATCAATAAGTGGCGAGCTTTGCCAAATAGTCAAACACTAACCGTTGTACTTCTTCAACCAGTTCAGCTTATTTCTTCGAGTTCTAGTGAATTGCTCATTGTAACTGTCGTGTAATAGTTATGGATGTTTTTTGTTGTCTATCATGGATGCTTTTCTTTAGTTTGTCTAGCTACATGTCATTGTTTTCTATATGATTTGATATCCGATGTAACTTTTAGTTTTTGGCTACTTTTTCCAATGTTACTCGTCCTTTTTATCCATTCAGGTTGAAGACTTGCAGTTTATATTTTTCTTTTTATTTTTTATAATAGGTGGATATAAGACATGAAAGAACATATCTTTTGTTTTTAAGAACGACAGCATGTCTAGAATGAAACTCATGACTTTCGAGAAACATTATCTAACCTGCACATATAAAAGTGAGACTCAAACCCAGATGAATCCTCTCAAAGGCAAATACCTAACCAATGACTAAAATATCTATTTT